>NC_140204.1:1480372-1950480 GCF_965226575.1 Pagrus pagrus
AACGCCGGTGTAAATTGGGGTCAAACCGGATTTCAAAGCGGTTTCTGCTCGTCTAGACGGCCGAGAGGAAACCAGATCTGAAGCACAAAGAGTTTCACATCCAGTTAGTGTGTGAATGCAGCCTGACAGGAAGCTAATTAGCATGGAGACACTGGGACAGTTTGCAGCAGGTATTCACAGGTGTGAACAGGTCGGTGGTTCACCGCTCCCTCCGTTTGTCTCGCTCTCTTCTTCCTCCGCCTCTCGTCCCTCCGGGGTCGATCATTGGCAGAGACGGGAAGTTATTTCCTTTCAGTCCGTCCGTTTGTCCGTTTGTCCCTTTGTCCCTTTTTAGTTTTTCTGGCACACGTGAAGTCTCGTCTTTGCCGCCGCAGACGATGATGACGACGACTTTGAGGACGAAGACAGCAGTGAAGTGTGAGGGGAGGAGTGGCGAGACGAGGAAGAGGACGCTGCGAACTTGGACTTTGCCGCCGCCGCCAGCAGTGACGACGAAGACGACGGCGATGGCGGCTGATGGGCGCCGGGCTCTCGCAGCGTTCGGCAGCCGAGTCCGTCACCGCAGGGGCAGCGCTGGAACAGCTCCAGGCCGTGGTTCCCCTTCCGGCGGTGTCGCGTGCAAACCTGTCCCTCCCGCAACACCGGCTTGCAGATGCGAGTCCAGAAGTGACGAGCGCAGCACAAACTGTCCGAACAGTCTGAGGAGCGAAGGCAGGGATCTCCGACCTGACCTGGAAACAGAGACGAGAGCTGATCAGTGGAAGCAGACGAAGACGATGCGTTTACATTTACCTGTCCAAATTATAGGCAAATATCTGGAGAGGAGCCCTGAGGGACGCCACAGGTCGAGAGTGAGGAATCACCATAACTACATGACGATACACGATATATCTCCGTGTTTTGAAATCGTCTCTAAAGCTCGAAATCAAATATCAATAGTTCAACAAGAGATGACTCTGACTACATGAGACGTCTGATCAATAATCATTAATGTGGATTTGATGACATCATTTTACTGGGACGAGCCTTTAAAACCAGGAGAACACAACAGCAACGCTCACCTTTACCTGAGGCCGCCTTGACCTCCATCTTCCCTCTCTTCCTCCATCCTTTCTTCTTGGACAGAGGACTCATTCCTCCGTCTGAGTCCGGGATCCTCTGAGACACAAAACTGTCCTCGTCAGGAACACAGACGTCTGGAGGACAAAGAGACGAACCAGAGAGCGTTAACAACCATCGTTCTGCGACGTTTCTCTGTAGACCTTCAGGAAAACAGCTGCATGATCACAAGATGGACGCCAAGCACTGGACGCTGTCTGTCACACGTTATAATTAACATCATTCATTAATGGGTTATAAAACTTTACAATTTATTAATAAATGTTTCATGTTTGTATTGTTGTTATAAAGTGCTCCCATGCTGTCTGACAGGAAGGAGGATCGTCAGGTTTGTAGCTAAAACACATAAAGTTTGAACATTTTAAATTTGTATTAAATAAAACATCAAAATGATGAGAGACCGGTTCAAGATTGTGAAAATAAAAATGTTGAGACACTGAGTGAATTTATTCTGACTAAATGAATACAATTAAAATGATTATTAGATACAATCAGATGTATCAGTCATAAAATAAAGGAAAATAGTTGCAACACGAGCGACTCAGAGAAATGAAACAATAAAACGCGACATATTTAGTTTGTGTTGGACAACACTGCAAAATCACAAACATGCTACATTCAAAGCTAAAGGCTAATCTTACTGTGGCTGCAGCGGTTGCCCGGGCAACACATGCCGTCCCTATGGCAACGCCTCTTCCTCCTGCGGCAGGTCTGACATCGCGAGTGGGCGGGGCCTTTGGTGGGGGCGTGGCAGTAGCTGCCCTCGCTGCACTCCAGGTCGCTCATGCACTGGTAGAGCTGCGGGGACACACGGAGCATGCGCAGGTTCAGAACGCGACTCTGACACAACGTAACGATAACGTGCGTTCGAACGGACAGAACGCATGACGTCACACACACACACACACACACACACACACACACACTCACCGTCAGGTCCACGCTCGGCTCCCACGTGCTCCTGTTCAGTGGCAGCGCGTGCCCCTCCCTCAGGATCACCGTTCTGATGGAGTTCAGACGGACGCGCGCCTCCCCGCCGCGGGAACGCGCCAGCAGCAGCACGAGCGCCAGACTCACCATCAGCACCAACTGCGTCATGATGGCAAAACCCTGAGGGGCAAAAGTACTCTGTAAATACTCTATAAATACTCTGTAAATACTCTATAAGTACTCTGTAAATACTCTATAAGTACTCTGTAAGTACTCTATAAGTACTCTGTAAATACTCTATAAGTACTCTATAAGTATTCTATAAATACACTATAAATACTCTATAAATACTCTATTACTTCCAAAAACACGCTTCACTGCTGCTTCCCTGTACATTTTTACTTTTAACACATTTTTAGAAAAACAAACACAACTTTTGTAACTTTTCACAACAGCTCAGATCACATAAATAATCCGGCTGGTTCACACTTCATCTAGAGTCTGTGTTGTTGCTGAAGCTGGAGCTGAAGCTGAAGCTGGAGCTGAAGCTGAAGCTGGAGCGGACCAGAACAAGTTCTGAAACGTCACCACAGACTCTCAACTTTAAAATAAATGAAGCTTTCAGTCAAACACAGCACATGTAAACACGTCTCACCTGGAGCTCCTGTCCTGTGTCACAGTCTAAATATTCCTGACGGTCTCAGATTAATCCGGTTCGTTGTGTTCGGTCCTGGTCCTGGTCCTGGTCCCGGTCCGCAGCCTCCGCTCAGGTGATGCTTCAGCTGCAGGAGTTCTCACAGGTGAGCTGAACCCGGACCCTGATCCACTTTATAGGCTGCCTCCAGTCCCACGCGCGATCCGCGGCACGCCCACAACCCCGGACACGCGCCCCCCACCTCTCCCGCGCACACATCGATACCCGCGCGCCCCCCCTCAGCCATCGATACAGAGAGGGGGGAGGAGGAGGGGGGGGGAGAAAGATGTCTGCTGCTGTTTAACTGAAAATGTCTTCAAGTGATCGCAATACAAAACTCCCATTAAAAAACAGGCGACTTTATTTATATTGTTTTCAGTTGTTGTTTGACTGAAACGGTCCTGCAGTGGATGTTCTGGTCCGGTCCAAACAGGAACACATGTTTAAAACACTGAGGAAGCACAAACACTGAGCTGGCTCTTCAAAACATTTCAATTAGCATGTGGAACAGGCCCGAGGGCCGAGGGGGGAAAGATGCTTCTTTCTGTATGGAGTTTTGCATGTAAACATGTTTCATCTGAAATCATCAGCTATGGAAGAAGTACTCAGATCTTTAACTTAAAAATGTCAGATAAAAGTACAAATACTTCAGTTTTAGCAGCAACATGGAGCTGAAGTGTCTTGATTTATTTTACAGATTCATTTCCAAACATCTCCTGATGTTCAGGAGGTCACTGTGTTTCACTTCACATGGTTTCATCTGTAAACCTGAAATATTTATGAGCCAAACACTTTTGTGTGTAAAATGTTTTGCCAGCTGTGAAATAAACATAAAAAGGTACAATTTCTCTCTGAAATGCAGTAAAGTATAAATATAAAGTACCACACAGTGCAGTACTTGAGTATTTGTACTCAGTTACAGTCCACAGTGGTTATGATGGATCGGTGGAGGTGCAGACGGATCCCTGACAGATTATCTTCACCTCCAGCTTTCTTTGTTCTCCTGCTGGACTTCCTCCACCACAACCTCCAGACCCTGAGACCTGGTTCTGTTTGGGTCTGGACTCCAGGATGTCGGCTGGGTGGGAGCGGTATCAGACATCCCGGCTCACCAGCCATCACCCCGGTTTCAAGGTTGTTCGTCTCAATGCTTGTTTCTGATGGTGAGGACTTCTTCTTTGCATTTCAAAGTGTTGTCACTGGTCACTTCTGTTCTGCTGGAGCACTTCACCCAAGCTTCATGTTGTTGTTGATGTTTACATGTTTAGTTTAGTTTATTTATAGATAAATAAATATCAGAAATGGGTCAGAAATCATCAGAGTTTTGGCTTAAAACACCTGTTTTGGTCGCCACACTCACAGACGGAGATGATCCGACTTCCTGTGAATAATATCCGGCGTCGGTCGACACACAACAACACAACAACACAACAACAACAGAACGACACAAGATGGAGGCTGTCTGGATTTGTCAACTCAGCACTTTGGGCCTAAATGTTAAATGATGTTAATCCTGAAGTCAGTGGACAAGTTAATGAGTCTGTTCAACAGTCTGCTCAGATCATTTCCATCCTGCACAACACACACACACACACACACACACACACACACACTCTTTACATATTCTTCTATCTTGATGACAATTAAACTGACGACCTTTCAGTCAGCAACTTTAACCTTTTACACACTCACGACACGACGACACCTGCGTGTGTTTGTGTGTTTTAATTGTGCTGATACAATCAGAGCTGACAGATAACACACACACACACACACACACACACACACACACACACACACACACACACACACACACACACACACACACACACACAGACTGAAGATGCACCTGTAATGTTCGGCTCACCTGCAGCTGTGTGAGTGATGTCACCAGTGATCCCTCGTTATCTTTTTAATTCAAGAAAAGGAAATAAAGCTCTTTATTTCAAACAGCATCAGGCAGACGAGGGCGGCGAGTGTGAAACAGACGGAGAGACAAAAGAAAAGATGGAAAAATGAACAAAAAGACAGAAAAGAAAAGATAAGAAGGACGAACGTTGGTATTTTATGAGTAAAGTCACCACAAAGTCTGAAATGTAAACAGCAGAACTTTAACGCTTCATTAAGTACACACTGTATGTACACTGTACATTTACTCAAGTACTGTACTTACAGTAAGTACAATTTGAGGTACTTGTACTCGATTATTTACTTTTCCCAGTGTTGTAAACAGTATCCAACAGTCGTACTCGAGTAAAAGTAAAAATGTGGTGTTAAAATATTACTTTGGTAAAAGTTAAAGTCTCCCATATGAAGAGTACTCGAGTAAAAGTCTTAAAGTATCTGATCTGATATCTGATATCACACACACACACACACACACACACACACACACACACACACACACACACACACACACACACACACAGTATCTGCTGGCTGTTTCATTCATTACTCTGTGTGTCTAAGTGTGTGTGTGTGTGTGTGTGTGTGTGTGTGTGTGTGTTTGTGTGTGTGTGTGTGTGTGTGTGTGTGTGTGTGTGTGTGTGACTGGCAGGCCCACAGCACCACCCTGAGGCCACAGGTGGAGATGCAGCTGTTCTTTATGTTCCTGCTGACAGTCACAGAGGAACAGATGCATGCTGGGAGTTTGAGTCCTTCCTGCTTCAGACTGAACAGCTGATGACGTGTTTGTGAGGCCTCCTTTAAATACTACAGTATAAAAATACTCCATTACAAGTACAAATACTTCCACTTCACTACATTTTGGAGACAAATATTGTAGTTTTTACTCTACTGTGTGTATTTTAACACCATATCTTTGTGTTTATTTTTTAATAATAATGCTGCTACTGCTTATCAATGATGCAATGTAACTAAGTACATTTACTCAAGTACTGTACTGAAGTACAGCTTTAAGCTGTTTGCACTTGAATATTTCCATTTTCTGTTACTTTATACTTCCACTCCACTTTAGTTACTAGTTAATTTTCAGATTACATGTTGCATCAGAGCCAAAAGAGAGTATTTTGAAATCAATTTATTGAATCAATAATCTTATGAAACAAACAGATTCTGATAATAAGTCTACATCCATGTAAATATATGTACCATTAACTTTTACTTGTGATAAACACATTTAATATCAAATACTTTAATACTTTTACTTGTATAACTTCCAGGTACTTTTAACAACACTGGGAAAAGGAAATTATGAAGTACAAATACCTCAAAATTGTACTTTAGTACAGTACTTGTTTAAATGTACACGTATGAAATGTATCTGTTTTAATGTGTAAGCGGTACATTAATGTAGTTGTTGGAGTTTAAATGTATCTTCTTTACTTTTGGTAGATTAATCTGTAAAACTGGATCATATGTTCACAATGCCTTGAATCAAAAAGTAACTAGTTACTCTTTAACAGATGCAGTAAAGTGACGAGTAGAGTATTTCTCGCTGACACATTGTGAAGTTGAAGTCGTGAGAAGAAACAGTGAACGACTGCATGTGAAACTCTCTCTAACCACTCAGGACGTCGTTGTCTTGAAACCACGCTCGTCTCCTCCGGAAGCTGTAACAGGTTGATGTTCATCTCTCTCCTCGTGTGGGGGTTGAAACAGGACGGGGGCTGAGTCTCTTCTGAGAAGGAAGCCACATAAAGTTTCGGTTTTAGCACGAGCAACCGAGTGTGAAGAGAGAAAAGACAACAGAAGCAGCTGTGGTGGTTTGGAGTTTAACATGAGAGGTAGGTCTTTGAATTTAACTTACTGTAAACAGGAGTGAAGCTGCAGTAAATGTTTTCTGAAACAACTTTAGTTAAAACCACTGAGAACTTAAAATTACACACACTGTCACTAAAAGCATCAATGTAATGTGAAGGATGTTACAACAACGAGTCAGGAAACGAGCAGTCAGATGATCCGATGCTGCTCTTATCACCCATGAGGGGAAAAGTTCAGTAACAGTGCTGGTTTAGTTCAGTTCAGGTTGAGCAGCTCTGGTAGCGTTTGACAATGAATAAGTACAAGTCAGACTTCGAATGATCACATAAGTTGAATTCATTGTGAAATATTGCTGTAAAAGTTCTAAAAAAAAGTTCTGAGTAACTTTTGGGTTTAAAGATGGATTTGTAAATGTCCAACACTCACATCCCACTATACGTCCCTCAACGCTAAAACACAGTAATTATCTTACTTCTGATCAAAACTCTGTTAAAACCAGAATCTCTCTTTCTCATAAAGATGATAATGGCAACAAAACACAAAACTAGTAGGGCCAAATCAGACAACTAAAGAAGTATGAAAATACAAAGTAAATTAAAAACCAAAGACAACACGTGACTGATGTGGGGAAAAACAACAGGAAACCAGGAGACGCATGACAGCAACGAAGACTTAAAGGCTAAAATAATCAGGGACTAATCGGCACATGAAACACAGGTGAACAGGAAGAAAGGTGAGGAAAGGACAAAGGGAGGAAGTGGAAAGCAAAACGTGACACATGAGGAGAGAACTTCAAAATAAAACAGGAAATAACCAAACCAAAAACCCAAACCATGAAACATGAAAAGAGATCCAGACCACCGGCCACAGTCTGTTTACGTAGCGTGGAGGCTGATGAGAATGTAATTAGTTTTTTAAGGGATTGGGACATATTACATTTTGACCTGATGGTGGCACTATGTGGGTCGTCAAAGCCATTGGCTCATCCTGAGAGGAACCTGAACGTCTGATCAACATTTCCCCTCAGTTTTGCAGTTGGAAAGGTTGTTTCAGATTCTGATAGACAATCGATGAGTGCTGTGTTTGAAGCATACTGAGACCTTTAGTGTAGATGTCAAGGAAAAGGAAATATTGGTATGAGAAAAATAACTATGTAACTATGCAATCTAGAGTTTTAAGGAAAGTCTTTCTGTCTTTCTGCTTCTATAGGACACCAATTATTTGAGTTCTTACCAAAATAATTTGCTACACTAACACTCAATCCCAAATTTTCCATTAAATCTGCAGGCTTTCCTGTGGTCGACTTCTTGAGACTCACTGTCAAGTCTTGGCCTTGACTCTGAGGTCCAACCCCTCCCATCTGAGAGACCTGGACCTGAGTAACACCAAGCTGCAGGACTCAGGAGTGAGGCTGCTGGCTGCTGGACTGGAGGGTCCAGCTTATAGACTGGAGACTCTCAGGTCAGACAGCATCATTTAATTAGTTCTGTGTTATGAGTAATGTTTATCTTAAGGTATTTGTGAAGTTTATGTAAATACATCTGTGCAGCAGTTCTTGTAATCAAGAATCTAGACCTGGTCCAATTGCTTTCGACTCAGTGCTTCTGGATTTCATTAATTTCATAGTGCCCTTTACGGGGGGCTCAGCTCCCACATTTGCTTCAGTTGTGGTGACTGCCGTTTAGTGTCTGATTCGGACCACTCAGTCCAAACTGTGCAACATTTTGCCTTCTAATACCAGTTTAAGGACGGATGGGATTGCAGTAAAACCTGAAAATGTTTATGTCTCACGGACACTCAGAAATGAGATTGTAGAGACAGTTCAGCGTCAAACCCTCCTGTTCTTGGTAGAGTCTCTCTGCATTCTTGTTGAATAAGGCTTGTTGACTTGTTAGCTACATCCTTTTCTTTTGTCCGTCTTTCAGGTTAAGTGACTGCTGGCTATCTGAGAGCTGCTGTTCTTCTCTGGGCTCAGCTCTGAAATCTAAGTCCTCCAATTTGAGAGAGCTCGACCTGAGTAACAACAAAATGCAGGACTCAGGAGTGGAGCTGCTGTCTGTTGGCATGAAGAGTCCATACTGTAGACTGGAGACTCTCAGGTCAGAAATTCAAATTTTGTGAACAAATATCAAGAAGATTATGCTGCATGTTGTACTTAGAGAACATATAAGACAGAGGACACCTTCACTAAGGTTAAAACATCTTCTTAATTTCTTATTTTAGTGACCAAAAACTGTTTGTTTGTGTTTTGCACTTAGTTTAAGGTACTGCAGTTTGTCAAAGATCAGCTGTTCTTCTCTGGTCCCGGTTCTGAAGTCCAACCCCTCCTATCTGAGAGAGCTGGACCTGAGTTATAACAAGCTGCAGAACTCAGGAGTGAAGCTGCTGTCTGCTGGCTTGAGGGGTCCACACTGTAGATTGGAGACACTGAGGTTAGACACGAGACATATACCTGCTCTTTTACTTGTAGTTTGTGATAATTTCGTATTAGTTACGATGAAGGAATGTTTAATTCTGAGATCAAAGGAGGCAGTGACTTTACTAGTTGCTACCTAATCCACTTAAGCCACCCATCATGTTTCGAATGTGTTCTTATAATTAAAAACGTCAACATTATTCATTATAAAGAGGTTAATATTGTTAAATTGTGTTTTTATACTACTGAATTGTCAATTGTGAGATATTTTATAAAAGTCTGTCTCGTCTAACTACATGTTTTGTTCTTTGTTCAGACTGAGTTTCTGCAGTTTGTCAGAGGGCACCTGTGGTTTTTGGCCTCAGCGCTGAAGGCCAACCCCTCCCATCTGAGAGAGCTGGACCTGAGGAACAACAATCTGGATGACTCAGGAGTGAAATTGCTATTTGCTGGACTGGAGAGTCCATACTTTAGACTGGAGACTCTCAGGTCAGTGGTCAATATCCATGTTCAAGTTTTTATCACTGTGGTCAGAGGTGACCGACAGATCATGTAGATGTTTCCCGTGATAATTTCTTGTTGTGCTGATCTTTACAGGGTGAAATAAACCTTGAATGCAGTTAACAACTTTTCAAGATGTGAGTATCGAGCTCTCAGTCCTTTACCCTGTCAACTCGTCCATAAATCCACTTAGAGAGTCTTCAAAAAAGACACTTAAGAACTTACCTAAAAATCATATTTTTAAGTTCTCTTCAGTATCAAAGTAATCCAGTGATAGTTGTCTGTAGACCCCTCGGTACATTGTACACAGGAAGTGCTGCTGGGGACAATTTGGCAAAACATAAACAAATATTGAGTTAAGACAAAACACAACAGCATAACTCATCCATCCACTAAAGCATCATGGGAACTATACGTTCCACAAACAATGATCAAAGATGGCACAGGCCAGTGTGTGCGTCATTTCATGTCACATCTGATTTTTTGCTTTGTAGGTGTCGGTTGAAGCAGCAGTCACATTGTGACAATTTGATCCTAAATTTGAGATACTATCATATTCAAAACTGCTCTCAATCTATTCATATTATTGAACTTACAGCTCTGTGCTGTCCATGCTAATGACTTTCTGTGTTTTCTGAAGCTGCAGGAATCAGGAGTGAAGCTGCTGTCTGCTGATCGTAAGTCCACGCCGAAGACTGAAGACCCTAACAGTCCTCTGAGAGTCCCATTTCTGTGTCAGCTTCTGGAAAAGTTTTAAAAAGAAAGACGTTGAACAGATGATTGAAAAGCAGTGTGTATGTGGAAAAGTAAAGACTGTAAAGGACACATCAGATACTTCCTGAATCTTCGGACAAAAGAAGGACACATTTTGGTGCCTTCAGTCCGCCTGGTTCATCTTAAAATGTGGATTGTGAATAAAATCAAGCAATACGACTGGTTTGGACTTTGGACTTATGAGAAAGGTCAACATACTTTGATTAAAACAAGCATTAGACTCCCATTGTACTTTGTGCGTGATATGGCTTATATTTATAGTAATACTTTTCATAATGAACGTATCTGTGTGTTTTTAGACCACAAAAAAACAAAACCGGAACATTTTCTGTCCCTGAACACTTAAAAAATGTTGAATATGAGGTGATAGTAGCGATGATACATCTGTCGAACTTCAGACTGAAATATCTCAACAACCAATCAATGGATTGTCATGAAACCTGGTCCAGACATTCATGGTCCCCTCAGGATGGATCCATCAGACTTTAATGACTTCTCCTGTGACTTTTCCTCTAGCGCCACCATGAGGCCAACATTTGTGGTTTTGAGTGAAATGTCTCAACAGGTATTAAATGGATGCTATTTAATAACGGTTAGCATTCAAACATGGTAAACGTTAAACTTCAAACTTCAAATCAGCATTTTAGCATTCAGCGCAAAGCACTGCTGTGTGCAAGTACAGCACCAGAGAGTCCTAAAATCTCAATAAATAAATAAAAATCCAAAACACATCGGCTCCACTACTGCCGTAGATATTAGAAACTGAAACCATCACGATTTTTACAAAGTTTGAAAACAGAAACTTTGACATAGTCCTACTGTATAAAAATGTTTACAGCTCCCATGTAAATCTACCAGTGCAGAAGGGGCAGAACCCTTATTTTTGTTTTTGTTTTTTATTATTTCTATTTTTATTTAATCATTTAATTCTATTTTTTCTTTATGAAAAAATAGAATTAAAAGCTCAAATTGCTTAATGAGTTAGAAAATATTAAGCTCAGCACAGTAACTGGAAATTATGTGCAAATGCTTCCAAAAAAATATGAGTTTAATTGGCCAGATGGTGGCGCTGTAATCAAGGCTCAAAAATCACATTTTTGAACAGTCATACGTTCGATTGATGTGAAATTGGAAACAAATCCAGCTCAATGTGCTCTGGACCATGAAGGTCTGCTCGATGGAACTTTTGCTAATGGCTTAAATTTAAAAAACAGTAAAGTGACATCTACTTTTTGTATTTTAACTCTCAATTTCAGTTGAAAACATTCAAAAATTAATGAAGATTTTAACAGATTGTGAAGAAATTTTTGTTTGACTGAATGTCGCCTGTGTACGGTGTGAACACCATCACTCCTCTGGGACTCTGAGCTCCTGGTCTGGACCACTAGATGCACTGCTAACTGAGCTAACTAGCCAATGGGAGCGAGCAGCAAACGAACACCAATCACCTGTGAATGGGCGGGGCTTAGCAGGAATGTTTATTAAGGATGTCCAATCATCATAAACCTTGGTAGGTATCGTCAGGCTGTATTTGGGAACAGGCATGCTGGACCCATGACTCAGTCGAGGCATGACTTTGGTAATTGATTGAAGTGGGTGTGGCTTATTAAAGCTTTAAAAAATAGAAATATTCAATATAAAATGTCATAGTTAGATTGTTTTTTGTTTTCCATCATCCTTAACGAGACATACAGAGATAACCAAAAGACAACCGTTGAGAAAAGCTGCATTTTTAGTTATTGTTAAAAATGTTGACGTAATTTAAATCATGTTTCTTATTCCCAGAACAGACCCTGAATGTTACCGTTTTACTTCTTTATTCACAGGAGTTCAGAGTGAAGAATGACACCAGCAGGAAACAAACAGGAAATGCAACTTTTTTTTTTTTTTACATCTTTAAACCAAATGTTTAAGGATTTAGTTAAAACCTAAAACAAAAACAGAGGGAAAATGCTCAAACTTACATGTGTGCCGTGGAAATGAAGAGATAAAACCTATTTTTATTTTCCTTCAGAGCATTTTGTCTTTAATATCCTGTAACTTGTTCTGAGACACTTCATGGCTCGTGTGAATCATCACTTCCTGTGTGGTGAAGGACTTCCTGCCCGAGAACAAACTGTTTCCAGCTGAAATGTGAGCTCAGTCAGTCAGGAGAGGGTTAACGCCTCTGCCCCTCTTCCTGCCTTCAAACCTGTTTCTGCTCGCCTCAAACATTTCACACATTCCTCCCTAAAAGAAGCTTCAGCTCAGCTCTCCGTCAGTCGACCATCTCATCATGTTCGCCTCCAGATTTCTCTGCAGGATCAGTTCCTGCTGCTCTCGACCTGCGAGACTGCGAATCTACACAGTGAGTTTAACATGTGAAAGTTTAGCAGCTCTGGGACTCGTTACATGTTTAAAGTAGAAGTGTGAGGACATGGAGCTGCTTCTGTCACAGTTTACAGCCACGTTCATTTTTACTGATTCTTCACCAGTTTTGTCTCAAGAATAACAAAGTTGCTTTAACTGTTACAGATGTAGTTATCTATCAATAACTAACGTTTTTACACAACTACTACTGACTGTGTACTAATACTACATGATGCAACCGCTTTTTAGTACTTTGCACAACAACTACCGGCAAAATGCCAGTTTGTATGGAGGACTTAAACTGCCAGAAAAATAAATAAAGAACTAACTCAGAGGATCAATAAATGCACCAAAAAATATATATATATAAAAAAATAAATGTAAGCATTAATTGATTCATAAAATGTGATGTAAACTGATTTCACATCCTTCTCTATATATTTAGCTGTGTATTTATGCCTCCTGAATTTAAAAATATATTAATTTAATCATATTTTTTATTTACATATTTATTGCCAGATTATTTTCCATTTTGCAATTCAAAAATGAATTCAAAAATTCAAATTTTTTTTTTTTGTTATTTGTGTTATCTTGCAAAAAGGGAAAATAATCTGCGTGAATACATTTCTAAATAAATAAATGAATAATAAAATGTTAAAACAAAGATTTAGTAATACAAAGGGAAAAAAATGTTTGTGATAGTTTATTAATTGATTGATGTATTTTAAGTATTATTGTTTGTGAATTTAGCCATTTATTTAAATTGTGTCCATAGATTTACTGCTAGTTCTAGTTCTGTTACGACCGGTACTACTGTTAGTATGAGCCAAGTGTGTGTGTGTGTGTGTGTGTGTGTGATCTGTTATGACATGTAGCTGCACAACACACATCCTCTCTCTCGCCAACCGCACCTTTTTAACACAGATGATTACGCAATACACAATTGTGCATTCACAAACAAAAGCCGGCTGAAAGGTTTGTTCTTGTTGCTGAATGTTTTGGTACAAAATCAAAGATGGTGACAGGAAACACACAATAATCATTTGTTCTTCTCTCTCAGTCAAGTCCAGTCTGGTCTACCTGTGTCGGGTCCAGTTACAGCAGTCGACCTCCATCTAAAGGTAAACTGTTTCCAACATCACCAGACTCCCTTAACAAATGTAGTGATTTTAAGAGTTGTTGAGTTAAAACAGACTTTGTAACATAGTGAAACTGTCTCTGACAGACTCTGAATCATTGTCTCCTTCTTGTAAATTCAGCATTAAATGAAAACAGTAAGTTGTTTGTTTCCTTGTACAAAGTGTCAGTTTGTGGCAGCATGGCTGTACCAGCCTGTCTGCTTCTGTGTCTAAAGTGCTAAAGTCTTACCTGCCAACATTTAGCAGCTGTTTGAACACACTGTTTACACTGATTTCACCATTTACACTCAATTTATGAAAGAAGAAACATTTTATTGATCTAAACATGTCACATTTTACAAATACACTAACCAGTAACCAGTATAGGCTACTTCTTTGTCCCCAGACTCCCTTTGAAAATGTGTCAGTTTCATAAAACCAAAGCATATTTTTTAAATTCTCAAAGCGCTCAGGACAAGTGACGTACAGAGGGCATGATATCTTACGTGTTATTCCTCTCTCTCTCTCAGATGTGTCTATTCATTACAGCCTCGGTCGCCCGGTCCTCTCTGTGCGCCTCCCTTCGGGTCAGCAGAGTCGCTTCACTCTGACGCCCATGTTGACCACAGTGGGCGACCTCCTGAGTGACATCACAGCCAAAGACCCCGGGGTGCACACCGCCACCCTGCTCAATGAAGGTAGCACACAAACACACGTACATGTGCTGCTTCACTTGTGAGGACCACGTTCTTCAGCCCACACCAGAACTGGAACCATATTCTGACCCGAACCCTAAAACCTTTTGATTGAACTGGACTTTATCTCCTTCTCAGACGGACAGAGAATCTCTTCATGCACCTTCATGGAAACTGTTTTAAATAAAGACTTTCAGCTGGTCATCAATGACGTCACACACAACATCGTTTCTCTTGGACAAGGTACAACAACCAGCCGGGTCACTCTGAGTGTAACTCTGTGTCTTCTATTGAACTTTACAAGTAACAACAAGTGTTTAACGCTAAACGATTTAAAGGAACATTACGTCACCAACATGTCATTCTGTGTCCGTCAGGCTCGTCTCACGAACACGTGTTGGGTCTGGACGATATGAAGTACGTGGTCCACCTTCTTCACTCGGCTCTGACTCTTCCTCAGCAGCAGCACCTCAAACACACCGAGCTGATGATCCGACAGGAGCAGCTCAGACAGCAGCTGGAGCCGCTGGAGACGGTTGGTTGCTTGTCTCTGGTTGTTGCTTGTCTCTGGTTGTTGCTTGTCTCTGGTTGTTGCTTGTCTCTGGTTGGTTCATACAGATATCAAGTGGATACTTGACATACAATGTGTCCAATATATGAATGTTTTTATGTTTTTGTGTGTTTTTGTGCAGGTGAGAATCAAGATGGCGATGGATGCGGAGAAACGGGCCGTGGCCCTGGGGTGGGTGGGGCTTGCCTACCTGTCTCTGCAGGGGGGCTTCCTGGGTTACCTCACCTGGTAATTGACACACACAAACCTGAAACACACAGTTTGCTGCACTCAGGTGTCCTGTGGTCATGTGTGTTGTTGTGTTGCAGGTATGTGTTTGCCTGGGACGTCATGGAGCCGGTCACCTACTTCATCTCCTGCACCAGCAGCATGATCTTCTTCGCCTACTACATGCTCACCAAACAGGTGTGTGTGTGTTGCCGGTCTTTGTGAGGAATGGTTTATATTTTAGGTTTGTAGTGTGGTCCTCGTGGTGTGTAGAGTGAAGGTTAGAATTTGGTTTGTTTTAGATAAATATTTGAATATTTGTGTCTTGTATTTCTACATTTGTGGGGTCCCAAAACCAGAAGCCCACAGTAAATGGTTTGATTTTAGGGTGAAGACTGCAGCAGATTAACGTCTCTGTAAAGTCCGAACAGTGATTAAAACAAGGATTTGTGTGTGTGTGTGTGTGTGTGTGTGTGTGTGTAGGATTTAATCCTTCCTGACGCGAGGGATCGTCAGTTTCTTAATTTCTTCCACAAGAAAGCGTCTCAACAGAAATTCAACGTTCAGAAATACAACGAGCTCAAAGACGAGCTGTCACAGGTGAGGAACAGAAACACTTCAGTGAGAGTTGAGTTTACGTTCAGCGTCTCGCAGCTTCATTAACACAGGTGACGCTGTGTTTGCACAGGTCGACGATGAGCTCAGGAGGTTGAGGAGCACCATTCAGCTGCCGGTGGATCAAAGAGCCTCCTGAGATCTGACTTCATTTCTTTTTGTGACACTAAATGTAATTTTTGCACAATTTTTTGTCGTTTCGATGAAATAAAAAACTTTTTCAAGTTGTCATCCTGCGTCTGCATCATCTCTCTGTATTTTCTGTTTGTCAAGTATATTCAAAAACCAGAATGTATTTTTAAGCATTACGAGTCCACAATTTCATGTAGCAAATAAAGAGATAGATACAATTCATTCGATGTTACGATAAAACGTGATTAACAGGTTGCAGTGTGAGAATGTGCTGACAGGATTTTCATACGTCTACACACAATGTACTGAATTATCTTTCGATGTCTCATCTACTCAGTCAAATATAAATAATGTAGATTGTGACCCTCAGCTAAAAAGATGCCAGACAATGGGACTGCTTCAGGTGTCAAAGAAAAAATATGTTTTATTGAATTTGTATTGGACACAAAGTGATATTTTAATACAGATCAGTAAACAAATAACAGGCTATTTAAAGTTTGTCATCTTTTTTAAAATGAAAACATTCAGCTCTTAAACATTCAGAGTTCGTGTGTTCGCCTCATCAGGAGTTGAACTTGGTGACTGCGGGCCAACCTGTATGAAGTCTGATCCACTCAAAGTAATGAGCAACCTGACAGAGAAGAGGTCAGAGTCACATAATAATATTGTGTTCATGGTGACATTATGTATCAAACAGGAAACTGTTTATGATGAGACTGATGTCAGAGAAAGTGGTTGAATCAAATCAGAGCTAAATTCTTGTGTATATATGCATTTTCTCTGTATGTATGTATCTAACAGATAATAGTGTATATGTTACCTGTGTGTAAACCCCGGGGAACCCTGGCTGACCACACTTCTCTCCCCAGCTCACGATGCCCCACAGGTAAGAAACACCAAGTTCATCCTCACAGACCAGAGGACCTCCACTGTCCCCCTGACAGGAGTCCACTTTGCCTTCCAGATCACCTGCACACACACACACACACACACATTAGCATACACTGTTTATATAGCTCATGAACCACATACAGTACACACCCACCTGCACAAAGCATGCCGTCCTCTTTGAAGCGGTCTCTGTAGAAGTTCACACAGTTGCCGATGAGGGAAACATTGGCCCAGAGCAGCACCTGGGACGCTTTACCCTCTGTGAACAGAGTCGTCAATATGTTTACACACAATAATTGGTCGACCCATATATTACATATGTGTAAATATACGTATAATTTTACTTTTGGTTTTATTCAGCTCAGAATGACACAAAAATTCACGTATAAAAACATGAAAAAACAGCCACGGACACATGAACAATGGTAGTATGACTTATCCTAAATGAACACACAAAGCTGCACATACCTGCGGTTCTTCCCCATCCAGAGATGCTGCAGGTGTGGTTGGGTTTGAAGAGCTCAGTGGACCAGGGAACACAGACGGGTCTGACGGCCGGGTTGTCCTCCAAACACTTCTCCCTGAAGGGAAGCTTCTCCAGCTGCACCAGAGCGATGTCGTTCTCATAACTGCTGGCGTTGTACCTGCAGGACAGGTGACAGTCTGTTGCCATTCAGTTCTGTCTGACGTTCGTGTGAAATGACGGTAATCATTCAGACAGATAAATGGATAGGTAGATACTTGGGGTGGATCTGGATGTTTTTAACAGGAACAATGTCAGTCGTGTCCTGAGCGGAGGACTTCTTCCACAAAGAAAACTTCACCATGAATGCAGACGGGTTGGGCCTGTAAAGAGACACGAGTGAGAGACTATTGCAACTTAACATGACCACCTTCATTGACAGCTCATTTGACCAGTTAGGAGCTTCTATGCCGGCCCTAAGGCCAACAACAACCAAAGAGTGATTGATAATGAATAGTTTGAAATGGTTTTCAAAAGTCTAACCGGGAAAATGATGCAAGTTTAGGTAATTTAATGTATTTTGCTTTTTGAATAGGCTGTTTGTCCACCTCAGCACTTGATTTTGACTAATAAAGAAATAAATAACTATAATGAGTTTAATGCTTCTGTTAGACACTCAACCCACCTGACGCAGTGAGCAGCAGTGAGTACCCAACATCCTCCGATGTAAGCTCCTCCACAGTCTATCTTCCTGTTGTCCTCTAGAGCGATTTGCCACTGGATCTGAGTCTGGAGAAATCACAGAAACCATTGCTTTCCCGATATTTTCTGCCCTTCTGCCCTTTGAAAGCTGAAATGTATTTGGGGAGTGATATAAGAAACGATATTGATGATAGTGGTGGTAACATAACTGACCGGTTTTGCAGGGATTCCCCCCACCACTCTCTTGAATCGGCCGCCCCGTCCTCGCTCTTCCACGTCCTCATCATCAACGATGCTCATATTAGCAATCCCACACTCAAACTTGGACTCCAAATACTCTCTGGTGTTGGCCGTTTCTACGCACACATGCACAGAGTGGTTGATGACGACATGATAAGGAACTTTAAACTGGTTATGACGCAGTTTGAATTTAATATAGATGCCTCTATATGACCTACATCATTAACAAGACTGTTAGTGAGTACGTTACCACTTCTGAATCTACTATGCTTTAAGTGAGGCAACATACCTTCTTTTGGGGAGATGCGATCTGAAATAAAGAAAAAACATGTCATTATCGGCAAAAACAACAACAACACTGCCAAAAAATTGGTGTGGCCCAGATATGGCCCGCCCACGCACCACATGGAATAAACCAGAACTGGCCTAAACTTGGGCCACAGTTCATATCTGTTCTGGTGGGCTGGATCGGGCTCAGCATCTGAGGTTGAACTCACAACACTTACCTGAAATTCTGAGATGTCGGGGCACCTGCTCTCGCCCTGTGGAAAATGGAAATGTGACAAACTGAAGTCATTTAGTCACTTTTACTATGAAGTCTGCCTTGGAAGACTTTTTCTCTGTCTGGATTAACTTAGTTGACTCCAGCTCCCAAACACTACTGCATAGGTTTGGGCTTCACAAACGTAAGATGGCAGAGTTTGCATCTGGGATATTTTTTAGGGGCAAGAAACTGAAACCCTCATAAAAGTTAGTGTCAGGGAATTACAAAATTGAGTGGAAGTAAATGATGTTGGGGTAAACTGATTTCAAAGCGTCTGTTTCGCTCACTGTTGCCTTTAATGTGTTTCAGTGATTCATCCTCGCCATCCAGACAGTCGATCTGTTTGTCGCCGAGTGCATCTTTAGGCACACACACGCCGGTCCTGCAGCGGAAAGCTCCTTCCCTGCATGCTGATGAACACACAATATTTACATTGTGAAAAATGGGACATACAAGGGTATCAAATCTGTTTACGTGTGCGTGTTTGGTTTACCTTTGCAGCACATCTCGTCACTGCGGTCGCCACAATCGTCGACTCCATCACAAGTCTGCTCCAGAGACACACACTTGCCATTTACACATTTGAAGCCACACATCGTGTCTGAAAAACAGACAAAAAAAGCCGATACTGGAGCGAAGTAGAGCAAAATACACAAGTCCTCAAGATGTACCCATTCATAGTCGAGGAGTCAGTGCGCTCAGGTTGGCCAATCACAGATATGTTGCCAGATGTAGCGAGATATTGTGGCCGTGGCCAACTCTTGGGCCAGATTGAGAATGATTGAGCAGAATCACTTCATACTAACCATTCGGTGCCTCATAACAGGTTGCTGTAGCGATCTTCTTAGTGCCAATCAAGATCTTGTTGTAGATTACACACTCAGCAAGAGAAGTCTCATAGCCTTGGCAACGGACGTTAACACAGCTGCGTGGGAACGTCGCAGATTGCTTGTCTGGCAGGTCTTCGAATTGAATGGAATGAGTAGCCATTGCACCACTGTAGGCACACACACACACACACACACACACACACACACACACACACACACACACCATGTTTGTTGTACATGCCAGTACACCATGTTTTAAACATGCATTAGGTAAATATATCTTCTCTCACAGTGCATTCCCATCCTCCTTGCAGGCCACGTTAGCAGCTGCCATGTTCCAAGTCTTCTGACACACCAGAAGCTCCTCCCCACCATTATCATCAGGAACGAAGACCTTCACCACTCCCGTTTCTGGGTCTATTGAACTACTGAACTTTGGTTGACTGTCTGTAATGAGAGCGAGATAAAGGTAACATTAACGACATGAGGGAATAACTCAGTGGCGATACAAGGCACTGAATGTGTCTGAGAGAGCGAACCTCTGCAATTCCCAAAGTGGGACATGACAGGTTTCCTGGTCCGACATGAAAGAGCCATCACCTAGAAAACAGATTTCAAAAATGTGATGCCTTCTTGGTGCAATTTTAATATCCCAAACCATTTACATTCACTATTGTACTCTCGTGATAGGGTTTTACTCTTGAAATCAGCCAGGTCTACAAGTCTCACTAAGGTTTTCGAATTCTGATTCAAATTCAGTCTTTTATTCATTTATTTTTTCAATGGTTGTGATTTTTGATGGGAGATACAGATTAAAAATCAGAAGGTCCTACATTTTTCTGCAACAGCTTAGAAAACTATAAATCTACAACATATTCCCGATTCCTATTTCTGTAACTGGTTCCAGTTCAAGACCCGCCCTCGATACCCAACCTCATACAGGTGTTACCTGGCAGTAGGAGCGGTAGTTTCTATTGTCCCGCCCACAAACTGCAGCCCCATTCTCAAAAACAGGACACAGGTAGGGTGTTTTACAGGAGCAAAGTCCTCCAATGCAACGCTCCCATGGAGGACAAAACACCAGATCACATGATGCACGAGTAAACCTGATAAATGTTAAAAGACAGAGCACACAAATAACTAACACAGATCATTACGATGAGCAAAGAAAACACATGAACTTTAGAGACTGTAAGACTTAGACGTCTTCTTTGGGTCAGTTGATTAGTTGGGAACTTCTCAGCATTTAACCTTTAGCAGCATTTTCTCCTTGACAAGTTCTTTTATGCTTATTTCGATTTGTGAGTTTTTTAATCGACAAAGTAAACACAGGGGTTGCCATAGTTTTCCCACCACCTAGTGGTCGTCATAACCCCCTAAAAACAACTCTTAAATAAACTTCCTTTGATTGTCATGTAAAAAGTTAACTGCTCCACGCAAACACAACCCGAGTTTCTGTGTCAGCTGGGGAAAAAAGCCATAATGGATACTACTGGTTGGTTAGGAATGCAGTCTGTTGCTCAGGGAATGAACAGTAGCATCTTCACTATCTTCATTATAGTGAACAGAAACCAATTACATTGTTTATTTCAGACACGGTAGCCTAATTGTTGATTACCGACAGACCAGTGGCAATCGTAAGTTAAAAAGAATGGAAGAATGCAAAAAGGGAAATACAAACATAACAGACCATAGAGAAAGTCAAAAGCCCAGCCAATCGATGACACTTACTTCTTGTCCCGACACTCCTGTGGACCCAAAAACTCATCTGTAAGTGTTTCAGGGGTTGTGGGAGCAGAGCTGTTGACCGTAGGGGTGGTGGGCTGGGATGTTGGCTCGGTTTTCTGATCATCCGGAAATAATCCATCCTCATTACCTGACGACGGCTGGAGCATTTGAAATGTAATTTAAAAAATGAATAGAAGAGGATAGAAAAGAATATAGTTAATCATCATCTATAGCTCTGGCTGTCTCCTGTTAAAGTGCTGCACAGATGATTCACAAATTTATATCTCTAAGAAGCTACTACTTTAGTTCTTTTGATAAATCACTTCATGACAGAAAAATAAAATGTAAATGACACATTCATTTTCTTCAGTGATTGTTTCATGTAAGTTTAAATCAGTTACCTGAAGGCTGGGGGGTTTGGCTGTTGACTCTTGGTCCTGTGGAGTAATTAAAATGTAATAAAGTTACTAAAAGCTAGAACAGGATCAAACAGAACAGGGTTATGCAGTTGTTTTTCATGATTTGCAGGATTGAGACATTTAATTTTATTTATTGATTGTGTCATGTAAGTTCGAATTTGTTACCATCATTACAGTTACAAATCAATAGAACAGGATAGAACAGCACATCATGCACAGCTATGGCCATGTCCTGTTTAAGTTGTACACAGATGATACATAACTTTATATCTAGTGTTATTTATTGATTGTATCATATAAATGTGATTGCATCATGTTGGTTTGAATCAGTTACCTGAGGGGTGGAAGGTTTGGTTGTTGGCTCTGTTCCCTGCTTGTCTGTAGATGATGAATCCTTATTACCTGACCACTGAAGGAGCAATTAACATGTAATGAGGTTACAAACCTAAGAGAACAGGATATACATATACCGTAAATCACCAAATAATAGCCAGGTTTCAATTAACCGCAGGGTCCCCTTTAAACGCCGGGTGCAGGTGTATATTTTGATAAATAACCGCTGGTTCCAAATAAATGCCGAGTCTAATTTATTTTTTTAAAAATCGAGGAAGAAGACGTGACCACTGACACTGCACGTTTTTCTTCTTTGCCGTTATCATGCATTGTGATTGCTTTCTGGCAGTCAATATCACACTGATGATCGCCATGAGAGAGTGTCCCGCAAAATGATCAGGGCGATGGCGAAACAAATGTACGCCACCGTGAGTGACAGCAGAGATGAGGAGTTTGCCATGAGTGCTGGTTGGCTAAATCGTTTCCTCCGCCGCAACAACTTCACTTGCAGAAGACATACAACTATTGCCCAGAAGGAATTAAACGCCTGGTCCCAAATAAACGCGTGGTCTGTTAAGTGATTGAAACAAATAAACGCCCCGGCTATTATTTGGTCATTTACGGTAATACAACATGGTAAAGCTCATCATGTAAAGCTCTGGCTGTCTCCTGTTGAAGTTCTACGCACATGATACGTATCTTTATATCTCCTTTAGTAATCGTTGCTTGTTAAATTCAGCAGTTGTTTTTTCATTATTTAATTTGTTCAATTACTAGGATAGAAAAAGAAAATGAAAGTATTACTTGACATATTTGATGTTATTAATCAATTGTGTCATGAACGTTTCAATTAGTTACCTGTGGGAGGTGGTAGTCAGTCACAAACTTTTGTTCCACTTGGGGTGATCCACCGGGATTACTTGACTGCTGCTAGAGCCATTAAAATGCAATACAGTTAATAACAAAAAAGTAAGTAACTTTATTTGTTGATTGTGTCACACAAGTTTGAATTAGTTACCATACCAACAAGTTAAAAATGAATTAAAGAGGATGAAACAGAACATGGTTAAGCACATCATCTACAGCTCTGGCTGGCTCCAGCTGACATTCTATGCAGATGATACACATCTTTATATCCATTGTTGTACTTCTTGCTTCCTAAATTCAGCACTTGTTTTTCATAAATGACTTCATGACAGAATAATAATTCAGTTGAAACATTTACATAACTTATTGTGTTGTTTAAGATTCAATTAGAAACTCAATGCATTCATTTCTTGTGTCGTGTCAACAAACTGGGATAAAACCAAATAACCAGGGTGATTTACAGTCATTAATGATGTCAATGATTGGATGGTTCTTAACTTTCTCCAGCTAAATGAAGCAAAGCTCAAACCCGTCATGGCTGCCATGACTCCTCCATAAAAGTCTTTTATGGCAAGTTGTTCTAATCTCAGTTTTGATAAGTCAAGTCAGTGGTTAGATCCAGTTCCCTAAAACTGCAGGCAATATCCATAATCAAGTCTTTCTTGTCCTGTGACCCAATGCTCTGGAAAGAAATGTATCCATGCTTTAACGTCTAAATGTCTAGACTGTTATTTCTTGCAAGCTGGTATTTGTCCATTTTACTGCAACTCATTGCTGCTGTTTGAGTTGTCGCTGCCACCCAAAACAGAAATGGCGTCGCTCCTGTGTTGGCCCCAGTGTTTGTTTGAGTTGGCACACTTTTACATATCTGACCTCTAAAACCTTCAAATCTCATCTATATCTCTGAGGTCTTCTTACCTAAAACTGTTGGTGGTTCAGACTGAACACAGCCCTGGGTTAAAACAAAACAAGGGGCTTTGTTTGTGGAGGTTCCAGTGAGACGCACTGGATGCAGGAAGCCGAGTTTGTGTGACAGATCCATGAGTTTGAAAGTCAACGAGACATCAAAACAGCACGGTGGTTTCATATATTATGAGTGATGTTCAAGCTTAAGATTCAACTTACTTATCATTATATAACATAGGGCTATGCAATGAAATGATAGCTGTTTTCCTTCGTGCTACTCACAAAAACAAAATTGTGTAAATGGATGATTAAAAAAAAAAAAAATTTGTTGAGGAGTCCAATAAACTCCTGTTGCAATTTCTGAGTGCTGAGAAATGAATGAGGGAACTGTTTGATTACGCAGAGCTAAAGTGAGTCTGAATTTCCCTTAGTCCAGCCTCACAGACCATTTCTATTCCCGAGCATTTTAATCTAAATAGCTCACTTGAAAATTGTATTGTTAGTATTTTGGGCAACTTCTATTTGAGACAGGAGATGAACGGGAGAAATTACTGATTGGAAGCACAGCGGGACAAAAATAGAGAGACTCCCACAAAAATGGTGTCGTCACACCAACTATACTCCATCATAGTTGGAACAATAGTATCTCTTCATGCTCCGCTTTACAATAAAATACTATATTCTTGAGCACAAAATACTTTAAATTCAACACCATAGCTGAACTATAACAATGCAGTACAATTCTACACATGACCTTTGTCCTGCAGAACAGAAATACATGGTGGGATATCCGACTCAATACAAGTGATAAAACACAGAAAAAAAAAGTGACTGAATGTTTAAACTCTGAAAAAAATAAGACAAAATGACTTAACTCACCGTTTCAGAGGAAACAATGAGAAGAAACAGCACGAAAAGAGAAACTCCTGCTGATCTCATCTTGACAAACGCAAACAGGTCGGTTTCCTCGACAGCTCAGCTTCTTCAGAAAAGGTTTTCCTCTTTTCAAAGAGCAACAAAATGACTCTGACTCGATAATAAATCAGCTGCAGCCAGAGAGACAGTTACTCTGACTGACAGGGACCGACTGTCCACTGATGATGCCATCAATAAATCATTAGCTTGTCCTGTCAATGTGGACACACACACACACACAGACACACACACACACACACTGCAGATCATTGTGCACACACAGCATCATTTACTGTGGGGGGGGAGGGGTGTATAGGTACATGTGGGAAAACCCAGATTCCAGTAATCACACAAACACAAACATCGAGGCAGCACGACGGTGCGGTGCTGAAGGTCGTGGTTTGAACCCGACCTGGGGAGTTCGTTGCCTTCTGTGAGCAACAGTTTTTCAGATGTCACAGTAGTAAAAACAGGTGTGAATATAAAATCAGTCATGGCAGAAATCTATTCAGCTGCCTCAAGATTAAATGTATTTACATTTCGGATCAATAATCATCAGTAATGTGGACATGATGATGAATCAGTGTGTAAAGACAAGTATTAGAACAAATGAACAGTCTGGTAAGTTCAGAAAATGACATCACTTTACTGTAAAGCAGCTTTTAAAACCAGGAAAAGACGCTCATACAATATCACGATATAATGATCTCACACTTTCATGGTTAACGGACACACTGAGTGGAGCCATCATCAAGTTATTACTAATACTTGTGCTTCTCCTGATACAACAAGTCAACACTTCTGCCGGGACAGGCGACCCTGGACAGAATAAATGGATGGATGGAAGAACAAATAAGCTAATGTTCAACACTGTATCAATAAAAGAGCGTTACAAAATCCCTGTGTATTTATCTGTGAGTCAAGCAAACTTCTCGGCCGAGGTTTTAGTACGTTACACACAACCACAAACAAATCTACCAGCTGCCCACATGATCAGCGAGATGAATCAGTTTGAGCTGCTGACTGTGTTTGTGTCAAAGTGTTTGTCCACATTGTCTGATGATGTTAGTTTGTTCAGTTTGATGGAAAAGTGCTCTTTAATCAACATGAATGATGCTAACAGGAACAACAAGTATCAACTCAGTGATAAGGCAGATTTCAACAGTTTTTTATTACATAACAATAAATTAACAGTTTTTTTTTACTTTTTGCTTTCTAATCCAATTTTATAACTCATTGAAAATAAAGACATTTACAATTACAGTTTGAGCTACAGACAAGGTTAAATATGTTTAATCCTGATGTGGTGGGTTGTTTGAGAGTCTTATCAGGAGTTAAACTTAGTCACAGCAGGCCAGCCCGTGTGACGTCTGATCCACTCGAAGAAATGAGCGACCTGAAAGAGGGAGACATAAAGAGAGTTTTATCATCGATAGGTTTACTGTCATTCACTACAAAATAAGATGGGATTTACTACACCCTAAAATATCAAGTAATCTTAATTCATCCTGGGGGGGCATGAATTTGTGAACCACATTTCATGGTAATCCATCTAATATGTCAACCTCATCATCTTCTGGAGAACACAAATGTCAATGGACCGACCAAACTTGCCATCCCGTGTAAATATCGTAGTAATCTTTGCGTTAGATTACTAGATTTCCACTTTAGTAGATCTGGTTCTCTTCAGTAGATACCAGAAGTCAGAACTATATAATCATATCAGCCTCAGAATAAACAAGTCATTTGCTGGTAAATGTTTTACCTGCGTATAAACTCCAGGAGATCCAGGCTGACCACACCTTCTTCCCCAGCTGACGATGCCCCACAGGTAAGAAACACCGAGTTCATCCTCACAAACCAGAGGACCTCCACTGTCCCCCTGACAGGAGTCCACTTCGCCTGCCAGATCACCTGCACACATAATAAACAAACCTCACACGTACTCTTCTTGTAAACACAATAAACATCAAGACATTAAGATATGAGCGTGCCTACCTGCACACATCATGCCGGGTTTAAAGTTGTCTTTGTAAAATCTCTGACAGTCTTCGATGAGGGAAACATTGACCGACTGAAGGTACTGAGGTAGTCTACCATCTGCAGAGAGGTTGGTCGTCAGTATCAGGATATCAGAACAGTAAATAATGTGTACAGCAAGGTCTCACAACAACAATAAAACCCAAGCAGACGGGAAACTTTTGAAACTGATGACTGAACACACGTCAGCATCAGTTGGACTCGGTTCTTTCTGGAGTAAGATCTCCGTTCACCCTCCAAATATTTTCTATCATCTCCCGGACCACAGGATGCCATTAGTCTTGAGCCATGAATGCAAATATAGCATGCTTAATTTCTAAATTTAGCACGCCACACGATCATGCTAAATGTGCCCACACTACCTGAACGCGTTTAAGAATGTAACATGTGTAAGAAGGTCTCTGTCCTGTCCCAGCATGCATCTGTTCACTGAGCTGTTTGAGTGAGTTACAAGCATGAAAACAACCAAGAGCTAAATATGTCAGTGACGGTGCATCAACAGACATGCTGCCCGACCAGTTTCACCTTCTTGCGTCTTCCAAACATGTAACTCAACCTCCTCTGTCACCCTGAAAAACAACAAGAATCCTGCGTGGCTGTGGTTCTGCCCCGAGGCCACTATGTTGTGTAATGGACCGACTCTGGCAAAGACAGATACGACTGAAGGAGTCCAGCAACACACAACTAGTCCTGAAGTAGACCACAAGTGCCCACATGGCCAGATACATCCTAATAGTAGTTATTAGATATAACTCCAGGTCTATGAGTACAAGAATAGCCCTCTTACAGGCTTTGCTATTGGTTAATCCCATCGAGGCTCTGCTGAAATTATAGTACCTAGTAAGTATTTTGCTTGAAGTCATGCATCCTGAAAGACTTCATGTTCTTCAATGTGCCACAGAATGAGCTCGTTGTATAATCTTGACGATAAATTAACAAACGTTACCTTCTGCTAACTAACACATTCGTTCTACTTACTACTACATTAGTAACTGTACCTGCGGTGCGTCCCCATCCAGAGATGCTGCAGGTGTGGTTGGGATGGAAGAGTCTGGAGGTCCAGGGAACGCAGATCGGGCTGATCGCAGGATTGTCCGGCAAACACTCCTCTGAGTATGGAAATTTCATCAGCTGCACCAGGGCGATGTCATTCTCACCGCTGGTGCTGTCGAACCTTTATTTGAGTGAGTGGGTGATTGAGACATTATAGACGGATGGTTTGTTATTTGATTGGTTGCAGGTTTAGATGATTGCAGAAACCTCTGGTGTGCATACCGAGGGTGGACGTGGACATCCTGAACAGCAGCAATATCTGTTGAGGCCTGAACTTTGTTCTTCCTCCAGAGAGAAAACTTCACTCTCAACTCAGCAAGGTTCAGCCTGCAGGAGAGAGGTGGGCAAGAGACCGACAATCAGTGTGTGAGAGAGAAAACAGACTTCAACAAAAAGACTTTCGCAAATTAAACAGCTCATTAGTAAAATAGAGAAATAATCACCTTTGGCCAGTTTGACCAGAAACTCCGTCTGCCCTGGAAGAGAAGACGAGAGACATGAATCCCACCGAGACAGAGAGGCAAGACACCGTCAATGACTTTTACTGCCGACTGGCAACTGTAGACTCCTCCACTTTGTCTCTCCAGCTTCCGACCAATCAGGGTCTTTGAAACAACAACACAGTTGTCTCGTCAACACTTTGAGTCGACCCTGATTGAGCTCAACAGCGCTCTGGTACATCGATCGCGGTTCTGATGCAGTGGTTCATGAGCTGTAGTTTCCCCAGTAAATACCCCGACCTCTTTGGTCTCCCTCACGGTCTTCTGCTTTCAGGGTCACTCATCCTCCTCAACTGCTTTTGGCTGGCAGACTGTTTCTGGGCTCGTTATGCAGAGCAGATGTCCTTCTGCTGGTCCACTTAGACACACTACAGCTGCGACAGCCGAAGGGGTCGGTGTATCTTCTGAGGAAACTACTGTTGATCTGTGTCATTTTCACTGCTGGGTGTATGTTTTACAGACTCACCGAAAAAGAGAAGCTCAACCCATTAACACCAGACACCCACTGAACGTACAGTTAAGAAATAGCATGCTAGTTGGCTATTCGTCAAATGTGTTTCCCGACCAGCAAATTCATTATTGTGTCTTCTAAACATAGAAGGTGATGCATATAAATGTGAAACCATCAGTCCAAAACCCAAAGAGAAAAACATGAAGTCATCACACTGGAACCATTAACTGATTATAAAGACAAACTGTATCCTCTATAACGGTATTAATAACCATTAATGTGTCCTACCTCATGCAGTGAGCAGCAGTGATTACCCAGCAGCCTCCGATATACGTTCCTCCACAGCGAAACCTTCCGGCCTCTTCTATAGCAACCTGCCACTGGACCTGAGTCTGCACACAGACCGAACTTAACTGTAAACAGTTTTCAGGCCAGATGTGGGTAGATAACATCTGCACCCTGTCTAATTAACAGCATGTGATTTTAGAGGTAATGAAGATAACAAAAGAATATTAGATGGACGGACTGACCGGCGCTGTCCGCAGTCCTCCCACCACTCTCCTGACGCGGCCTCCTCTTCCTCGCACCGCCACATCCTCATCCATCACTTTTGTTGTTTTAGGAACCCCACATTTCAGCTTGGACTCCAGCTGCTCTCTGGTGGCCCTCGTCTCTACACAAAAACACCATTTAAAATACAAAAATAGCTTATAATCGCTACTGTTACACAACTATTTAGGTCTAAATCATGTGGTTTCCTCAAAACCTGCTAACAACTGAGTCACAATAAGTATATTAACATGTTTTATGACTTTGTGATTTTGTTGTAGCTGAAGAGTTTTTGAATGTTAAGTCTTTGTTATCCTATGAAGACATACTTCACTATCACTATTTTATTATTTTGTATTAATCTTTATATGTAAATATTAGCATGTTAGCTCAATAGCTTCCAGGTCATGTGATCAATTGACTCAAAATCATGTTGGGATCACGTAACTACACTGGCTGCATGAGATACGCCTCTTGTTTTTACGTTTTACGCCTCTAAATATTTTTTATTAATTTTTATTAGCAAATATTAGCAAAACTATTTTTCAGCTTTTTCAGGCCTAAACAACTAACAACTGATTTATAATAAGTATATTAACATGTTTTATGACTTATTATTTTGTTGTAGCTGAAGTGTTTTTGAATGTTAAGTCTTTGTTATCCTATGAAGACATATTTCATTATCACGACTCTGTTTTACTATATTGCCGTCCACAATAACACATACGTACATTATACTGTGTTAAACCCCATTTATTGGTTATAGTTTTAAGAAAAAGCTCAAAGCCCATTTTTTTTTGTATCTTGTATCTTTTTTGACATCATCTTATTAGCTAATGTTGTTTTTACCACTCGCAACTTGAGTTTATCACCCACATTATTCTATTGTATGTGTTTCCTTCTGTAAAGCACTGACTGTGGTTTTTACCACTCACCGTACCATCATATTTATAACTCATTTACCAACTTTAGGAGAGATGTACTCTGAAAAAAAAAGAAACAGAACAAATATATTATTGTCGTCGTCGTCACAGAAACAACAGGATATCATCGAAGCCGCAGCAGTCACCATGTTGCCCTGAAACAGGAAGTGTTGGTTACCTGTGTTGGTGAGAACAGGAAGTGACGTCTCCGGCTCTGTCGGGCAGATAAAAATACATTCATGAGAAAAAACCTGACACTGTTGAGATTAAAGTCAGTGTCCCTAATCCTCTTCTGTAGTTTCTGAGGACTTTAAAATCCAAGTTTGTTTTTCCTCTGCTGCTCCACACTGCCCTCTAGTGCAGAGACGTCATCACTGTTTGAACGGAGCCTGGATATTAACAGTGCACACTTTATAAACAGGCCACTTTGTGACAGAAGCCGTCTTTACTTTTGGTTCAACAGAGACAGCTGGTGGACAGATAACGTGTGTGTGTGTGTGTGTGTGTGTGTGTGTGTGTGGTCAGTACGTCTGTGTCTCTTGGATTCGTCCTCTCCATCCAGACAGTCGATCTGTCCGTCGCCGACAGCTTCTTTATGCAAACACACACCTGTGCTGCAGCGGAAAGCTCCGTTCCTGCACTCTGACGAACACATGACAGATTTACACACTTTTAACTTCATGTCGAACATCTGCTGAATTCACAAGAAGGAACAAATAAGTGAGAATCAGTCAGAGACAGAGTTTCACACAGTTTATAGTGTGTCTCCAACTCAACAACTCACTAAACTGACACATTTGTTAAGGGACTCTGGTGACGTTGAAACAGTGTGATCCTCTCTGTGTGTCTGCGTCTTACTCTTGCAGCACATTTCATCACTGCGGTCGCCACAGTCGTCGACACCGTCACACGTCTGGCTGAAAGACACACACTTCCTGTTCACACACCTGAACTCACACCGCTCATCTGACACACACACACACACACACACACACACACACACACACACGTCAGTACTGATGATAGTTGGATCAAACTGAACAAAGTGGACTTCAGTCGCTCACCTGGTGGCTGTATGCAGGTTGCCGTAGCGACCCTGTCGTCGGCGCTCCTCTTGTCGTAGATCACACACTCTGCCAGGGAGTTCTCGTAACCTTGGCAACGGACGCTCACACATTTGCTGGGCAGCAGCTGGTCGTTGTCGACGCTCCTCAGGACATCGTGGGACGTGGCTCCTGCAGACGCTGCACCACTGGACACACAAAACAATTATCACTCCTTTAGAAACAGTCTAGAGGTTCAGACAGTGTCCTCACATGTTCATGTGTGTCCTCTCACAGCGGGTGTCCCTCCGCCCTGCAGGCCACGTTAGCTGCAGCCGTGTCCCACAGCTCCAGACACACCAGTAACTCCTCCACACCTCCCCCAGTGCTCCCAGTGCTCCCAGTGCCGGGCATAAAGAGCCGGACCAGTCCTGTGCCTTCATCTATGGAGCCTCTGAACTTCGGCTGATCGGCTGAAGCGAGAGAAAGACGAAGATGAGACGAGGCGCCGTGAGGACATCGTACATTCAGTGTTTGTCTCTGAGAACGAACCTGTGCAGGCGTCCCCGAAGTGAGACATGATGGGTTTGTTGGTCCGACAGGAGAGAGCCATCGCCTGGAACACAACACATCTGTGAGACAAGAAGACAGGAAGGACAGAGGCTGTGTCCTCATGTACAGAGACTGTGTCCTCATGTACAAAGGGCTGTGTCCTCATGTACAGAGACTGTGTCCTCATGTAAAGAGGCTGTGTCCTCATGTACAGAGACTGTGTCCTCATGTACAGGCTGTGTCCTCATGTAAAGAGGCTGTGTCCTCATGTAAAGAGGCTGTGTCCTCATGTACAGAGACTGTGTCCTCATGTATTTTAGTTTTTAAATAACTTCATTTTCAAAGGCTGTACATTGTTAAAACAGTGTGTGTCGGTGTTTTCTCTTCAGCTGTAACACAAACGTCCACAGTACTGATGTCACCTGGCAATATGAGCGGAGCTGCCTGCTGTTGTGTCCACAGACCGGGCTGACGTCCTCTGAGGGACAGCTGTAGGGGGTTCTACAGGAGCAACGTCCGTCCACACAATACTGCCACGGAGGACAAAACACCAGGTCGCATGACTGACGGGTGAAGCTGGAGGATGAGACAGAGGAGAGAGGACGAGGTGAGAATGTAGATAATATATACACAAAACAGGGAACGAATGAAAACCAACAAGAGAAAAACAACAAGGACGGAAAAATAAACTCAAAGCAACAACAAGTCCAGCCAATCAGAGAGCAGAGAACTCACTTCCTTTCAAGACACTCGGCAGGTCCCAGAAACTCGTCAGCCTGTCGAGAATAAACAACAACAAATCTCACAAAGACGAGCGACAAAAACACGTTTGTTTACAGTAACGTCACGCATTAGCTTACAAATAATTGAGCCGTGTTTTTTATATGTTACAAAACTTTATGAACGTTAGTTTGAAGATGTAATTCAAATGATGTTATTATACTTTGTAAATATATAATAAAACCTGAGCAGTTCATCTAAAAAGATTATTTGATGTCCATTATACAGTAATAGCTGATGTTTATGAACCTTTACGTTTGCTTAATAAATGGTTTGTTGTTGTTGTTAACAATAACAAACCATTTAATACAAATGTAACAATTGTCACTGGTGCAGTCGTTGCTTTACATTAATTTATGAGTTTACTTTTTTTTGTCAGCTGAACTCACAGCTTCTGTTGAACTGAAGAACATTAAAAAAGATACATAACTATTAAGTATTATGGAAAGTATTTAAATGCTAACAGGCTAACAGGCTAACCTACCGTGACAGATTGAGAGATGAGACTAAACAGCAAGAGAAGAGAAACTCCGGCGGACGTCATCCTGACAAACACAAACGCCAGAAGTCGACTTTTTACAAAAATGTTTTAACTGCAGAAGAAAATATCTTAATTCTCCTCTGAGAGACAAATATTACAAACAAACTGTCCTGAAGCACTAATTCTCTTTATAAAGGAGAAATTGGGCAGATGACACGTCTCATATGTCCACCGATGATGTCATCAATCAATCATTAGCTTGTCCTGTGACACGTTGGACATTTTCAGCCCTGAGTTCAGCCTGTGAGGCAGCTCCACGATGATGATCGATGGTCCACAACATTACGAAATACATACATTTGTGTTTAAAGGGTTAAAACGTGCCAGATCACTGCGAAACCAAACAGCCGATTCCAATAACAGAAAATGAAATTCATGAATTTCACACAATTACAAAATATTTGTACAAGTTAATGTTCAACACTGTGTCAACTCACCTGGTGTTCCTCACTGAGGCCACAGCGACTCAGCGGTCTGTCGTCACATTCAGGCTCAGTCGTTCCCAAAGATTTAAATCAACACGGACGAAAAGTAACGAGTTTCAGATCAGACACATTTATTTGGTTCTGAGTTTGAAACGGACAAAGATCACCAGAGAGACTTCATGCTGAGATCAGTTACAGATTGTGTGTCAATAACATGTCGACAACATCATGTTAACAAATCGAAACCAAGCTGAACCAGAAACCATTATTGATCAGATGTGACAAGTTTTCATCGACAGATTTAAAACAAACTTTTATACTTTTGACCCGTTTCTGCTTTAATCCAGCAAAACATGGTGGCATTTTTGTTAGCATTAGCTGCTACAAGCCAGTTCTTGAAGTCAGTTAGCACACAGAAGTCTGACAGACATTTAATCACACTGTTAACCAACAACAGACTTCTCAAAATGATCACATCAGAACGTTATGGTACTGATCGACTGATGAGTCAGTCCGACGTCTCTTTGTCCTGTGCTAGCAGTGAAATGAGTACAAGCTAGCTAGAGGTCAGATCGGATAGATCGGTGTTAGTTGTGCACATTTTTTCAAATCTTGTTTCAAGTCTTGACAAGAGGATTATACAACAAGTTGAGACAAAAATAAACATGTAGAGCGCCTCCAGCATGTTTAGTACAAAGGAAGGAAGAAGCTACTGTGTCCTTGAGTTGTAAAAAGGCAACTAGCAAAAGAATTATGGCTTTCAAAATGTATTGCACTTCCACACAAAGTAATATAGTATATACAATAATACATAATGCACACAACAAGAAAACCTTTTCATCAACTAACAGCAGTGATTCCTCAAGTATGTGACCATTTTACTATTGTAGAAGCTAGCTTGAATGTTGTTTAACAACCAAGATACAAGAAATTATCTATTTATTTAACGTTGCGCTAACTAACCCCCTAACTAATTCAACAAGCAAACACTTTTGTTAATATTAGCTTAAAGTTCAGTTTAGCATAATAATTGAGTTTACTGCTAATGGTTACTGTAATGTCTTAACCAGTTTGGTTTAGCTTTGTTAATGCTCCAGTTTAATGTCTAAAACAGATTGGTTAAGGTTAGCTAACATTTCAATTTTTGCTACAAAAGTAGTTTGGATTCAGGTTAGTTCCTGTTTCTTTAGCTAATGTTTAGCATATATAAAAAACGCTTGGTTTAAGTTTACCAATGTTTTTTCTTTGTCTCAGGTTAGCTAACGTTTCAGTTTCATGGCTAAAGTGAGCTCTTCTTCTTAAAGGTTAAAACTAGCTGATTCAGGCTAGCTAACATTAGTTTTCAGTTGCTAAAACAATTTGACTCGGGTTAGCTAGTTAGTCTGACGTGTGACAAATTTGGTTGGCTACAAAAATAGCATTTGTCAGGTTAGCTAATGGTTTTATTTAGCATCAAAAACAGTATGGTTTAGGTTTTCTACATGTCACGAACACACAGAATCAGAGGAACTTATTGTTTGTGATGATCATGAAAAACACGACTTTTTTATTTGCTATTTAAGCCAGAAATATGAAACAGAGGAGGACCCTGCATCACAGAGAACTTCTCTTTAATCACGATCAGACCTGCTGCAATCCATCTATTCATCCTTATTCTTTAAAACCCTGCAAATCCTGGATCATTGCTTTAAAAATGTGTAAACTGCACTACAAAACCTTTCTTCAAACATTTAGAATAAACATAAGGCCAAATAATTAAGAAACAATTAAAGGTCAAAGTCTGACACACAAAGAAGCACACAGACGTAAAAACAGCGGTAATAATAGAAAACACCACGTCACTCAAAATGAACGATTATTCTTCTGTTTTCATTTTATTGCACCACGTGGATCACCTCCTGTAACCATAAAGCCTGTAATATCTGGTCATACCACCTACTGCTGTAAATCACATACAGTCACGTCTCACATTAGACAAAGTAAATGAAACATAATGTAGAATAACATGCGATGCAGAAAACCCTGTTCAGGATTACAGTTTAACACACAGAGACACAGAGGCACTGACATGAACAACTGAATGACACACATGAACCAAAGCCTTCTATAAAAAAAAGGTTGTGACAATGAAACGCTGTGAATCAGCTGTTTCCTGTAGATCACCTGACATGAAACCTGAAACATCCCTGATGATCAATAAATATCACCGACGGACGATAAAAAAGATTTTTAACACATTTCTTAAAATATGACTAAATATGACTTGTTCAATGTTTATATTTGTATATCTTAATATTCCTTTTTTATGGTATCAAGCACAATATATTAGCATATGATGATAAGTGATAACAGGCAACATGCTAACACTGTAGCATTAAGCTACCGATGCGAAAACACACAGCGTTGTTAACTCAGTCATGTAACACCAAACTGATTATATTTCAGATAATATTCTCTGAGTTAGATTTTGTTCTTCTGTTAGCAAAAACTAGCATTATTAGCCAAAAAGCAGTTCACTAGCATTAGCAGTTGATGGGACTACAGAAATGGGCTCCAATGTTATATTCCTTATTTTATATTTTCATACACAATAACGTGTTTGTATGTGAGTGTACAAACTGTAGCTAGCATTTTGCACACAAGCATACACTATGTCGAGCAATAATGCTAAAATGTTATTAGTTATATGCTAGCAAGCAGAATATATTGGCATATTATGATAAATGATGACGACAGGCAACATGCTAACACTGTAGCATTGAGCTAGAGGTTCAATGGTAAAATACACTAAATAAAATGATAAAACACTTCACTTTAATCATATAACAGCAGACTTACAGCAAAAACTAGCATCAGCCAATAACTTTGCTGGCTGTTTCCTAGCATTAGCAGTTGATGTGACTATAGAAATGGCATTAGCGTATGTAGCTCAATAATGCTAAAAATTTAGTATTTTTTGTGCGAGTAAGCACAATATATAAGCATATTATGGTAAACGATGACGGGAGACATGCAAACACTATAGCCTTAAGCTAGGAGTGCAATGCTAAACCACCACACTTTAACTCAATAACAACAAATTGTCTTATAACAACTGATGCATACCTATTTTATTCAACAAGTTACATTTCATTCTTCCCAAAGCAAAAAACTTTTGCTAAAGACTCTGGTGGCAGTTTCCTAGCATGAGCAGTTGATCGTCCTATTTAGGGCACTACTGGGACTCATATTAATATATACTTATTGCCACAACTCTTTTACATAGAGGACTCTGGTCTTTTGTGTAAAACTATTACTGACTTTGCCAACAAGCTCCTGAATATTTACTGCACTTGGCGAATCAAGTTGTTCAGAAGTAAAGAAGTTTTAGATCACACATGAACACACAACGAAAATTACAGCCGAAGTCTGAACAGGCACAAGTTACACACAAACAAACAAAAGACAACAAGACACACATGTAATTTGGTCTTTAGGTTGATACATTCATTATGAGGAGAAGGCTAATTGTTAGCACGGTCGTATTTATTCAAGTCTGACAAGACTCCAGGAAAAGTGCATCCTTCATCCCAATGTTTTAAAATGGAAGCAAAGATGCAATTAAGCTCTGCTGCTGTTTCAAATCAATACTGTTATATCTGATCTGTAGAGTTTAATATTGAGTGTAACCATGGTGGTATTAAATCGTGGTGGTGATTGGAGGTTGTGCTTTTTTATATCAGTACATAAATTAAACTAACTTCACTTCATATATATTGTTTGTACATAATTTAAGGTGTATAATAGAATATAATAATATAACATAAGAAAGAAAAAACGGCGATCTACCTTAGCTTGTCGCTTCACAGCCATACGTCTACAACAGACGAGACGTTAGCAGCTCAAACAGAACGACGACCTCTGAGATGAATCTAAAGCCTTCTCTCTTTTCACCCTTTTGTCTAAAAAAGGTGGAGTAAACGTGGAGCGAGTGTAGTTTTAGTCTTACAAACGTTCTTCAGAGGCAGAGCTGCACTGTACGAAGAAATAAATATCTTTAAGCAAATAAAGAGGCACATTTCTTTGGCTAAGTAACGTTTAACTTGAGCTCTTTGTTCAAAACAGGTGTTGAGTAGAAGCAGATGAAAGCCTCACAAGTCAACATGATTTTTGCGGGTGCAATCAAAAATATCCCCGTGAAGCTTTAGGATTGTGGGTAGTGTAGTGTTTCTCCATGGCATCAGGATAAAGGTTGATCTCATACTGCTGCTCTGCCTCTGAGAAACTACAGTTAAATCACAGACCGTTAAACGTGGACACACACTGACCGACAGGTAACGCTGACGCGGATCGACTTACAGCCCGAGTTATTTCATATTGCTGCTAAATGTGTGCGTTAACAGCTGTTTTTGTGTGTTTTTCTTGTCAGTGTGCGTATTGCCCAGAATGTTCAAGCTTGGAATGAGCCTGTTGTGTGTCAGCATTTTGTGTATGTGTGTGTTTGTTTAAGCCACCGTTGGTGAGAAGGCTGTGATTGCTTGTGCACGTTTGTGTGCACGTGTGGCATGATGCATTATTAGGAAATCAAAAAAGGCAAAGTAAAGACACACACACACACACACACCTCTCCCTGCTGTTTGTCAGTACACGCTTCAACATCTTTAAAATCTGTCAGTATTTATGATTCTAGTCGAAAAGTATACAAAAGGTGTTTGTGTTGCATTGTGTTGTAACTTTAACAGAAAACTATAATCCACTTAAATTTAAGGCTATGATTTGTTTTTACAACAGTACAGTTTGGATTTTAGGGCTCGTTCACACGGAGAGTCGACCAACTACGATTAGACATCGATCGATCACCTGGTGGTTTACCAGGTGATCCGTGCTGCGTCATACCTTGTGCTTTTATATCATTAAAAGTTGCAGCTCTCCCCCTGAAGTCGATATTTAAAGTCATTGAGTGTCTCCAGTGCAGAACATCTCTGAGTGAACGAGCCCCTGGAGTCATGAACTAGTGGTGTGTTGATTATATTGACATTTGGCATTGAACCGTGGCTCTCCAGGAGGCCCGAGCCTGTTTGAGGAGAGGCGAAAGGTTAAATAATCTCATCTGTCCACACGATTGAAAAATAAATAAGGCAAAAATAAAATAAAGTATAAGGTTGCTAGCAATGAAGATAAAGAAAGTCCTGGTGGACATGATCAAACCCAGATACACCGAAGTTTCTTCATTAAAGGGTGGATCGCTGTGAGGGAAATCCCTGGATTTATGTTTCATACATGTTATTTCCAGCTGCAGTGTGAGTCGTCTTCGAGTATTATGGGGTGCCAACAGGTGATCCTTTCAGGCTGTTGAGGGCTGCATGGATCCTGAAGTGCAGTCTGGACTCCATGGAGTAGTCCTTGTAGTTCATCCTGATGAAGACCACAACACATCTGTCAGAATCCAAATGCATATGTATGTTGTGGATGGCTACAGAGCAGCCGGACCCTCTGGAGGAGTAAACACCTGATCATCAGATTCTGCTCTGAGCCGGAGCTGTTTACCGACGGGAGGAGAGCTCAGAGATTACTTCTGAACTTTTGGGATTAAAACGTGGATTTATCATCACTCCTGTTTATCAACCTGACTCCAGAGGAATATAAAGGTATATGAAAGTATACTTTATATTTTGAGATGTTTTAAACACATATGAAAGAATACAGAGGTGTTTGAAGCTGGTCATAACAAGTAATATAGAGGTGTACTGGGATTATTTGGAGGGACAGTCTATACATATCTGTATAGAGAGGACTTACTTGGCATTTTCGATGTATGTGGTGGCCTTGCTGAAGTCTCCCTGTTGTTTATACAGCAGACCCAACTCATAGAGTGTGAAGGGGATCAGGTAGTGATCGTATCTGATACGACTCTCACTGAAAGTACACGAACACACAGATAGGAGGATTTATCTTATCTCTCTCACACCTTCAGAAGATAAACAGCAACACTGCAGTGTGTGCACACACCAGTCAGTCTGTATGCCTTTATGTGTGTGTGTTACCTGGAGAGGACCTGTGTGAAGCAGAGCTCAGCCTGCAGTAGGCGGCCCAGGTGTTTCAGACAGAGTCCCTTCAACATCTGGACTAGGCAGCTGTCGTCAGGATGAAACTCTGACGGGCCTGAATGAAAGACAAAGTATAAGTCCTGTTACCTCAACTGTGCGTTGAACAGATATTTAACTCTTGTCACTTGTGTAACATCTGAAGACGTGCTGCATCACATGATTCTGGTAAGTCGTTGATATTCAGTATAAACCGAAGAGAAGTGGGCCAAGTATAAAACCCTGTGAAAAACCCCTTGTACTCTCTCAGATCAGTATTAGCAGGAGTGCTTTTAACATCATGTTTTTAACCTACCAGAGTCGCTGCGAAGCTGCTCCTCAGCCGTCTCGATGGTAACCAGCAGGGCCTCGGTGCTGTCGGCTCTCTTCCCGACGATGGTAAAACCGTTCCAAACATACATCATCTCCTACAGAGAGAGAAAACTTCATCAATGTTTACTTCAGAGCAGAAACACATCTGTAAGGACACTCCCACGAAGACATTAAAGGCCTCTTGAAGAAACATCTTCAAGAAACTGAAACAAGACCGGGGTACAAGCTGATTGAACTTCTCCTCAGATCTTTAAGCCACTGATGTGTGTAGATGTGAGTGTACCAGTGCGGGGATGACCAGAGGGACGGGGTTAGCAGCTTTGTAGCGTCTGGACTTCCTCACTGCAAATTTCTCCGTTGGGATCGACTTCCCTGCCAGGCGCTGTTTCAGCCCCTCCACCTGCCTGAACACACAACAACACACCAACACACAAACTCAACTTTATTTGTTTAGCATATCTCGCACAGACATGCAACTCAAAGTGCTTTAAACGACACAGAAAACAAACAAGAACAAAAATACACAACAATAATTAAAACTGAGAAACAACACAGATTAAAACAATAAAAAAACAGAAGAACAACATTTTTTTTTATAAAGGAATGAAAATGACATCAATTAAAAAATAAAATGTTGAAAATTAACACAAAAACTTTGCATTTCTGTGATTGTGGCGATTCATGCAGTAAGTTAATGTTTTAATGAGCCTGACCTGAAGAGCTCCACGATGTCCTCCCCTGTCTTCTTCACTTCCTCCTCTGACATCATACTGAGGATGGCTGCCTTCTGGTACACATAGATCGCCTTGGAGAGGATTGAAACCAAAGAAGGGATTTTACTTCAACTAAACTGGTTCTTTATCAGCTCACAGTCATGAGTTTTCTGTGGCTTATTGATCAGCCGACACTCCTTCTGTATTATTTTCCCTGCAAGGATGAAAGCATTCATGCAGAAGCATCAGAAAGTCTTCCTACTGCCTAACAGCTCATTTTATATTAAAATATTAATAATTAATGAATCTTCATATACAAGTGTGTGTTCACCTTGGACCAGCGGCTCTCTTTGCACAGCTGGTCAGCGTAGTGGTACGCCTGCTGCCACTCCTGCTGGTAGGAGTGAGTCCACATCAGCTCCCAGTAACACAGGTGGTGGATCTGTTTCCACTCCTGCTGGCTGCTGATACACTCCTCGTACATCGCCCGGGCCTACAAGACACAATATATGATACATACAACTTTACTTCTTTGTGTTTGGTCTTCATTTTGCTCCGTCGTAGGCTTTGTTCAGACTGCAAGCACATTTCAAAACAAAGAACAGGTCTTGTTTTTTAAAATAACCTTAAAATAAATAAAGTGATTCACACATGCAAATTGTTTGATAGAGCCCCTTTAAGATTTAGCTATGTTTAGATTGAGGGCTAAGGAACATATTATTATAATGAGGGTCCTCAAAGATAGAAGTAAAAATGTGCTTCAGACCTTCTCAAAGTGTCCTCGCAGTGTGGCGATGCGAGCAGAGTAGAAAAGAATGATGGAGCCCTGAAAAAAAGACACACAACAACAACACAAAAACATAACGCATGATTCAGTTTAACAATTCTTAACTGAAAGTATTTAATCTGCCAATAACTTTAAGTTCTAACTTTCAGAGTTAGTTTACAGTCAAATTGTGTATTCTTCATGAGCCTGAATGTTTGTCTGGTTGTGTGTCGTTGGCTTACTTTGGGGTATTTCTGCTTGTATGGCTCCAGCAGAGCTTCAGCCTCCACCAGGTTCCCCTCTCCAGTTCCTGATAAAACACAGAACAACACAGTTCTGGAGCCAGACTACAATGGTGCAGGAAAGGTGTTATTTCTGTGCTGTATCTATAGAAAAAGGGGCTTGATGTTTTTGTGTTCTCCTACCGAGTATCAGTGACACATAAGTGTGGTAGAAGAGCAGAGTCAGAGCGCAGAGGATCGAACGCAAACTTTGACTGGAAGCTCCCTCCCTCAACTGAGACAAACCAAACCCCTGCCAAGAGACAGAAACCGAATTATTATTAACTGTTATAGTGTCACGGACAGATTTTCACAGCTGCAGGGTGGAACAGAACAATTTTTAGGTGGAGTATAACTTTGAAGTTGTTGTACTGACCCTGTTTCCTGAGAATCCAATGAACTCCAACAACCTCAAAATCCTCTGAGGCAGGAGAGACAACATCTGAAAGAGAGAAACAGAAAATGCTATAAAATCATCATTAAATAAACTATTAAATCACTGTCAATCAATCAATATTGATGTGAATAAGTCTATTTTTTAATCTCATATTCGCCAATATGCTGATGATACACCCCTATTTTTGGCAGAATAAAATCAACACAATTGGGAGTGTTAAAGTGAGGATACTCCACCAACGCTCAATAACTGACTAAATGACTATCCATCCAATCATCCATCCATCTGTTTGGGACTCAGGCAGACTTGAACAAATCCTGTTTTGAAACCCACCAGGTTGAAGGATCCGATCCCCAGCTTGACTCCGCCCTCAAACTGTCTGAACGGATCAGACTGGCCCGCCTGCTCCTGAGTGACATTCAGCACATTCTGACAATCCCTATTGGATGACATGAAACATGATGTCACAATCAAGAAACATTAAATCAGGATAGATCTTGTTGCATTGTTCCAGACAAACCCTTGGCTCTCATAATGTCACAATCCTTTTAATTATCCAGGCTGCCTTGTTACTGAGCTGATGTTTAAGTAATCAACACATCACTGATGGTTTGAAACAGTCACTCACTTGTAAATTTGGTAGCTTGTTCGGATCTTGATGCCTCCTTTGATAAAACTGATCATGTTCTCATCCTGGAAGAGAGGCAGATAGAGACGACAAGGCTTTCATTACATTTTAATTAATTAAACAGCCTCATTAGCCTCATCCACAGCAACAAGTCTCAAGAAGTACTTCAGCTCTTCTTATTCTGGTTCAGTGTTGTAAAAAGTATAAAGTAAAATATTACTTTGGTAAAAGTAAAAGTCACTTAAAAGTCTTAAAGTATCTAATATTAAATGTACTAAAGTATTAAAAGTACAAGAAAAAGTAAATTAAACTAAACAAACAGACAACGCTGATTTGACTGATATTTGCACTTGTGGCCCAAAATTAAGTTTCAGTTTTAGCCCCCCAAGAGAAAAAGTTTGGGCACTCCTGCCTAAAACATATTTACACGACAGGTGAGACAGACAGGTAAAAGGTAGGAAGACAGAGGGAGGCAGCAGTTCTGACCTGTACAAACGTCAGCACGGCTTTCTGCAGCAGACACTCAGCGTAGCAGATCTCTGCATGCATCTCCTCTGCAAACACACCGACATTTTGATTTTATTTTCATTTTTCTGACCTGCACTTCTGGTAGACCTCAGCTGTCAATCAAACTGCGTGGGTGGGACATGTGTTTACATACCTTCCTGGAGGTTGGACTGTTTGTTGATCAGATTGGACAGAGATCCGACCACCGAGTTCCTCTTCCTGAATCTGCAGAAACAGTTTGGTTTGGAGGAATAAAGTGGATAATGTTTATCATGTCCACCATCTTTGCATAGCATGTTAGCATGTCAACACATGATAATTAGCGCTCAACGCAAAGTCTAGAACAGGCTGATGGGAAGGTTATTAGTTTCAAAATCTTCTCTCTCTCACCTCTGACAGGTCTGTAACGCCTCCTTGATGGTTGTCATGGCGGCCTGGATGTCTCTGTGTTCGAAGGTCATCGTCGCCTGCATCACTAGGATGCTGCTGTAACCCAACGCATGGTACATACTGTCCTTCCACCTGCACACAACACAAATTACCTAACTCACTGTGTTGTAAATTACATGTCTGGGCTCTCTGACCCTGCTGATGTTAGCAGCAGATGTTTGTGAACACACTGTGTGTTTCCACTGATCCAACCATTGAAGTAGTAACCACAACATCACCAGCACCAGACTCCCTTAACAAATGTGTCAGTTTAGTGAGTTGTTGAGTTGGAGACACTTTATAAACTGTGTGAAACTCTGTCTCTGACTGATTCTGACTTATTTGTTCCTTCTTGTAAATTCAGCAAATGTTCTACATGAACTTCTTTCTGTCTTTGAGTGGAAACATGGAGTCTGTTTGTCTCAGTGATGGACGGGTTTGTTTCATACAGAGCAGGAAGATCACAGTATTAACAAGCTCTTGAGCACAAATTGTGCTTTTTTACAAAAAAACATTACACTGCAGACTGCTTTACATAATACAAACACACACTTACACACACACACACACACACACACACATAGACTGGTTGCCGTGGTTACCATGGTTTGAGGAGGTCGAGGGCTTCAGAGAACTTGTTGTTGAGGACCAGATTGAGGGCGCACTGAGTCTCCTGGATTGCTGTCTGCAGGTCCATCTGACAAGCCCTGCACACACACACACACACACACACACACACACACACACACACACACACACACACACACACACACACACACACACACAGAGAAGACAATCTACCAGTCAACACAGGAAGTGACTAAAAGTGAAAGACACAGGAGGTTGACAGGAAATCACCTCACACACACATACTTTACACATCTGTGTGTGTGTGTGTGTGTGTTTGTGTGTTTGTGTGTGTGTACTCACGCAGGTATTCGGTCGTAGGCGTCTTCGAAACAGTCCTGAAAACCACAGAAACACAGAAACAGTCAGCGCCGTTCAAATTTAATAACAAAAAGAACTCAGCCTATTCAAAGAGCATAAAACTACATAATCTTGCACGATTTCCAGGTTCAGGGCTTTAAAAACTGATATAAACTATTTATTACTGGATTTGAAATGTCATTGGCTACATGATGCATCAATCATCCGGGGGTGATCACTCATTGGCTGCTGTAGGCTCTAGGGCGGGCATAGAAGCATGAAAACGAGATTTTAGTCATTTTGTCACCGTTTAATGATGAATACTGTGTTTTGGACTGAGTACGTTCCTGAAATGGATCTAGACGACATCTGGGAATAAGACTTGACAGTTTTTGTTGGTGTTTGTTTGTAATCATTCCTCCGGGATGTTTAGAGACCCGGAGTTTGAGTTTACCACCATCGTTTACAACACATCACGCTGAAAGAGTATCCTAATCTGGGACAAAAGGGTACAAGTCTGTGCTAAGATGCAAACTAGCAACAAGACAAACATTTATACCAGCAAGGAGCTTTGTTTTGGCCCTTCAGGACAAAAGCAGTATGAGCACCACCGCTTGATTTTTTCCTGTTCAGTCAGTTGTTGGAAAAATCACCACCTAGTGGCCACCAGAGGAACTGCAGCTGAGGAGGCTGCTGATTGATTCAGAAAGGTTTATGATCTCAAAAGCATCAGCCCTGCTGAGGTCAGACTGTTTGTTCAGGGAGTTTCTGCTACACATGATAACATCTTAGCATGCACACACACACACACACACACACACACATACACATACACACACACACACACACACACACACACACACACAGTCTGTCTCTGGAGCCTCAGTAGCAGGCTAATAATAGCCTCCCAGTGGCCTCTTACATAATAGCGTACAGCTGCAGTCACACACACACTCAGAGCGACGCTGAGCCTGCAGGCAGCAGTTATCGACCCGCTGCATCACACACACACACACACACACACACACACACACACACACACACACACACACTCTTCAACACTGTGACCCACTTCACCTCACCGTCAACTCACCAATCTGATAAACACATTTTAAACATGATTATTTATTCATGTAATTTGTTGTGGATGAGGAAACATCTCAGCTGGCGCAGGCGGCCATGTTCTGACAGCTGTGGGGATTTATTTTTGTTGCCCTGAGCTCAGTCTGCCAGGCTCCGGGCAACAAGTCCTCCAAAAACGTTTTGTGTTTGTTGGTCGTCAGTTTGGTTTCTTCTGAAGGGTATTGTCATTGTTTTGTTGCATTTTCTACCAAAAGAATCAAACGAAATCAATTACGTTTAAAAACAAATCATAATGTTGAAAGGTGTCCAAAAATGGAGTCTCGTGGAAAGAAAACATCCAAATAAATGTGGGTTTTGTTTTAGTTCAGATTTCTGTTGTAAACATTTATGCAAATTATGACATATTTCATTAGATAGAGTAATTTACATGTCCAGTGGCTAACGCCTCAGTTTAAGTGTCATGCCATCGTTAAAGAGCTCTGATTCTCCTGATTCTGTTCATGCAAGATCATCCGTTTCAAAAAGGACACTCAACAGACAAACAAGCTAACAAACTAGCATGGAGCGTATATGCCCGCCCTAGAGCCTACAACAACCAACGGGTAATCTTGTAGACAAGTGACCCGCATATTTCCTCATAAAAACACATGTTAAGTGTTTATATTCAGTGACATTGTTATGTTATGTGAACTTGGACCAGGTCGGACTACATGATGTGGACTCATTGTGTTTTCCAGCTGACAGAAGCAGTTGAAGCTCATCTGCAGGATTATTTTTGCATTAAAACATTTAGTGAAATATTTGCATTCTAGTAGTCGACTTTTATCCCCATGAGGTCAGAAATGTTTTTGATTTGAGTCAAAGTTATTTTATGTAAATCTTTACAGCCTTTTTAGCCTTTTAATTGCTTTATTGTCTGTTGTAGGCTCTAGGACGGGTATAGACGCTCATATCTGCTCAAATGAGCTGTCAATCAAACGGTGGCCATTTCAGGAACTCCGGCGTGGAGGGAGAATGGCGTCTGCTGTGAGATGAGAGGAATGGAAAGAGGAAAAAAGTACCGAGGGGAAGGTGGGCGGGCGTAAAGATGGAGGACGGTTGTTGTCATGAGAAAACAAATGTGTGTGTGAATCCAAACAGACGCTCGCCGCTCACACACTCAGCCTCTCGTTTCACACCTCCATCACTCCCTCTCTCCTCCTGCCATACAAACAGATGCTCTCTCTGACATCGCCTCACACTCTGTGGGTATTTTTGTCACAGCCTTTCACACACACACTCACACACACACACACCCTAACTTCCAACTTTCAACGTGAGTTATTACAGATGAACATCAGATGAACTCACAACACAATAAACTCTTAAAACTGACCTGACGGGTGAAGATTTGCAGCCTGGAGCGTCGAGGAGACGCAGGATTTATCACATAATGTCATTATAATACATAAAAAGATACTTCAAACATCACTGCAACTCGCAATAATTTACATTTCTGATGAATCTGCTGGCTGTGACTTGTTTTAGTCGGAAAATTGTTTAAAATTTGTGAATATTTAAATATAAATAGGTCACAATTTAAACATTATTGAAGCTGAAACTACAGAAAAAATCCCTCTAATCTGTTGATCATTCTCTGTAGATCTCTTCACTCTCAAATTCAGAAATAAACCACATTTCTGTACTAAATACTCAAAACAGAACACAAGAAGTCCTTACTTTCTTTTCCACTTCCTCATTCCTTTAATTGTCCTTTTTATTAGCAACTGTTACACAATGAAATCCTGTAAAAGCAAAGTTAAACTTTTGAATTTCTGATTTTTCTGTAACAAAAACAATTTTTTTTATGGCAAAAATTATCATAAACGCTAAAAAAGATTTATCATCTTCATTCACTTTACAACCTTCAATCTTCCCAAACACATCGTATTTTAAATTCAATCAAACTCTATTTCTATTTTGTGAATGTATTCTCCTCCATTATATTAAAATAGATTGTCTTAGACACATTTTGTACAGTATTATTTTGATTCATTGTTAAGCTTTTTCATCTACTCTACTCATGTGTAATATTTTGTGAAGTTTAACGCATCTTTTTTAATACTTATTTATTCTCCTGTGTCCTTTTAAAATGATTAATCACTGTCAACAACCAGTTTTATATATTTTTTTAATTCTGATTTGTCTTAAAGAAAAGTTAAAAGATTTATCTTGTTTATGATCTGAAAAGCATATTTTTAATCCAACATTTAATCTTCCCAAATAACTGCAAGGTTTACTAATGTAAACTACCCGTTTATAAAACAATCACAAACACATGTATAAGTGTAATCATATTCTTTTTGTTGAATACATTTATGTTAAATTAATATAGATGTATTATCGACTACTTATTGTATATTCTTATTTACTAATTTGTACTTGAACATAGTTTTACTTTTTTTTCTACTCATTTTATTTTCCTGCCTTCTTTTAAAATCTTTATCCGGTCTGTTTCTTGCACTGCAGTAATGTGAACTTACTTGAGTTGCAACAGTTAATCGATTAGTTGTTGATAATTAAATTGAAAAGTAATTATTCTGTGGTTCCCACTTCTTAAATGTGAATTTTTCCTGGTTTCTTTCCTCGTCTATGACAGGAAACTGAATATCTTTGAGTTTTGGACAAGACATTTGAGGACGTCATCTTGATTGACATTTTATAGACTAAACAACTAATCAATTAAGTGAGAAAATAACAGATGAAATGACAATGAAAATAATCATTGGATTCCTACTAGTTAATTTCTCTCCTGGAGTTAATTACCTGTAAATCAGAAGTTTTCACAAGCTTATAGTTGTTAATAATATATTGACCAAACACTGCTGATCTTGCTGAACTGAAACTTAAATAGTCTTGCGTCCTGATGATAGTTTACAACTGTGGGAAAGTAGAAGAGTGGACTTTCTGACATTTTAGTGTAAAACAAGCGCAGACCTTTCAACAGGAGATGTGGAAAAAGCAACAGCTACACCATTGTATGATATTACACACAAGGAGAGGTCAACGCCAGAGTAGCTTCTCTTGTGACACCAGCAGCTTTCTAATCAATTAGTCAAGACCTACACACTGTGTCCTATTACCCCACACGACACTTAAACACATTAACAACCCAGCGACTCTCAAGGAGGCTTCTTGGAAACTCTTCAAGAACTCCCAGAACGCCCTCGCTGTCATGTTAAACCCTCTCAAAGACAACACATCCCCCTAAGAAGGTACTGAAACCTGGTTGGACCACCAGAACCTCCTCAAGTGTGAAGAACTTAACTAAAACCACCAGATGCACATTTTTTGACCCATGGGTCGCCTCGCACATCCACAATGACACACTGAATGCCTGTCAAATATGTTATATTTCCCTGGGGCCCATTCATTAAGGTTCAGAACAACAAGACCCTCAGAACCTTATGACCCATCAAACCCATGTGACGACCTGTGGAGCCTTGTCAAAGACCTTGGTACACAAGAGATATTCCTTGAAGACCCATCAAACCTCCTGTTACCCAAAGAAGAAAACGTTGAAACTTTGAATCACCTTCAAGATCCTGAGAAACCACTCAATGACCCATCAAACCTTCAAGAAGGTTCCACAAAAAGCTAAAATGACACGTGAAACCTAGGAGTCCCACCACACTTCCTGGTACCACAAGAACCTTAGGACCTTATGACCCATCAAAACCATGTGATGACCTCTGGAGCCTTGTCAAAGACCTTGGTACATTCAAAGATCCCTTGAAGTCCCACCACACTTCCTGGTACCACAAGAAGACCTTATGACCCGTCAAGACCATGTGATGACCTGTGGAACCGTCTCAAAGACCTCGGACAGATTCCTTGAAAACTTTTAGTCACCTTCATGATGACCCAACAAATATTCGAGAAGGTTCAAGAGGTGACATGTGAAACCTTCTCAAAGATTTCTTAAAAACTGATCACACCTCCTGGTACCCACTGAAGGATCTCTAAAACCAGTTTCAAGTCCATTCTAACTTCCAGAGGAATCCCAAGAAGCACCACATTACTTGTAAATCCTCCTCAAAGACATAAAAGCATCCTAATCATGCCCTTCAGCATCACTTACGCATCGAGGAAACCCCTAAAAGATCACAAGAACCTTTTTACTGACCTCAACATTTCTACAAAGCCTTCATCACTTCGACAGTCTTGCTCAGAACCTTATCAATGACCTATGAAACCCCCTTGGACCCCCTCAAGAATCCCTGAATCTCTAAATGCAGAACCATCCTCAAGAAAAAACACCACTTTATTCTGTGTTACTGCTGACTTGACGGTAGTTGTGTAGCGTTGACCTTTGACCCTGCAGAGGAAACAGGAAGCGATGGAGTTTTACTCCGGAGAGGCAAACAGTGGTCTCCTTGTGTTTTCTTAATAATCACATTCTGTGAAGTCGGCCTGTCACACAACAGTCTGCATCCATCACCTGATGCTCTCACTGCTGTAAGCACCATATAGGTACACTTATTAGCTTCTTGTGAGTTAAATAATGTGGCCAGCTATTTTCAGTCTCTGACAAACACAAACAAAACACAGACAAACTCCAAAGTTCTCAGAGAACAAACATTAAGATACTTAAAAATCTTTTTATGAAAACCCCAACGTGCTGGATCCTGTGACATTCCCAGAAAACCACTGAACCAGGAAAGAAAAACTTGGATTACACACTGAAAACCACAAAAATGCGAAGAAAAACTAGAAGGCCCTCGAAACTACTTTGTGTTTGAGGAATCATTATTATTACATCATCATTGAAATATCAAAAATTCCCTTTTCCAGTATCTGTAAACGTAGGTGACAGTTTCCTGGATATAATCTGTAGATTATAGATTAAAGATTCAGTAGATAATATTGAATAACTGTCCTGTAACGGTGCCGACCAGCCGACTGCAGGGCAACATGGAGGTAAATCCATATTCTGTGTTTGCTGTTATATTTCTCAGGGTATTATTTACATTCCACTCATACCTGAAGGGTTTAACAAAGAGTTACTCAACTGCAGAGTTAGTTTATAGTCCGAGATTGACGTGACCTGACTCACAGTGAACAGCTGATTGTGTTTCAGTCTGGACAGAACGGACCAGACATGGTTAACAATATCTGTCTGCGCGTTTGTGTTATTTATTGTCGGGTTGCCGGGCAGTGAGGCTGGATGATAAGCTTGCACTGTGTTTAAGTTTTTTATAAACACACAGCTTGTCTCACATTCCTCACAGCTCAATAAGGTCAGCTGAATTCCTCTGTAATGTGATGAGTTAGATCGGAGGCGGACAGAGGAGGGTTTGTGAGCTTAAATGAGGAGATGAACTGGTGAGGTATGACGCAGGACGGACACGGACCACATCGTCCACCTGAATGTCTGCTGCCGGATTGTAAAACGCAGCGTCTGGCTGAAGTGAATCACGAAGAAACACCTGGAAACATCTCCTCTGGAGACCCTGAAACCTGCTCGGGTCGCTCCAGAACCTCTCCAAATCCCCTAGACCCAGTTGATTATTGTTTAGACCCCACGGAGAACCTTGACCTACTCAAGTTAAACCATAACCCACTTTACATCACCTGCACCCCTTCGATGATCTTTAGATTCATTGTAAGGACACCTCGACACCACATTTCCTAAAACAAGAATCTTGAACCCCTTCATGATCTACTTTATCGCCCCATACAGCATTTGAATCTCTCACTAGGGCCTCAATTACCTCAGACAGCCTCCTGAAATCACCCAAGAACTCCTCAGAAAACCCAGGAAACTTTGAGGGAATTGTTAAAAGGACCTTCAGAAACCTCTACATCATCTACATGACCTGCAGAGCATCCAGAAAACCTAGAATCTCAACTCAATCTGTTGCCTTAAACTTCCTGAAAGACATTTGAAACCTCACGAACTCTACAACTTTTACATCTGGGAGAACCTCTCGAACCTCCAAATGATCTGTGGAACACACTTAGAGACACTTTGGGTCTATGAGGAGGTTCAAGGTGTCTCTGACTTTGGTCCACAGATCATGTTAGGTACCTGGAACCTCCTGAAGCACCCAGGACCTCTTTCGAAGGACTCTTAATACCTGGCACAGGTCCACCTAACCTCCCGAGCCATCTCTCGAACCCCTCTTTTAAAACCAAGCAAGGAGATTTGACATCAGCGATATTCATGACCCTTCGTGGACTCCCTGAAACCTTCTGAAGCATCTAAAGCCCCTTGGTGACACCCTAAAACCTCCTACATTACATATAAATCATCCTTAATGACCTCTAGATCCTTTAAAAAACACAGATACCCATTCAAAGACATCTTGAACCTCTAAAAACCATCTGTTCAAGGTTGCAGGACCCTCACAGAGGACCTCCCTCTCGAACTCTGATGGTCTTTAGACTCTGGTCCATAGAAGCTCGACTGAGATCTCCTTCAAGTGCCCTGACAGAAAGGTCCTTCTCACTTCTTGAACTCCCTCATCTTTATAACTAATGAGGACATTGAACCTTCCCCGGACAGGAGTCGTGCCCGGGACACTCCCAGTTTGAACAGTGTGAAGCGTGGTTGAATATCAGGCTTTACTGGAAACAAAGGTTAAAAAATAACCCGACAGTTCATGTTGAAGCACGACGTCGAAGCACCGACCGCTCTTCTGTGGCTGGATTGTGAAATGTAGAGATCATCGTTAGTCGTTGTGGATTAGATTAACTGCAATTAGCTTCAGACGCAGGAGCTCACATCTCATCCAACTTCCTGTTTGTTGAGCAGAAGGCAGCTCGTGGTTGAAATCAGAGCTGCCATTTACATAAAACACACACACACACACACACACACACACACACACACACACACACACACACACACACACACACACACACACAGCTGATAGTGTTGCCTCACTTAAAGCTGATTAAACCGTGCAGGTAGATAAACACAATAATCAGCTGCCCACTCGCAGCTCACCTGTGCTCTACATTCACAGGTGTGTCTGAATTAAACGTCACTCGGTGGTAACAAACATCACGGAGAGTTTGTGAGAGTAATTTAGGAATATTTGATTTCACTTTAAGGTCACGTGAACTCGGTGCTGTGTGGACAACAGACGTCCTTCACTACGGAAACACCAACACAGGAACATCATCACCAGGAGACACTGAGTTACTGCAGGGCGACAGCATGAAGTCAGCGTTTAACACCACAGACACAGAGAGATGAATTAACGTGATATAAACTTAAAGACGATGTTAAATCACCCTATACTACATTGAGAGCCTGGAGGAGTTCCCGGGTTAATACAACTAGAGGACGAGGTGAATATGTAACAAGGCTGCACGATACTGACCCAATAACTTGAATAACTCTATTTGTAAATAATCCATCGTTCTACATTGATTGTGGTGGTTTTGTCGGGAAGTTCATTTAATCAAACAGACAAATTAGACCCTGATTTGTTTGATACATTGATCAGGAGCGACCAACCCAACAGAGTACTACTACTACTAATAATTCTGCTTTTTGACCTTTTGAACAGGAGAAAACTGAGAATTATTATAAGAAATGAGCCACTTAACTCTGACTTCTCTGCAACATCTGGGCCACAACTAGTTTTAAACGTCTAAATGAATAAATGAACATTATTTAAACTCTCTACACTTTGTCTTATTCAACCACAGACTGATGTTGTCTGTGATCGGTTGTTTACTGTTGTGTTGTTGTGCTGTGCTCGGTCTGTCTCCTCAGTAACACCTCAGTCTAAATAAACGAATTAAAGGGCTGTTCCGCCTCATATTATCTCCGCACACATCATCTGTGTCCTGACTGTGGATTCACGGCAGGGACGTGAGAGCAGTGTGTCCGTGTTGTCCCACCTCCTCCTCGGCCGTCGCTCCGTTGCCGACGTGGGCCATGTCTGGTCCCGGTGCCTGTCCTCCCTCAGGTCCGCTGCCTGTCCTCCCTCAGGTCCGCTGCTTCACCGCGTCTATCAGGAGAACCACGATCCCATTTCCAGCCCGGCTCCGTCCTGCTGCTGCTCCCGAGCCTGACGTCCTCTTCCTGGTCTCCTCCGCGCGGATCTTTATTATTATTATTATTATTGTTATTATTAATATTGTTGTTGTTGTTGTTTATCGTCCTCGCCTCTCTGTCGGTCGCTCGCGGTGGTTCTGGACGCTGATCCTCCTCCGCTCTCTTCCGTGACGAGAAAAAACCCGTCTACGTTTCACTGACACACACACACACACACACACACACACACACACACCTCCTGTGCTTCCTTGTCTCCGCCCACCAGTGAGAGAGAGAGAGAGAGAGAGAGAGGGAGGCTGGTTCTGTCCAATCAGAGCGCACCTTCAGTCCTACCTGACCAGTACAGCTCCTCTGTAACTAAGTACATTTACTCGATTTCTGTATTTCAGTACAATTTTGAGGTACTTGTATAATAATACCACATGAGTAAAACGCTTGCAGTATCCGACATCCCTAAATATAAAATACAAGTACATTATACATGTATTCACAGTGATGGGAAGTAACTAAGTACATTTACTCAACTACTGTTTTGAGGTATTTCTACTTTACAACTTCAATTTTCTGCTACTTTATACTTCCTCTCTACATGTTGGAGGTACATATAGCTCTTGTAACTCCACTACATTTATTTGATTACTTTAGTTACTTGTTACTTTACAGATTACATGTTACATCAGAGCCACAGCACATTTTAAATTTAATCTTATTTATCATTAATAACATATTAAAACATAAACAATGAAAAACACGTAAGTATTTGTGCAATTTACTTTTATTGATGTTACTTGATTACATTTAATATCAGATACTTTAAGACTTTTACTTATTTATGCCATTAATGTTGTGATTACTTTAGTTACTAGTTACTTCACAGATTACCTGTTGCATCAGAGCCAAAGTAGAACATTTTCAAATTAATTTATTTAATCAACAATCAGATTAAAAAAAACAAATACATATAAACACTCGTATGTTTACATGTACTTTTGATATGTAGTTACATTTAATACCGAACATCTTCCTGCTGCAGCTGCAGGACTGAAGGTTCACCTGACAGGTGTCGTAACGAGGTGATCAGGGCGACTCTTCAGCTGTCAGTGGTGACGATGGTACAGCTGATTGGTTCCCGTCCCACCACTGCTGGCTGCGATAAAGTCAAAATTCAACAAGAATAACTTCATATTTTGAAGTTGAAGTTGTAATAATTCATTTTACAGGACAGTTCTGAGATGGTTTTAATGTTATAAAATATATATCGAGAAGTTAAGTTATCTGAGAAGCTGTTAGGTTATTTTTATGAGAATCTGTCAAAATGTTGAGAAGTCGTAATTATTTGATAATTATGATATTTTACAGAAAAAGTAAATTTTTTGAGGCGTCATTTTTGTTTTTACAAGTAAAAGCCAATATTTGAAAAGTTATCTTGATCAAGTTGTATTTTTTACCGTAAGAGTCAATGTTTGATGTTTTAATTTTAAAATAAAGTCACAACATTTAAAAAATCAAGTCGAGTTCACAAGAAAACAAAAGTTCATATATGAAAAGTCACAATTTTGAAATGTAATAATGTAATAATTGCAATCGCACGAGAAAATGTTATAAAAATTATATTTGAATACTTGTGTTACAGTTGTGTCATCATGATACTGTGCAGTCGATTACACACAATAAAATAAAAGTGGTGTAATAATAATGAAGTAAATGTAACTATTTGTAAAATCATGATTACTTCTTAAATGACTCTTTTAAACATCAACTTTCTCGTCAAATCATTTGTTTTCCCTGAAAATAGTGAGTTTGTTTGCACGTGCACATCATTTGAACTGTTTTTTAAAAGAAACTGTAAACGATCTGTGAATTACATTTTTGTACTCGTATAAAAAACAAATCAGGATCTCAGAAACATTTTTATTCGTCGCATCACAAACTGGTTCAAACTCAGTAAAATAATCAGACTGCAGAAACGAGGTCAGGTTTGTAAAACAGTCGTGTTTAAAAGATTTCTGCAAAATATAAATTACACATTTACACAACAGAGTAACAGCAACCTGGAGAACAACTGTAACAACAGCTCACGAGAGAAAAACAAGAAAGAATAAAAAAAACGTGTCACAGCGTCAACACAACAAAATACAGAACAACGTGTTTCTGTACAGCGTTTTATAAAAACTGTTTAATGCCGCTGTTCCGTCGAGCAAGGCACCGATTCTCATCCGGCAGCTGTAGTTTGAAGATTGAAGGATCAAAGGCTGCGGCGAATTCTTTAGATAAAGGACATTTTAAAAAAGACCACGTTTCCCATCAGCCCCGTCACCTCCTGTAGCTGTCGCCTGCACAGGTTGACGCCTCGTTTCCACACAGTGTTGAGTTTGTTACAGACCGACGCTCCGAGCGTTCAACATCAAGGAAAACATCATGGATGGTGTGAGAGGAGCGACAAACAAACAAACAAACAAACAAACAAACAAACAGAAGAACATGTCCCCGTGTGAGCGAACGAACTTGGAGTCGGCGCTGAGCTGTGTGGAAACGAGGCGCCGGGTTCTGAGATATAAACGTGGAGGCGGTTCAGTGTGACGGTTCTGGATCGGGGCTCGGTTCAGATCCTCACCAACGGGTTGAAGATGATTAAGATGGAGGTTTGATTAGCTTAAAATGTGTCGAGGTGAACAGGTGACGTTTGGGTTAATGCTCGGCTGAAGGCAATAAGTTAGAAGCGAGCGAGCAGGTGACGTTCAGATAAATACTCTTCTGGTAGAGGAACAAACACGACACCTGCTCAGGCGTGACATCACAAATAAATAATCGGAGCTGTACAGGTAACACTCAGGTGTGTATGAGGTAAATACTGTGGAACTTCTCATGTTAACGTCGGGGGGGCTGTTTCCGGTCCACACCCCCTCAGATTAGAGTTGGTTCAGTCCGCTGGAAACAAACAAACAGTCAACGTACATTTTCAGACTTCTCTTCTCGACTTTCACTCAAACTCTTTCGTTTACCTCCTGGTTTCTCCTCCTCCTCCTCCTCCTCCTCTCCTCCCTCCGTCCTCCTCCTGCCCTTCACCTGGCCCATGCGTCTCTTCACCTCCTGCAGCAGCTCCTCCCTCGTCAGCCGCTCCCTCCAGCGCTCCGCCCGCTGAGCCTCCTCCCTCTCCTTCTCCTCCAGCAGCGAGCGCAGGAAGGCGGCGCTCACCACCTCCTCGCCCTCGCCCACCAGCAGGGCGTTTTTGAAGCGGTTGTACAACATGGAGGCTTTGTCCATGACGGCCTGGTTCGCCCGGTAGAACCGCAGCTAACAACACAAAGAAAAACAGTCCAGCTCCGGTTCAAATCATCACTGTGTGTTTCTGAGTTGACTGTCTACTTGTTGTACCTTTCTCAGGGTGGAGATGAGCTCGCTGTGTCTCTGGACGTGTTTGGACGTCACGTAAACCATACTGAGCTGATCCAACGCCGCCAGACACTTACCGATGTCCTGAAACACAAACACATTCAGGTCCGACTCCTGTAAAACAATAAACCTGTGTGTCGACGTGTCTTACTGGGTTGTCGATCTTCAGAGAGATCCTGATGTCTCCGTGGATCCTGTGCAGAGTCGAGTCCGTCAGCGTCACGGTCGAACTCTTCTTCTGCTGCTTCACTGCTGGCTGCGCCTGCTTCGCCTTCCCTCCGTCCGAGGAGACTTCTTCTTCTTCTTCAGTTTTTGGCTCTGCCTGCGTCGCCTCTGCCGACTTCTCTTCACTTTCAGTCGCCTGGTCTCGTGTCTTTTCTGTGACACTCTTCTTCGGTGGTTTTGTCTCTTTGGTGCGGTTCTGCTCCAGCTCCGCTCTGGTTTCCTTCGCTGGTTCTGCAGCAGCCTTGTCGTCCTTCTCTTCGCTCTTTCCTCCTCTCTGCCTCGGCTGTCTCGTCGTTACTTCCTTCACACTCGTCTCTGACTTTGTCTCTGCAGCAGCGTTGTCGTCCTTCTCTTGTGCTTCTCTCTCAGGTTTTTCACTCTTTCCGTCTCTCTTCCTCTGTTCCCTGGTCACAGTCACTGCACTCTTCTTCTGTGGTTTTGCCTCTTCGGTGGCTGTTTCCTTTGTTGTTTCTGCAGCAGCTTTGTCGTCCTTCTCTTGTGCTTGACCATCGGGGTTTTCACTACTTCCGTCTCTCTTCTTCTGTTCTCGAGTCGTCATCTTTGCCGCTTCGTCTGTGGCTGTTGTCTTTGTTGGTTCAGCAGCAGCTTGTTTGTCATCCTCTTGTGTTCCTCTCTTCTTCTGCTCCCTGGTCGTGATTTCTTCAGTGTTCTTCTTCTGTGTTTTTGTCTCTTCGATGCTCCTTTTCTCCGGCTCGCTGCTCGTTTTCTTTGTTTTGTCGTCCTTCTCTTGTGATTTTTCGCCAGGTTTGTCGCTCTTTCCGTCTCTCTTCCTCCGTTCTCTTGTCGTCACTTCCTCTGCGCTCTTCTTCTGCGTTTTTGTCTCTTCGATGCGCTTTTTCTCCGATTCAGCGCTCGTTTTCTTCGTTGGTTCTGCTGCAGCGTTGTCGTCCTTCTCTTGTGAGTTTTCACTCTTCTCCTCTCTCTTCCTTTGTTCTCTTGTTGTCATTCCTTCGGCGCTCTTCTTCGGTGTTTTTGTCTCTTCGGCGCTCTTCTTCGATGTTTTTGTCTCTTCGGCGCTCTTCTTCGGTGTTTTTGTCTCTTCGGCGCTCTTCTTCGATGTTTTTGTCTCTTCGGCGCTCTTCTTCGGTGTTTTTGTCTCTTCGGCGCTCTTCTTCTCCGACTCCACAGCTGTTTTCTTCGTTGGTTCAGCAGCAGCTTGTTTGTCATCCTCTTGTGTTCCTCTCTTCTTCTGCTCCCTGGTCGTGATCTCTTCGGTGTTCTTCTTCGGTGTTTTTGTCTCTTCTGCACTCTTCTTCTGTGTTTTTGTCTCTTCTGCACTCTTCTTCTCCGACTCCACAGCAGTTTTCTTTGTTGGTTCGGCAGCAGCTTTGTCGTCCTTCTTCTCTTGTGAGTTGTCGACCTTCTCCTCTCTCTTCTTCTGCTCTCTCGTCTTCATTTTTTCCCCCTCGCTCTCGTTCTTCTTCTCTTGTGATTTCACAGTTGCTTGCTGCTCCTCTTGGCTCTTGTTCACCACTGTCTCATCTTCGCTGCTCTTCTGTCGTTTCTCCTCGTCCTCCTTGCTCTTTTTCTCTGCCTCAGTTTCGTTCTTGTCTTTCTTGTCCTCTGCTGCTGCTCTCGTTCTCTCAGACTTTCTCTCCACTTCTGAGCTTTTTTCCACCTTTTTACCTTCAGATTTCTTCTCTTTCTCCGCCTCCTTCGTCTTGTCTGAGGTCTGGTTCTTGTCTTCTACCTTCTCTTCTTTCTTCTTCTTCTCCTCCGCTGCTGCAGCTGCAGTTGTTCCTCCCATCATCGTCTTCATCTGAACCTTCGTTCCCTGTCCAGTCGTTGCTTTTACAATCTTTCCGATGATTTTTCTCTCGTTCTTCTTCTCTTCGTCTTTCTGCTGCTTTGTTTCGTCACTCCTCGTGTCGTTTCCTGCCTCGTCTTTCTTTCCCTCAGCCTTCGTCTTGTCCTCCGTCTTCTGTTCATCCTTCTTCTCCTCCCTTTTCTTCTCTGCTGTTGTCTTTTGGCTGGACACCTTCACCTCACCCTTTTCTTCTGGTGTCTTGTCGACCATCTTGGAGTCCTTCTTCTCTATTGCTTTCTTGCCGACGGCCTTCTTACCGATGACGGATTCTTTGACGCTCTTCTTGTCCGACGTCTTCTGACTTCCCGTCTTTTTAATCTCGACCTTCGTGGCTCCGTCTCCGGTTTTCCTGAGGCGTATTAAACACACTTAACATTTGCTTTCACACTTTAACAGACTTAGAAATGTGTTTGTTTCTTACTGGCAGCTCTTCGTCGCCTCCCTCCTCGTCGCTCCTCTCCCAGACCTCAGCAGACCTCTCAGAGACTTCAGCAGACTCTCCCTCTTGTCTGCCAGGCGGCGCTGTCGCTGCACATGAAGAGATATTCAGTAATATTATACGTTTTATCTCATTAATTACTGGAGCTCATATAGAAAAGTGACCAGCTTCACCTCCTCGTCCACAGAACTGCCTTCTTTCTCCTTCTCTTCCTCCGTCATCTTCTCGTTTATTCCCTCTTGTTTCTGTCCTTCCTCAGCAGCCTCCTTTGGTTTCTTCTTCTGATCCTCCTTCTCTGCTCTCCTCGTCTTCGTACCTTCACTCTCCGTTGTCTCTCCAGTTTTCTCCTCCTCCGTCGTCTTCTTCACCTCCGTCTCCTCCCTCTTCCTCTTCGTTCCTCGGCTCTCCTTCGTTTTCGGCTGCGCCTCCTTCTCTCTCGTTCGCCTTCCTTCGCTCTCGGACCTCGTTTCTCTCCTCGTCCTCTCCTCTTCCCTTCCATCTTGTTTTGTCTTCTTCTCCTCCTCCTCATGCTCCTCTTTCTCTGCTCGCCTCGTCTTCATCGCTCGGGTCTCTGCTGATTTCGTTTCTTCCGTTTTCTCTTTCGTCATCACTTCTTTCACACCTTCATCCTGCTTCGTTGTCTGTTTCTCTTCTTCCTCTTTCTTTCGTTTTGTGCCTTGGCTCTCTGATGTCGACGTCTCCTTCACCGTCGCTTCCTTCTTTCCTTCACTGTCGCCCTGATTTGTCTTCTTCTGCACCACCTTCTCTTCATCCTCCTCTTCCCTCTTCCTCTTCACCCCTGGACTCTCTGATGACGTCTTCTCCTCCTCCTGGTCTTTCTCTCCTCTGTCAGTCTTGGACGTTTGTGTCGGATCAGGCTTTGGTTCTGATGTCTTCGGTTTCTTGCTGACTGTTGGGGGGGAAAAAACAGTTTTAACCTCCCTGAGTGCAACGTTCACAGATCCTAAAGATAAAAACATGTCTGTGTGTTTCAGGCACCTGAAGAGTTCACAGCAGGACGAGCCGTCGTCCTCTTCGGGCGTTGCTCGGCATCGACCTGACAAACAGAAAACACCAAACGTCAACGACTGATGTCAACTGTCTCCGAACTCCTAAACTAAGAAAGTACTCGCTGTAACTACTTGTCAACTCTGATATGATGAATGAGTTTGTTAATCTTTTTGTTGTGAATTTACAAACATCGAGATGACAAACGAACACATGCACACAGTCTGATGCAGATCCAGACCTTCTGGATCAAACAAACTCCTGGAGTCTCATCAGATTCTGCTCTGATCCGACGGGAGGAGAGCTCAGAGATTACGTTTTACCTTCTAGGATTAAAAAGTGGATTTATCTTCACTCCTGTTTATCAACCTGACTGCAGCAGTTTTAGTAAAACTTGCGTTGACACGTAAAATATAATTTAACATCACGTGTTTCCTGCTCGCTGCTCGACCAGAAGTGATTCATCACCAGCTATGCAGTTACCTTGGACTCTGCCACTCTGCTCCTGGTGGTGACGGGCCTCGTAGCCTCGTTAGTATCTGTAGTGGTGGAAGATGGAGATGTTTCAACCTTCTCAGGAGCTGGTTTGGATTTTGCTGCCTTCGTCTGGACTTCTATGGAGCTCAGAGTTTTCTTCTCAGGTGTAACTGTACTTGTAGTTTCAGCTGCAGGTTTGCTCTCTGTAGTGTCGGCACCGGTCCGTTTCTCAGCAGGTTTGTTAGCAGCAGCTTCTGAGGCTTTGGAAGGACTTTTTGGTTTCGCCATTTTTGCTGTCGTCTGAGAGAAAAAGAAAAACTTACTGTGTCGTTTTAAATGTATTCAGCGTCCACAAGTTGCATCCCTGAAACATTTGAGGACCTCACCACCCTCTTACCTCCTTCTTATCCTCTGCAGAGGTGGCACTCGCAGTATTTTCACTCCTCCCTCCTGCAGCCGACCTTCTGCTTCTTGTGCCGACAGTCGTCTCTGTAACATCTGTCGAGGTGACGTCTTTTGAAGCCGCGGCCCGTTTAGACGTCTGCGTGGAGTCTGCTGGTTTCTCTGGAGCAGATCGTAAAGAGGCTCTCGTAGGAGTTTGAACCACCGCAGCTGCTTTACCGTCGGGCTTCGTAGGGGCGGATTTACTGGGAGCTGATTTAGTGGCTGCAGGTTTCAGTTTTTCTTTTGTCGCCTGATTAGCAGGTGCAGTTTTGGTGGAAGAAGTCAGTTTAGCAAGTGACGGTTTGGGCGTGTTTGTCTGTGGTGATACCTGAGGACACAACAGAACCGAGATCGTTTGTTAGAAGCAAATATCAGTTGATGAATTAAAAAGTCAGAACCACCTCCAGATACTTTACAGTGGGTCTTTCACACGGAGCAACCTTGACAAAAAAAACAAGTAACTTAATAAATAAGAGGCTGAAATCATGTCTTGACTGAAGGTTTCTAAGGACCGAACCATCAGAGGATCGACGTGTTTCTGACACTGACTCTGAGTTTGCTCCCGACCCCCGGTGTGTTCTGGATCTCCCACATGCCCTCAGCGAAGCCTTTGATGCGGACGCCGCTGCCGTACTTCATCTTGTTCCCGACGAAAGGGACGATGTTCTCCGGAGGGAGGTGACCTCTGAGGAGGAAGGAGGAGAGATCAATCACAGTTTAATCAATGCTGTCGATCGTACATCAGGGGAGTGATGTCACTGATCTGTGTGTACGTACATCTGATGGGTCCCGAAGAAGAAGACGGGGACTCGCTTCTTGTATCCATCATCTGACTTACAGACCTGAAAACACACACAGGAGTCTTAATACGATGCAGTAATAAACAACTATGTGTGTGAGTGTTTGTGTGTGTGCGCACCCTGGCAGGCCAGTGAGGGAAGCCCTTCATCTTGGCGAACACCAGGTCTCCTGGTTTGAAGCGGTCACCGGGTTTCCCGGGCATCCTGCTGCCTCAGAGCTCGACCACTGGGAGGGAATCGATCACAGCTGGTGGAGAACAGAGACATCAACAGAAGATCAATGTCCACCTCCGTCGGAGGGGCTTCAGCATTGATTCTGAGTCGATGGGTCACATGACCTGGAAGCTATTGAAAAACTGCTGACTAAACATGAAACCTAATGATGAAAATGAGGATTTCTCATTAAAAATGTCCTGAAAATGACAACAAAGCACAACAATCTAATAAAGCGAGGTGTGTCTCAGTCAGCCAGTACAGGAGGACGGTTCGGCACTGATTTTGAGACGATGGGTCACATGACCCGGGAGCTATTGAGTGAAATGCTGCTCTGCTTCAGTCAGACAGTGTGTTGACGGTCCCTCAGTGACACCTGTGTGACCTCTCACTGCCAGCACCGGGTCAACGTGACGCTGCTGGATCTGGACCGAGCAACACTTCACTGAACTGACTTCAGGAGCTTCAGTGTTTACGGGTCAGTTCTGATCAGTGTCACCTGTCGCGCTGACGGGACACACGTCACCTCACCTCGACATTACAGTGGGAGCAGGTGTGTGACTGCAGTACAGTGAAGCTCCTCTCAGCTGTGAGTCACTGCAGCTCTGTGGTTTCGGTATGAGCCGCACGGTCTCTCATTGTTTACAAATACAGCATGCTAGCCCCGGAGCTAACAGCTAGCTGTCCGTCAGCTCTGACAGCAGCACTCGCGGCTCAGCGTCCATTTTATCAACCGTGCGATGAACCGGTCGGTGACACGAGTACTTACCGAACAGCGAACAATAGTCTCCGGTCAGCGCGGCGACACGCCTCGGCTCTCCCCGCGGTCCAACAGGAGGCTTCTCGTTCCTAAGCTACGAGTCCCTGCACGGCGCCATGTTGGCGGATCAGCTCGTGTCACGTGACCTGCTGCGCTTTCCCGCCGGCTGTTGGACTGTACCACTGAGCCGACGGTACCACCTCAGGGGGGGAACCACAAGATAGTATGGTCTTCAGAAATGATAAAATACAGATATTAAATTATTAAAGATTAAATAATAATTAAATTAAACGTCATTAAACAGTGTAAATAATAATAATAATGTTATTATAATGAATATCCCAGCAGCTATTGACATTTGAAGGGGCACTATGTAGTTTTGAAGAAGAAATTCATATATTAGTATTTTAATATTTACAATATTGATGAGGTAATAATACAAACTGTTTCCATCAGTGAATAAATAGCAGATAAAAGATAAAAATAAGGTCCCAGAGCACTGTTTGAAGCTGGAGAGGTGGTACAACAGTATACACTGTGTCGTTCTTTAAGGTCAGTTTGTTTATTCAGTCATGAAAACAAAAAGAGTTTTTTTATTTAGGCAGAAAAAAAACAGCCAATGAACATCCTTCTCTGCTCATTAACATTTCTGCCCTACAAACTACAGAGTGCTCCTTTAACGTTCAAGTTTTGAGTTAACATACTCATGAATAATAAAAATACAGCATGAAGTAGCTGAAGTTCCTCGTATGAAACTAAAACATAAAACATCTTAACCTTTGTTAAATGTTTGTTTTAACCCAAATTAAAATAAACATTTGTGTCCCAACGTCAGACGGTGGCTACCTTGTAAGAAGTAGTTTTGAGGAGGTAGCTTACATTCATTGTAGTAAAAACTTGCATGGTACTCTTTAAACGCCCTCTTTTTTTTGCACCCTTTTCAGGAACCATCATGTGTTGAATAAATTCAAATTTGCCGTATTAAAAAAGCGTCATGTCTTTTATTAATTAAATACAAATGTACTGTCAAATCCACAAAATGACCCTGAACCTTTCTCTCTGCCTGTCAGAATCAGGGCTGGGTCTCGTTATTTCTATAAAATACATGACTTTTGGTACAAATACCAAACAATACATTTTCCCCAAATAAACAAGTTTTTTCCATTAAACAAAAAAGTTCTTGAAAGTTTTCTAAACAAAAACCCGAGTTATAACTTTTCTGAAACAATCAGGAATGATCTGATCAATACAAGAAATACTGACTCTCTGTTACACGTTTGTTGTGTAGGTCCGATTCTTATTACATATCTTTATTTTTAATTACTTTAGTGTGATCATTTTGTCTCCTATTTGGTTCAGTATGAAGTCTCCTCCTGACATTCACATTTATAAACACAGAGTCATCACTGGCGGTTTTGTTTCTTGGTCAGAGTCGTATCCAGGATGAGGTACAAACACTGCGGGGATCAGATTCAGGACCTGCCACAGCGCCATCCATGCTACCGTCATTGTGAGGCCTCTTAACAACAGCACTTACTTTCTCTTATTTGGCTCTAAAATGTCTGAAGGCACATTCACGACACGTTTCAAAACATGAAACCAGCGACTTTTTAATCGCTGCCACTGTCGCTGTCACTGTCGTCCTCGTCCTCGTCCTCGTCCTCCCCTTCGCCCTCTTCCTCCTCCTTCGTGTCCGTTTCCTCTACCAGTCCTGAGAAGAAGTCGTTGTCTCCGTGGGCTTTCTTAGTGAGAGACTTCATTTGCCCGCCTTTCTTCTTCCTCTTGCGGTATTCGTTGACAGTCATGCTGGGTAAACTGGAAATGTCCCAGAACTTGATGAGCTGGTCATGGGCGCTGCTGGCCAGGAAGCGCGAGTCCCAGGACTTGGCGAGCTCTTCGATGGGTTCGCCAACATGCTGCCCGATGCAGCCGAGGACTCGGTTGGGAAGGAGGTTGACGGCTCTGATGGAGGACAGACAGAACTTTATTAACACATTATAAAATGTTAGTAACTTGTCATGTAGTGATGCTTCGAATGAGGAGGTCCTGAACAAACTAACAGGCAACAAATTAGGTTGACTGGTCCTGGACTGGTGCTATCAGGAAGTCCTAAGAAGAATTATTCCAAAGTAAGCACCCAATGAACTCATGACCTCGACTGACTTGTCCAACAAAGACAAACTTCACTGTAATTTGGAAGTTGGATGGTGAGAGTGTTGGACCTTTTTAGACCTTTAAGCGACGATCTCAGACCATCACAACATTGGTTTGGATTATTAGACCATGGTGGCCAGTCAGAAGACCAGCTTGGTCCTTAGACCATCAAAATAACACTTTGGATCATTAAAAGATCCTTTTAGAGAATTTACAAACCATCTTGGACCATCAATAAAACTGTTAAAATACTATAAATCAAGTTAGATGATCAAAAGACCCAATGCAGTGATGACCTCTATTGATTTTTCCAACAATGACAAATTATACTGCTTTTTGTAAGTTCTGTTGGACCGTATTAAAGACCAGCCAGGGATGGAAATCTTGGACCATTTTGGACCAGTGAGAAACCATCTCAGGCCATCATAGCAGTTTGGACCATCTAAAGACCAGATAAGACCATGAAAAGACCATCGTGGACAATAAGAGGGTTTAGAAAACATCTTAAGAGTTTCAAAACATCAGATTTGACCATTTCACCAGAATGACCTGTCAGAAGACCAGTTCAGTCCATCAAAAGAACATTTTGGATCATAAAAAGATCATGTTAGACCATTGACAAATCAGCTTGTACCATCAAAACACCAACGACCATAGATCAAGTTTGTGTGTGGACTTTTTTAAAAACAAGCCACCAGGTCCAATGGTTCTCAAACTTACCGAATGTACCCGTCCATGGAGGCAGTGCACATGATGTTGTCGGTGACAGGGGCGATGCAATCAACCGACTCAGCCTTGAGGGCAAAGCGGTCGCTGGTGGCTCCGAAGCCGTTCCAGTTGAAGATGTAGATAGTCCCCTCGCTGGAGCCGCAAACCACCTTCTTGCCCCGCTTCATCAGCGCCACCGAGGTCAGATCGCCACTCTGGTACTCCGACAACAGCTCGAACCTCCTCCTCTTGATGTTGAAGACACCCATGGTACCATCACCGCTGTATCAGATTACATCAAATGACATTAGAACCTGGATTTAAAGGAGACTGTTGTGGGCTAAAACAGGCAAAAACAATGTAACTCAGTAGTAATGACCCTAAAATCACAATAAACAAGGTTCATTGGGTTATACCATCATTACCTGGCAGTGAGTAGGATTCTCTTGGCCTGGTCCACGGCGATGTCACTGATGTAATCCTCATGCTGTTTCAGATCCATGATGTCCGTCCCCTTCCTCATATCCCAAACCTTCAGAAACAACACATGAACAAGTTACAGCTCAGGGTGGAAAATGTGCTTCATCCATCAAAAAACAAAAATCTCGGCAATTTAATTTGAACTATGATCACGATAGACATAAACAGGAGCAGCCTGGCCTGCCAAAAAGAAACCAACTCTGACCATTAAAACTAGTCTCAACCATGAAAAGACCATTTCAGCCATTATCAAACATGGTTAGATCATTAAAAGACCAACTGAGAGACCATCTTAGACAATATACAATACAACTAGGCCCAATTAAAGACCAATGAAAGACCAGACTAGTCCCTTCTTGTCCCTTGACGGTACATCGGTACCATCGAGAGCATGAACTTAGACCATTAACAGATTATTTTAGACCATCAGAGCAATGCTGGACTGTGTGAAGTCCATCCTAAGGCACATAAAGACCAACTAGGACCATTTAAGAACCATATTAGACCAACAAAAACTATTTTTGGACCATTTAGAAACCAACATTGTCCATTAAAACATGGATGGACCAATGAAACACTGGTCTAGCCTGTTTAAACCAAAAGAAGACCATAGCCCTCGAGGGACCATCAGACCAACATCAGTTTAGACCACTTTAAAGTCTGAGGAACCAGTTTAAACCATCAAACCCCGCGGACCCGGTCTACAGACCAGCTATTGGACATGGATTAAAGTAGGGGTAACGCTTCCCGTCCGGACCTTGAGGGTGCCCCCGTCGTCCCCGGTCGCCAGGATGTTCTCGTCCACCAGCAGCAGGCTGTTGATGGGAGCTCCGTGCGCCCCTCGGATCCTCGTCACCAGCTGTCCCCGCTCCGTGTCCAGCAGGTGGACGGCCTTGTCCCTGGAGACGCTGTACAGCTTCAGTCCGTCCGCGGAGAAGCGCACCTGGCGGCAGGACTTCATGTGGTGTCCGGACGACCACAGCTCCCGGTTCTCCCCCTCCGTACACGAGTAGGAGTACGCGTACACGTCCCCGTCCACGTCCCCGCACACCAGGATGTCCCTGCTCGGGTGAAGCGCCACCGTGTTGGCGATCGCCTCCAGCTTGATGTCCTCGGGGGTTTCTCGGATCTTCGGCTCGGGCGGTTCTCCGTCCGAGTCTTCGTCCTCATCCGGATCTGGGTCCTGACCTGCCGGCTCTGAGTCGGAGGTGTCCGGGTCTCTGGAGGTTTCTGGAGCTTCTGTTTTGTCCATGTTTGGAGGATCTGTCACTGTGGACGGGACTTCAGCGTGCTCCGTGGACGCCGCCATGTTGTTTTCTTTATTTCTTCTTCTACGCCGAAGAGATGGCAGTGATCACACTGCCCTCTACAGACAGTCTTATCAACAACACAACACAGCGACTCAACTAATGTCAGCGTGATGGAAACAGCGTGTGAATAAATGAAATAATGTTTGGTAGTTGTTGTTTTTTTTAAAATTCCTATCAATAGTCATTTAATTTTGTTGCATTCAGATTATAATTTCATATTTTTGAACACCGATTTTATGTTATTTGTGAGTAGGTTTGAGTGTTTATAAGTAAACATAAAGTAAACAAAAATAATGAGAAAAATAAGTAAACCTAAATTAATAAATTAAGTCCGCAATGAGCGGTCACCATTGGCCGGTTATCCAGCCAACCCGAAGGTAATGCGGAAGTGACGTCAGGACGCTAAAGATGGCGTCAGATTCAAACGGCTCCTGGATAAACGTCGCTGTGAGTGTTTATAAAAGTTAATTACTGGCTATTAATGAGTTTTATTATTAATATTGTCCTGTTGGAAGTTAATTTAAACCGTCTCGTGCAGGTTAAAGCTGGTTTGGAGCTCACAAACAAGCTACTGCTTTGTTTGTGTTGTTTATAGTTCGGGAACCAAATTCCATTCACGACATGTACGGATTTTATTTTGAATTGTTGACTGACAAAAGACTAGACATGCTATAATAAGACTTAACACATTCACCGCATCGTTACAGCTCTGCGGTGAATTCGGCATAGACTAGCTCCTCCATGCAGCACTTACTCTGTGTAAAATCTCAGCTGTGAGTTGTTGACAGTTATTAAACGCCGCCCAACCCCATACACTAAGATTATGGATTATATCCATTGAAATCATATGAAAATCAGCAATATTGTGTGTTTTAACATGCACCGAAGTGTAAAGTTGATCCTCCTAACCCGTAAATAGTCTTACTTCTTGTTATAAAACAGGTGTGCCTCGGACGATATGATGGTGAGTGCTTAATTCACAGATTTGTAAATGGGGATCGTATCTGCTTCATGTGGAGCTGAGTGCGTCTGCTGGCAAGGCAACATCCGCAGCCGAGCAACCAGCCTCCCCCCCCCCCGGTACTCCACAGCCTCCAGGGTCCCTGCTGTTTGTCAGCAAAATCACTTTAAATAAAGATTAATCAAAAGGCCGTTCACTATACAGTTAGCTGAGAAATTAGTCTTGTTGAGCAACAAGTCGTTATAAGTACATTTCTGATGTGTTCAGCGCAGCAGCGGAGCCATGCAGACCGAGCCAGCGGAGCGGAGGAGGCAGCCTGGCCGGGAGAGGCGGGGGGAGAGCGGGCAGGGCCGAGCAGAGCCGCGGGGGAGCTCCGAGGAGGAGAGGACCAGGTGCACACCTGTGATACTGTATTAATACTCCTGATACTACTGTTTATTACTACATGTAATCTGAGGGATCAGATCAATTAGTATTATTATATATTTTCCATCCAGTATCTGCTGACACTGATCTGTCTGACTGGTATAACATGATGTATTAGGAAATAAGGTGTAAACTAAACTTGATGAAAAATATTTATATTTATTTATTTATATTTATAAGAGATAAAAATTCAATCCCATCTCAAAATTATAGGTTTTTTATCTTAAAGTCTGAAATAATGACTTTTTATCTCAAATCTAGACTTTCAATCTCCTAATTTTTTACTTTTCATCTCAATTTTTGGCTTTTGTCTCATAATTCTGAGACAAAAAGTGAAATTATGAACATAAAAGTCATGATGAGTTCAAAAATCTAAATTATTATATAAAAGGCAACAATTATCTCATAATAGTGACTCACCATGGGAATATTTTTGGTGAGAAATATGTACATCTTTTCCGACAGAGCTACAAAATGTGCGTCCAGCTCACTGGCTTTGTTTTGAAACTCTCCTCCAGGTTGGTCCTCGCCACCATGCAACATGACGAGAGGCGGGCAGGAGAGCGAGGAAGAAGGGAGGGAAGGGAAGAAGAGGAGAGAGGGAGGGACAGAAGCCGAGAAGATGGAGGCAGGAGGAGGGGGAAGGAGTCGAGGAGCAGGAGGGCGGCGTCTGTGGGAGGAGAAGGAGGCGAGGAGTCGGGGGGGCTGAGGTGGAGAGTCCATCAGCTGGAGAAAGACAAGCTGGAGCTGACGGCGAGCCACAACCAGGAGGTGAGACTGTCATACGGCTGATGGTGCGTTCAAGTGCTCCTCCCATCGTCCGTTTGATGTTTCATGTGGAAACAAGATGGACGTCAGTGTTTTCACAATATGTTGAAAACTTTCTGTAGAGCTGTGGAGGAGGAGGAGGAGGAGGAGGAGGAGAGGAGGAGGAGAGGATTTACTCAAAAATCGATGAGTTGATATCAATATATGTGCCGTGTGATTGGCGGTGGCAGCTGTAACTCGTGGTGTGTTTTCTGTCTCAGCTGTGTCGGCTGCAGGCGGAGCTGACCCGGCTGAGGTCGTCGGTGGAGCGAGGAGAAGCTCAGCGGGTGGAGCTTCAGTACGAGCTGACGGTGAGCCGGAGAGACGCCTCCGAGCTCAGCAGGGACCGACTCACACTCACAGGTACACGAATCAAACGCACCCTCAAGGTACCGAGGTGGGGTCAACAGGAGCGCACCTGAGTTACACTGTGTGTGTGTGTGTGTGTGTGTGTGTGTGTCAGAGCGAGCAGCTCAGCTCCAGCAGAAGGTGGAGGAGCTGCAGAAAGCTCTGGACATCACCGGGCAGGCCAGAGAGGAGGACCAGCATGCTTTGCAGCAGGAGGTGGAGGAGCGAGACCGACTGATTCAGAGCTTCAGCTCCGAAAACCAACGACTGCACCGCCTGCTGCAGGTCACACACACACACACACACACACACACACACACACACACACAGTAACACACACACACGCGATGGATGGACACTAAATGTGTGTGTGCCGTCCAGGATCACGAGGAGGCTCTGGAGGAGACGGAGAGGAGGATGACGGAGGTGCAGAAGGAGAGAGAGAAGGAGGCGGAGCTTAACAGACGACAAGCCAACGACCTGAAATACCTGACGGAGAGAGAGGAGAGGAGCAGGAGGGAGAAGGAGGTGAGGAGGAGAGGAGGAGGAGAGGAGGAGGTGGAGGAGGTGAGGAGAAGAAGAAGAAGAGGTGGAGGAGGTGAACAGACTGTGTCTCCTCTTTGCAGGTGTGCGATCAGAGGATCAAGTCTCTGGAGTCAAACATGGAGGCAGAACGAGCTGCTCACCTGGAGACCAAGTTCAACTCTGAGATCATCCAGGTAACACACACACACACACACGCTCACACACACACACACACACACACACACACTCACACTCACACTCACACACCTGTCTCTCTCTGTGGTCATGGACCCGTCAGCTGCGGGTCAGGGACCTGGAGGCGGTGCTGGCGGTGGAGCGGTCCGGCCAGCAGGAGGCGACGTGCAGCGTGGAGCTGCTGAGAGCTCAGCTGAGAGAGGTGGAGCGAGCCTCCAGCCTGGAGAGAGAGAGGAGCAGCAGCACTGAGCGCGCCCTGCACAGGTACGCTCACCCCACCTCAGGTACTCTATTACTTCAGTTACTCCTTATACTAATGTGTGTGTGTGTGTGTGTGTGTATGTGTGTGTGTGTGTGTGTGTGTGTGTGTGTGTGTGTGTGTGTGCGCAGGCTGCAGGATGAATACAAGCAGTGCAAGTCTGACCTGAGCGTTGCCTTGGAAACGGAGAGGAAGACGACCTCTGACCTCACAGAGAGGCTGGAGGAGGAGCAGAGACGGCACGCCAACACACACACACTGCTGGAGCAGGTCACACGCACGCACACACACACACACACACACACACACACACACACACTGCTGGAGCAGGTCACACGCACGCACACACACACACACACTTACAGCAGTGTATTTGAGTGAACTGACCCTTTAGTCCTCCTGGTTTCTTCTTCTGTGGTCAGGCGGCTCAGAGACAGACGGACTGCATGAAACACATCAGAGACACACTCCAACTACACAACAACACAGGTACACACACGCACACACACCTGCCTGAACACCTGTCACTGTGTCCGAGGGTCTGTCTGATCGTGTGTGTGTGTGTGTGTGTGTGTGTGTCCTCCAGCAAAGCATGATGGGAACATGAGTCCTACTGCTGAGGTCCTGCAGCTGCTGAAGACGACACTCAACACCTGCAAACACAGACAGGAAACCACTGACAGACAGGTAACGCACGCTCACACACACACACACACACACACACACACACACACACACACACACACACACACAGGTAACGTGTGTGTCCTCCTGCAGGTTGAGGATCTGCTGTTTGCGTCAGAGAAGCTTCAGCAGGAGAACCAGACGCTCCGTCAGCTGACCTCAGACCAGAGCACACAGCTGGAGGTAGATCTGATCCCACACCAAACCCCAGAGGAAAAACACTCGTTTTAACATCAGACCTCTCACTCCGTCTTCACCTGTATTCTGCAGGAGTCATGGCAGGTGCTGACCAACCTGGAGCAGGAAGTGACTCGCCTGCGCCAGGAGAGCTCTGATTGGTCGACGCAGAGCCGAGGTCTGCAGGCCGAGCTGGAGAGAGAGAGGGAGGAGAGGGAGAGAGAGAGGGAGGAGAGGACGGCAGAGGTGCAGAAGATAACAGACGACCACCAAACAGAGTCGAAGGTGATTATTTCAGCTGATTTAACTCTTCTGTCTCTACAGTCACATTTATTTAATATTTTTACTGGTCGGAGGAAAAATCTTCCTCCTGTCTCTCCATGTCTTCCTCTGTGTGCTGCTGTAATGTCATTATGTTCAACACATTTAATTAAACAGTTTGTGATGCTGAGTAAATCCTGTAAAACTATATCATACTGTGTGTGTGTGTGTGTGTGTGTGTGTGTGTGTGTGTGTGTCAGGCCCGTCTGTCCTTCCTCTACTGTATCTACCAGCGCCTGCTGGCCGGCTGCGTCCTCCTCAATCCGTCCCAGAGCATCCTGGGTAATTTTACCTGGAAAGAGCTGAGTGACGTCATCAACGAACAGGTCGACCTGCTGACCTCTGACCTCCGGAAGGCCAACGACAAGGTGAACTGTGTGTGTGTGTGTGTGTGTGTGTGTGTGTGTGTGTGTGTGTTAGTAACCACAACATCACCAGACTCCCTTAACAAATGTGTCAGTTTAGTGAGTTGTTGAGTTGGAGACACTTTACAAACTGTGTTAAACAAATGTAAAACTAAACGTGAACAGCCTCCCTCCCTCTCTCTCCCTCTCTCTCTCTCTCTCTCTCTCTCTCTCTCTCTCTGTAGATCGCCCACCTGCAGAGTGTGTGTGAGAAGAAGAGTGTGTGTGTGCGCGAGCTGCAGCGCAGTCAGGAGTGTGTGTTGTCTCGTCTGGAGGAGAGCGTGAGGAGGAGGGAGGAGGCCTGGAGCAGCCAACACACACACACTGTGACACAGCTGCAGAACGAGCTGCAGGTAACACACACACACACACACACACACACACACACACACCCTCAGGTGTTTCTACATCTCACAGATCTGAGCGTCAGTCAGTCGTGTCTCCCTGCAGAGCTGAATCAGCAGACGAAGACGTTTTCAGTCGACTGTCCTTTTGGTCGACTCGTCCATGAAGTGAAGACAGAAACTCAAATCATCACTTTCTCTTTCTGTCCCCGAGAGGACAGACTGAGTTCACAGCAGCTGCTGATGAAAGAAGAAGTTTAACAGAAGACACAAAAGGAAAAACAGAGAAACTATGATGGATTTCTTCTTCTTCTACTTTGAAAAGCATCTGGTCACGTACCTGCTCTCTTGTTTCCCAGGTGTGTCGCTCTCAGTGCGACTCCCTCCGTGACCACGCCTCCTCTCTGCAGCTCCGCGCCTCCTCTCTGACCTCCGACCTCTCGCGGCTCCAGGGCCTCCTCTCTCGGAGCCGCAGGGAGTCGGCCTCCTTCCTGTCGGCCTGCGCTCTGCTGGGCGGAGCGCTGAAACACACACAGCGCCGCCTGCAAACGCTCTGCAGACAGAAAACACTGCTGTCCGGACGGCTGGCAGAGAGGGAGGTGCTGGAGGAGGAGGTGAGGAGGCTGGCCGGAGCCCTGGGAGGCGAGGAAGACGAGGAGGAGGAGGAGGAGGAGGGACGAAGACGAGCGCAGAGGAGCAGGGCAGTGAGGCGGTGGAGGAGGGGTGTGTGTATGGTGTTGGCGGTGAGGAGGTGGTGTGTTCTGGCCAAACAGACGACGGTGTTGTTTCGGGTGGAGGTGGGAGGAGGCGGGCCGGCTGTGTGTGTGTGTGCAGGAACGACTACGGCAACACAGAAGGGTCAGGACTCAGTGAGAACAGGTGGGAGGTCGTTTAGTTTTAAAGCTGTTGATGGATTCGTCTGTTTTTGTTGATGAACTGACTTGTTGTCTGTTTTCTTCTTCAATTTGTGTTTCAGCTAAAGACGACGACGATGATGATGAAGGTCGTGAAGGTGTGTGTGCTCGCTGGCTTCGCTCTAAATCTCTCGCCGCCGCCATTCTGTCCTCCATGGCCGACCTGCAGGGGGCGCTGTCACACACTGGTAACACACATTTATATAAACATCTTCACAGGTTCAGGTTTGTCGTCATGACAGTTCACTGTACGTCTCCGTCTCACTCTCTAGGCTCCTCCCCTCCAGACGTGATGTCAGCTTCTCGATCTGCTTTGTCCCGCCTCCTGGGTCACCTCCTCGACCAATCAGAAGCGGTGTCCAGTCCATCTCACTGCAGATTGGACGAGGACACGCTGAGCAGCCGGCTGAGACTCGGCCTGAGCAGACTGATGCCCCCACAGCCCAACACCAAGGTCAGTCAACAACACACACGTGTCTCTCTGTTGTGGTGTTGTGTCTCTTTGTTGTGGTTTTGTCTCTTTGATGTTGTTTTGTGTCTCTTTGTTGTGGTTTTGTCTCTTTGATGTTGTTTTGTGTCTCTTTGTTGTTGTTTTGTGTCTCTTTGTTGTGGTTTTGTGTCTCTTTGTTGTGGTTTTGTCTCTTTGATGTTGTTTTGTGTCTCTTTGTTGTTGTTTTGTGTCTCTTTGTTGTGGTTTTGTGTCTCTCTGTTGTTGTTTTGCGTCTCTTTGTTGTTGTTTTGCGTCTCTTTGTTGTGGTGTTGTGTCTTCACCTCAGGAACTTAACTAGGATCTCAAAGTTCCTCTAGAAGAAACACTTTGTTGCTGCTTGTGTTGATCACCACCAGCCGACCTTTGACCCCTGTGTGTCCTCCCATCAGGCCCTGGTGTCCACCCTCCAGCAGCACTTCCTGCTCTTCAGCCAACGGCTGCACTCGGCTGAGGTGGAGAGGCGGAGCCTGAGGCTGGAGGTGGCCAATCTGAAGAAAGGCCTGCGACAGGAGAGAGAGGAGACCAGCAGGACGGTGAGGCTCAGCACACACACACACACACATCTGTCTGATGAACACACACACCTGACTGTGTGTGTGTGTGTGTGTGTGTGTGTGTGTGTGTGTGTGTGTGTGTGTGTAGGTCCCAGCCGAGCGCTTCAACAGTGTGTGTGTGGAGCTCCGTCAGGCGCTGAGCAGAGAACAGGAAGCTCAGACGCTGATCCAGGAACAGACCGACCGGCTGCACACACTGCAGCTCCGAGTCAACACACACACCTCAGAGCAGACGAACACACAACACACACTCAGCCAGACCTCACAGGTGAGGGTGACAACCGGCCCATAAAGACACCAAGAAACAGGAAAAGACCATTCAGAACTCCCTTAAGAATCTTCATGTTTTTAACTTTTCTTCAGTGTCACAGTGATCCAGTGATTGTTGTCTGTACGTCCATGAGTACGCTGCTAACAGGAACAGCTAACAGGAACAGCTAACAGGAACAGCTAACAGGAGCTGCTAACAGGAGCTGCTAACAGGAACAGCTAACAGGAGCTGCTAACAGGAGCTGCTAACGGCTAATTCAGCGTAGTTTTAATGACGCTAATTTGCTAGTTCAGCCCACATGACGTAGTCTATGATGTCATGATATAACTCCAGGTAACACGAGCTTCTCTGTGCAGTCTCTGTTGGAGGCTCGGCAGGAGGTGAGTCGGAAGGAGCGCTCGCTGAGGATTCTGGGTAAGCACCTGTCGGGGGTTCAGAGGGAGAGGAGGCAGCTGGAGGACAGCCTGCGGCAGGTGGAGGAGGAGCTGAGGGACGCCGGCAGGTAACACTCACCTGTGTGTTCAGGTAGAGGAAGTGCTGAAGCTTCATGAGGAGTTTTTACAGATTCATCTTTATTTTAATATTTTGTGTCTTCACAGACGTAAAGATTGTCTGATCAGCAACATGAAGGCTGCAGAGACGAGCTACAAGGAGGTCAGGGACAGTCTCATCCAATCACGTCGCTCCCTGTCGGCTCAGCCCCGCCCTCTGCCGTTACTCAGGGAACACCTGGAGCTGAGCGGAGCAGAGAGCATCATGGGAGCTCCCGAGACGGCAGCGTGTCAGGTAACAGAAGAGGGACACTCTGTTCGCTGTCTGTCTTTGTAACGTCCGTCCTCCATGACTCCTCGTGTCTCTGCAGAGTCTCCTCTCCACTGTCGCTCAGCTCTACCACACCTGCAGCTCCAGGATCGACTGGCTGGAGCAGGAAGCCTCCGCCCACCGCAGTCACGTGACCGCGCTGCGCAGCGAGCTGCAGGACGTCTGTCTCCGTGACAACCTGGCCTACGTCCCCGTGAGACGCTTCATTATAAATCAAATATCTGAAGGATTTGATTTTAATTTTGTATTTTTATATCGTACATAACATTTTTGTTTTCATGATTAAATGCTTGTTAAAGTCACTCATCACAATAACATGTTAAATATCTTCAGCTTCTTAAATGTGACGTGTTTGTAAAAATAATAATAATAAATAATAATGATTTCACTTTCTTCATCTTCCAGGTGGCTGAGTTTCCTGAAACGTCTCCGTTCACCGACGTAGAAACCTCACAACCTGTTCCCCTCTCGGATTCGTCCAAAGAGCCCCCGATCAGTTTAAACCCCGCCCCCTCACAAACAAACCCCGCCCCCTCACCACCCCGCTCCAAACCCTCCAGGACCAAGACGCAGGAGAAGAAAACCATGAAGAAGAACAGAGGAGGGAGAAGATAGAAAGACGGACAGGAAGTCAGACGAGCCCATCGAGACGTCCTGGAGATCCTGGAGTATTATTGAACAGGCAGTGAAAGTATGAAAGTATGATATTGAAGAGTTTTGGAAAAGTCTTGAGATTTGTCACGAGGTTATAAAAAGTCCTGGAAAGATGTGAAGTCGTCGTCAGCTGCAGAAAACAAACTGTTTTATCTGAGTTACACTCACAGCTGGCTGGTGACAGACAGACATATGGTGTGTGTGTGTGTGTGTGTGTGTGTGTGTGTGTGTGTGTGTGTGTGTGTGTGTGTGTGTGTGTGTGTGTGTGTGTGTGTGTGTGTGTCAGAGCAGCAGCTGGCTTTAACCTTCAGTAAAGTATCTCTGCTCTTGTAAACGTTGAGCGTGTTTGCTTGTTCTGATTCAGTCTGTGATGTTTGAAGCACTGTTGTAATCTGATTACTATTAATCTGTGTGTATGTGCATCACTTCAATAATCTGGTCTCTGTCTTTATTTATTTTCATTGTGCCCTTTTTTTGACACACTGTTAGACAACATGTAATAAAGTCTTTATAAGATGCTTTTTAAATGAACTACAGTTATTCCAGTTGTTCCACCGTTACCTGGGGATAGTGACCGGACAAAGTGATGCCTCTTCCTGTTTGTTTGCCTCCTTTGTGCCGCTGTGTCTCCGGGTAAACTCCAGCCTGGCGTCAGAACGAACACCACAGAGAGAGTGAGGTTTACAGTGAACACATCTACCTGTGGATGATGTCATTATCTACACTGTGACATCAGGATTAATCCAGAGTGAGAAGTTTAATGTCGAGCGAACTGAAGAAGAAACACACAAAAACACGACAAACTGCTGCTGCATCAGCACCGTGTGAGTCTCTGAGGATTTCTATTAAAGTCTGAACGCCGAAGACGTCCTGACGCTCACACACCCTCAGGCTGTGTGTGTGTGTGTGACTTAATCTGCTGTCACACACACACAAACTTGTGCTGATTCAGCCAAACAGGACTCTTCTTCTTCTTCTTCTGTAGAGATGTTTGTTGTCTTCTCACTTCTTCACTTCCTTAAAGCTGCACATGTTGTCAGGCTGATGTGTTTGAGCTCTCCGGGCCACCGTACTCTCATACTCAGCTTTGTTTCCCAGCTCTTAGGAAACTTCCTGACGTTGACAGTAACCGCTGAGACTGGAGCCATTAAATCTCCTCGTCTCCTTCTGCATCTGTTGACTCTCCTGTCAGTCGATTTCAATGGAGCGGCTAGCTTAGCTTAGCATCGCCGACAGGACTCGCTGACTCTGGTGTTTCCGCTGAACAGGAGACGTCCAGCGTGCAGCGGTCAGAGTTTGTCCCGCTCTCAAACGACAGATTAAGTTTTAATTCCCAAAGAAGCCGAAGTGACAAATGTGAAGGCGGCGCAGAGACGATGGATTCAGTCGGCTAATCCCAAAACAAAGAGACGCTCCGGCGCCGAGCGACACGACGGGATCAGACTTCTGCTGCAGTTGGAGCTGCTTTCAAATGACCACAACAGGAAGTCCTCATCGGGGGAGGAACCGACGTCTGTCTGCAGGGTGAACATGCTCACTCCAGTATGGGAGAGTGTGGATGTGTCAAATGTTTAAAGGAGCAGTTCACTCAAACTGTGAAATCCAGTCATCATCTCCTCATCAACATGTTGGTATAAAGTCAGGTGAAGCAGGCCACAGCTTACTGTCTAATCACACCGCAAAAGGGACTACGATTAGCTAGCATGCTATTTCCTAACTGTATGTTCGGTGGTTGTCTGGTGTTAATGGACTGTGTTGGTTTGTAAAACAAACAGCCAGCGGTGGAGCTGATACAGCAGATTGTTTCCCCAGTAAACAGACCGACCTCTTCAGCTGTCGCAGCTGCAGCGTCTCAGTGGACCAGCGGCATCCAACTCGACTCACATCGGCTCTTTCTTACTGAACGTTCCCAGAAAAATCCCGTTTCCAGTTTCACTCGTAGAGAGCGAGAGTTTTTTCTTATTTGACGTTTTTTAACGTCGACTTCTTTGTGCCTGTACCCCGAACTTTGGATGACACTACACTTTGCGTAGCCTCGTTGTTGTTGATTAATTTCCAGTTGGTGGAAATGCGGCTTCACATTTTCTCTTTGTCTAATGTCTCAGCTAATGTCGCCACAGCCATGTTTATCCATCAGCAGCTACGAGCCTTTAGGAAACTGTAGGGGAGCTACAAACAAACGTGCTGGAGGTGAAGCAGCCTGCAGCCAAACACTCGACTTTGACACCACAAAGTGTCAAAAAAACAACTTAATCCCACGTTATTGGTTCAAGAATGCAGCAGAATCAGTCGTCACTTTGTTCCACGAACTGAAGTGACTTTAATCCTCGACTCGCTCCTGAATTCATAACAGGATTACGCAGCTGAACGAGGCGTCTTTTCATTGAATATCAGAGCCGAGCCGAGTGGCCGAAACGCAGGACGAATCTGCGGCCATGTTTTTCTGAGTTTGAAGCTCGTTAGAAAAATAAGTAACATTTAAGAAAAGCACACAAAAAAACAAACCCTGAATTGAAACATGTCAGCGTCCTGTTTTTGTTCCTGAGCTGCCTCATGAATATTCACCGCCGGTTTTTAATCTGGAAAAACTTTACGTTTCATCTCGTCGTCCTTGTTCCTCCCTGCCTGCTGTCCTAGTTGTACCTGTGACAACACACACACTTAAACACACACTTTTCCCAACAGCGACTGCCTCGGCGCCAAGTTGGACTCGCTACAAAGAGAAAGCCTCACACTCGGGTGGAGCAGTGACACAGATATAACGGGGGGCGGATCACACACACACACACACACACACACACACACACACACACTTGGAGGGGAGGAAGGGAAGAAAGAGAGGACACACACACACACACACTCTGACAGTCAAACCATATGTGAGGCGACACACACACACACACACACACACACACTAAAGAGCCCTAAAATGTCCCGTTAATACATAACACCCACCACACACACACTCACAGGCTTCAGCTTCATTAAGTTTCCCCTCTGAAGCCGACGTTTGTGGTGACAAATGACAGAAAAGTGACAGAGAGGGAACAACAAGTCCTGCCAGCTCCAGTTTTTTTTTTAAAGGACCAGGCTGCAGCTTTTTATGAAACTGGGGATGTTCGGCTGAGAGCTGAAGACGAAAACAGCTTCTGCATCTTGGTTAAAAGGCCGTAGATTTCCCAACCGGCTGACCCAACCTACGGTACCAAAGTACGTGACGAGCAGGGAAAGAGACTCAGTGGTGTGGCGCTGGATTGGTTAATGTCCCGGGTCGTCACTGGAGAAGAAAGCTCTGGATTGAGACCATCAAGGCCCGCGGCGTCCTTCAACCAACCCGACCGTCCAATAAACGCTTTCTTTATTTTATAACGCTGCCATGAATGTATGACCGAGGTGATGCTCGGGACCGGGACTCACCGCTCACTGTCCAAAAACACAACTTTGTAAGTGCTAACTGCTGCTAAATGTAGCTAGCCTCCGTTGGCTCAGTGAGCGGGCCTTGCGGGTTCAGCCAGGAGCCGAACCTGTTCTGCTTTCTCTTCGTCAAACAGCTTCGTCTGGGTTTTTTCCCTCCTGATGTGACCGGGGCAGTCAGCGCCGGTGACCAGTCATTCGACAGTCTGTCTCAGGACGGGAACCGTTTCTTATAAATGTTTGTCGATGTGTGATGATCCACCGACTGATGGAAGCAGCAGCGACGATGTTCAGACCTTCAGCCGTCGACGCTGTCGGAGTTTCCTCCTCCTGCTTTGTTGATTTCGGTGTCGAACAAACAGTGTGACCTGGTTCAGTGAGTTTAGAGCAGACCGAGCCAAGAATACAGGACCAGGACACACACACACACACACACACACACACACACACACACACAGAGCCAGGACAGCGAGGAGGTGGTACCGCTGCTGCGTTTCAAACACGACCCCTCTGAGAGGTTCTGGTTGGGAAGTGTGTCAACGAACGGGGATCACACACACACACACACACACACACACACACACACACACACACACACACACACACACTAACAGAGCGTTATCGTCTGATATTCTAATTAGTACGACATCAAAACAGGAAAGAGGTCCACCAGCTCCCAGCAGACACGAAGCCTGTCCAACAGCCCTACCTTCACTGTGTGTGTGTGTGTGTGTGTGTGTGTGTGTGTGTGTGTGTGTGTGTGTGTGTGTGTGTTCACACCTCAGATCAACAATATGAGGAAGTTTTCAGGTCGTTTCTGCTCCGGGGGAGAAAAACTGTCAGATTTCAGTTTTCTGTCTCTTTTGTTTGTTCTGACGGCGTTTTTTAAATTTGTCTTCAGGTTTTTAACTTTTGTTGCTCCGAGACGCTCGAACAGGAACGATGTACTGAATCGAACCTGTGACAGTGTAACAACAACACAACAGCACACAGCACACAGCAAACCTGAAGGAAACACACTGAATCTGTTTGTTGATCTTTGAAATCAGGAAACATTTTGTCGGTTGGATGTTTCTGAATGCTGCGGATCCTTGTCATGGAAACTTGTTGTAGACACAAAGACGTGTCGGACGCCGTGATTCATTTAACCTTGTGTGTGTTGTTGTGCGGTCGTGGCGGCGGGCCAGCTGCCCTACTGTCACCCTGATTCAATCTGAGCCTCGGGGGGGAACCTTCCTCCCACAGGGGAGCTGTTTCCCAGGGGACACGCAGGCTGATGGACACCCCAAGGACAGCTACCCAAGCCTCAAGAAACAGAGAGCGAGTCCAGGTTTTGCATCCACCTTCATCTCTTTACAGGAACCGGTCCAGAAGACGTGGTTCTGTCCGTCCCAGCTCGTCTTCCTCTGTTCTGTTGTCACTGTAACATTAGAGACAAAGAGGAATGAAACACGAGGAGTGTGATCTACGTCGTTGTGTTGTGTTGTGTTGTGTTGTGTTGTGAGCTGTTCGGTTTGTGTTAAATCCTGTTTTTTGTTCTTTCTGAGACACCAGCTCAGTTTCCATGAAGCATTTTGAAGAATATCACATCAGAAAACAGCAAAATAAAAAAACAACTCTTCCTCTAATTCACATAGAAAGTTTGTTTGCTGGGCTGAGGAGGTTTCTGTCTTTTGTGAATCAGCAAAATGTTCGATGGAAACAGATTTACAGAAAAAACTCAACTCACATGACTGATCAGCTGTTTCTGTCTGTGTTATCATCATTGCATTTCTTCGTCTTCTCCGGACAGCAGGCAACATGGCCGATGCTCGCTGACACGAAGAACAATTACAACTTGACCTCTCTCCATTTGGTCTCCTGGTTTGTTTGCTAATGTAGCCACGTAGCCTTCACTGCGTCATCATTTTGCATCTCAAAAACAAACATGTTCAATGAGACGTTGAGACAAAATCGTCCTGACTTCTCTTTGAAAACATCAGATTTTTTCGTGATATTAACGGTGAGAAGTACCGAAGGTTCAGAAATAAACGCTGTCGACAACAACTCAAGCTGAGATCTGCGACCTCGAATCTACTGTCGACTCATTTAGTCTTTTTTCTAGTTGAATTCTTGAATTCTTATCGTGTATCATCACATTTAATGGCTGTAGCACAAACAGAAGATGTGTCGGTCTGAAGAGTTGATCATCATCATCATCATCATCATCGCTGGGCAGCGAGACAGCAGAACATCCTGCAGAGTTTCTGCACAACAGGTGAAAAGCGAACAGTGGGAGCAGATGTTCTGCAGATATTGTGAAATGCTGATATCGTGTGTTGCACTTCAATATTTCCCTCTTTTTCATTTCTTCCCTCCTCTGACCTCTGACCCTCCTCACTGTCTGTGGTTTGTAATGTGGCTGAACTTGAGCCATTATTGTACCATCATCATCATCATCATCATCATCATCTTCATCATCACCACCACTGTCTGCCAGCAGACTGGGAGCAGCAACATAATGAAAGAAGGAAAAGAAGAAAAGGAGGGAAGATATTGAACATCCACGTATCAATCCTCGTCCAATCACATCGGTTCAGTGCCGTCAGAGGGAGGAGTCAAGACGATGGAGACACTTAAAAAGAGGAAAAACTCAGAGGATGTAAATGAGAGAGGAAGAGAAACGAGAGAAGGAAATGATTTAAGGGCGAAGGAAGAAAGAAAGAAAGAAAGAAAGAAAGAAAGAAGAAGATACAGGATGAAGAAATAAATACAAGAAGAAAACAAAGACAAGAATTAAATAGACAGAAAGCTGCAGAGATGTAGAAGAAGGAGTGAAGCTGCTTTTTTATCGTCAGTGGAGAACAAGAAGAAACGACACACGAACAGGTCAGTGTGGTTTTATTTATCAATATGATTATTAGTAATATAATCTGATCTGATATGAAACTTCAGGATCCTCAGCTTTTAATGGAAATAACATTTTTATTGTATTTTGATTTCTGCTGCCAGAAAAAAAAGAAAAGCTGCTCGTATCAATTTATAATAATTAATATTTTATCTAAATAAAAGAAAGATAAAGTTAGTATGACAAACACTTAATTCATAAAACATGCTTTAAACTATAAATATACAAATACAAAAATGTGATTACTTTAATGTATAAGATTTACATTTTTAAAATAGGAAAAGATATTTTAAAAATGCATTTAAATCTGCAATTTACATCCAAATAAACTTAAAACATAATTAAAGATAAATAATAATAATAATAATAATAATGGGTTTATTAAAAAACAATTACCACAAATACTAGAAATATTTCCAAGTAACAAATGTTTGAATGTTAACAATTAATAAATTAAGGATAAATTAATCAAAATGAATTAATCAATATTTTTATATGAGAAAAATCAATTAATTCCTATATAACTTATGACCCTCTGACAGTAGTGAATCATTACAGTTGTCATGGCAAAACCCAAGAAATCTCACATTGTTAAAGTTTCATTATGAAAATTAAATAAATAAAAGCAGAAGGTAACAGGCTGAAGTGTCCAATCACAAGGAGGGTCAGTTTTATTTGACCAATCAGGAGGCTGAGCTGATGTTTCTGCTCTGACTTGCAGGGTTGAGACATGAGGACGACTCCAGACGCTGAAGAGGTAACGACTCATGAACGAACTTTACAAATAATAAAACATATATAACGTGTATCAATGAGTCCGTGACAGGAAAATGTCCTGATCCACGTTGTCTGGTGTGTTTCCAGTCCATCAGGTGCACTGTGTCCGGCTGCAGCTGTGTGTGTTTCAAACCAGGAAGTGTTCAGCTCAGGTCATGTGATCGCTGCGGACACGGCTGGGTGGCTCACGGTGAGACTGAAACTGTTTAACCTTCATCAGGTCGGCTTATGTTGCAAGGTTGGACGACCAAACATGAGTTTAGTTGATAAGTAGCTCTCCAGGTAAAGTTCACGCCTCATGCAGCCACTGAGGTCGAGGCTCAGGGTCCAAACCCTCTCTGTAGTTTTTGCTGCGTAAAATTTGGCGTCATAAAAACTTTAATGTTGGAACAAAAGTTCTTCAGACGTCTGTGACTGAAGTTTGAAAAGATGCCTAACATTACGTAATAAAAAGTAATGTTGAACCCTGTAAGGACGTCACTTGGACATCGATAGTGAACGTTGAGTAGACGTCTAGAAAACTTTCATTCTGGCTCGTCGAAGATGTTGAGAAGACGTCTTTTGGAGATGTTTTCGCTCAGCGGGATAAACAGGTTCATTGGTAACAGGTGGTAGCATCATGATTGAAAGGCTCAGTTGTACACAAGTGAGGGTGGGGCGAGGTTCAACACCGTGTTTGACACGTGACTGTATAAAGGAGATTATTACACGGACTGTTGTCGGTAAACGGTCCATTTGAAAATGATGATTGCATTCTGGTTTTGTTTCACGCTGCTGTTAGTCTCTGAGGGTTGATGTCGAAAAGAAACTGCAGCTTGACGATGACACAGTGTTGGACCACACACACACACACACACACACAGTGCAGATGTGTTCAGTCGCTACGGTGACATGAAGTCAGGTGTCGCTGTCATCACATCACCAAGAGCATCTGGAGGGAGCATCTGCACACACACACACACACACACACACACACACACACACACACACACACACTTTGACGCACATCGGTTAACTTTCGTGTTGAACTCCAACTTATATTCCTTTATTTTATTATTTTATTAATCATTTATAATTTATATCTTCAGTTGTTCTTCACTCTATTTGCAGATGAAGACATGTTATTAAATAAAAGGAAAATCTGAGTCCTCTAAGTTTCTCCTTCCAGTTTCAAAGTGTTCACTGAGGTCATTCTTATAATGTGTCGTGCCATTATATTTCTAAACGTTAAAAATGTGCCATTTTTTGGCGAGAACATAATACTAATAATAATAACTTTATTTGTAAAAGATGCAGCTGTGTGTAACGAAACAGGACAAATATTAAACAATGGATTAAAACAATAACAAAAGGTTAGAGAGAAAATAAGCACGTCAGGAGTTGACAGTATTATTCGTCGTCTTCGTCTCCAGCCTTGGAGAAGCTCCATCTTCAGGCCCAGCTGCCCTTCACCTGTGGCCCAGTGGAGGTGGCCCTTCCTGGGCTGGTGTTCGACCTGAGCTCCCTGGTCCTCTACGGAGCTCAGGCCATTCCTGTTCGACTCAAAATACTGCTGGATCGTCTCTACAGCATCCTCACCCCAGATCAGGTACAGGTACTGTGTTTGTTAGAGCAGCAGTGTTTGTTTAGTGGAGTACAGTTAATGTGTAACAGATTACTTTTTGTCTCCTCCAGGTCGGACACATCCTGCACACACTGGGCTGGAGTTTGGGGGATTATGTTCGAGGGTACATGCTGCAGGTAAACACTCACACAGTGATGTTTCGATTATTGGTGTCTGAGTGATTGATAAGTTCATAGCTTAGGGTAGAAGGAGTCAATTCCAGCAAACCTCGAGCAGAAACCCCACAAAAGTTATTAACTTCAAACTGTCTGCATTAGCACTCAAAGACTTGAACTACACATGGCATGAGAGCTGTGTAACTCATTTCCTTCAACCATCGGCCATGAATTTTTCAATCACAACTTACAGGCTGAAGCCGGGAATCGGTCAACTGCTCTCGAATCTTAATTTAAAGATTAAAAGTTGCTTCCCGAGTTCATCTGTTCACGTCGTGATTCATTTCTCTCCAGTTTCCCAGCGGGAAGGTGTTGGACCGCTGGTTGATGGTGACTCCTGAAGAAGAACTGCTCATCCTCAAACAGTTCCTTCGCTTTGGCGAGACACGACCCATCGTCGAGTTGATGACGCTACAGTGCCTGACAGCAGCCAATCACCTCTCAGATCCGGAGCTGAACCCCGCCTCCAAGAGCTGCCAGTCAAACCTCAGCACGTTCATTGAGCGGAACGGGGAAACTCCAGGACCGTTGAGGAACACAAGAGGAGATTCGCTTCTGGTGGCCGGTGTCTGCCGATTTAAGAGGACCAGTCCTGATGAGCACGACTCTGTCCACCATTTTGAAAACTTTCCAGGCGGACAGTCGTTGCTTCTGCCTTTCCACTTTCCAAGTTCCACCTTTCACTGCCTGGTTCCTCCCCACAAGGTGATGAATAAACCCCTCCGCTGAGATTTTACAACAGGCTGCCACCCAAATAGAAAGTTTAATCTGAATGTTTTGTTTGTTTTTCTTTTACCAGGAGCTTGTTCCTCCCAGTAAGCTGACACAGTGCCTACGGAAGCCCAGTGGGATCAAACTGGCCGAGAGACAAAGGCAGGAAGGAGGATCAAGAGAACAAGAGAATGATCCGCTTCTACAGCAACCTAAAGTTGAACTGGCTTTAAGAATCAAAGCTGACCCTGACAAGCCGAATCCAGTCCTGTCGATGCGGCATCAGGACCCCCAGTTCGACTACGGCCAGAGGATCAACCTTCAGAGGGCCATCCAGGAGAACCCGTCCTCACGCTCTCCTTCCTTAAACCGCTCACTACATCCATCAGTGTCCTCCTCCCCTCCGAAGATTTCCCACAAGTCCTTCTCTCTCAATCCTCTACCATCCTTCTCCTCCTCCTTCCTGTGTCCTCTCCCGACCTCCTCGTTTTCTTCCTCCCTCCATCCTCTCCCATCCTCTACTTCCTCCCTCCGTCCTCTCCCCTCCTCCCTCTGCTCCCTGTCTTCTTTTTCACCTGCAGGAGGTCGTAAGGGGAGGGTCTGTTGTGGCGTTTGTGGGAAAAGCTTCTACGACAAAGGTAGGAATGTAATGTCTTAAGTCTGTACACATCCAGCGTGAATGCATCTTCAAGCGTCTTGAGTCAAGAGTCTTAGTCCTACAAGGTTCAGTCGTGTTGAGAGTTGCAGATACGCAGAACCAATCAGGTCCTGACAGGACTGAAGGTGTGTGACAATGTTACAGTGGTCACTTATTTATATCTCTTTCTTCTTTTTCAACTTAATAATTTCCGAGCATTCCTTCATTGGACACGAACGTACAAGTATTCATGTGCCAGTGTCCTTCACGTCAACGTGTGTCAAGAGCATCATCCTGGAAAATTAGCCAAAATTAGACAAAAGAAAATGTTAGTGAGTGTCATGATGCGTATTTTGGCTAAAGCCCAGAAATTCAGTCAGTTTGGCACCAACTTCACAGTTTCCTTCTCTATGTGCAGGAACGCTGAAGATCCACTACAATGCCGTCCACTTGAAGATCAAACATCGCTGCACGGTAGCGGGCTGCACCATGGTCTTCAGCTCGTTGCGCAGCCGAAACCGCCACAGCGCCAACCCAAACCCACGGCTGCACACTGGCGCCGGCAGAGACGCGCACAACCACAGAAACACACACGCTGACCTGCACACAATCATTCACTCTGAAACGCAGATACACAAGGACAAAAGCTCTCACAGAAACGTACACAACGCTCACACACGGATGTGCACAGAGATCGGTAACACACTCTGGCAGCAGGACGATGACGCAAACACAAGAGTACGAATACACTCCCTGAGAAACGGACTCAACGGTCGTACAAAACCCCAACATGGCTGCCGGGACAAAACACCCCCGAACGCAGACTCCCCTCCTCCTTCTCCACACTCTTCCACCTCCACCTTCAGATCCGACCTGCGCCCCCAGGCCCCGCCTCCTCCTCCTCCACTCCTCCCAGCATGCACTGCTCCCTCACTGGACTGTTCTCGCTCACTCCCCCCCCTCGTTGTTCCCGTGGTGGAGAAAACCAACCGCTGTCGACACCTGCTCAACCTCCACACCAACCACGCCGCACCTGCCCCCATCGCCATGGCAAACAGTCAACCTGTGTCACGTGACTATGATGTCACAGAAGGAAAACGAGGCGAGGCTTGCGCCAGCCCACCGACCAATCAGCAGTGGCAGTGGGAGTCAAGTGACCCCGTCCCAAAGAAGAAGCCCAGGAAGTCGAGCATGCCGGTGAAAATAGAAAGAGAGAAGGCGAAGGAAGAGGAGTGTTGAAGATCTGTGGTGTTTCGTCCCTCAGCAGCAAAATGTTAAAAAATAACTTTCAGGAACTGGTTTCAGACCAAAACTCAAATCTTTCCAAAATTAAGATTAAGATTTTGTTTCATGTTGTGATAAAATTTGTAACTGTACTCATTAAAATTGTTACACGCTAACATTTGCACATTTGTAGTACTGCACAACTGAGCCTGCAGACTCCATTTCAGATTGATGAAAGCCCCCGCTGACGTCAGACTTGAAGCTTAATTTGCGGTTAAATGCTTAAAGTGTTTGTGTTTACACGGCCTGAAATATAAAAATGTGTGCATCAGTTCATCAGACGTCACATATTTGAGGTGGACGGCTGAAAAACGGCTTCAAAGCACTTTTCATTGAAAATAGTTTGTAGTGACTCAACCAACTGAGCCTGAGCAGTCCTAAAATGGCCGCCACACAGGAGATAGCTCTCTTGATTTACTCTACAACATGAGCTTTCTTCTGTTCTTCACATCATAAGGACACACTTTTAAAAAAATGTGCAGTTTGTGTTTTCTGTCTGTCTCCATGATTAATGTGTGACCAGCATGCTGCTCTGTGCAGGGGCTCCCCCCAGTGTTTGTTGTCGGGTACTGCAGTAATGTCTGTAATAAAAACTTTACTATCATACACACATTTAGCTGATAATAAAAATAGTCTTTCTTTTATTTAAGTAGGATTTAAAATACAGGACTTTAACTTGTAATGTATTTTTCACATTGAAGGAGTACGTCTATCACCACTGGTGGCTCAATAAGGCCAGCGAAGACATATCATCATTGTTTGTGGTAATTTGGACATTTTAAGGACATGAGTGGACACAATTATTAATCCTATTTATTTATTATTATTTATTTTTATTGATTTTCTTATTTTACGTTTTGTTTGATGACTGAAGAAGATGCGAAGAAAGCGGAACACCTGCCGCAGGGCTCGGGTTTCCGCTCGGAAGACATTTATGGAGGCACACACACCGGAAACGCGTTTAGCAAGTAAACAATGCACCAAATGTGGATAAAAACATGAACTATGGTCACAGTCTGAGTGGAGACACCGCTGATACTGGCAGGAACATGTCCAAAGGCGAGGTCCTGAGAGGGTTCGTTACGGAGAGGCTCGCCGCCGCCTCCCAGGAAATCTTAGCGGTTGTGGACAAAATCGTAGCCGGGTACGAGGAGGAGGCTTCGGGCTTCAGACAGGAGATCGAGCGGCAGAGGAGACAGCTGGAGGAGCTCCTGCAGCCGGAGGTCGGACTCAAAGCAGGTCGGTCACAAACAATTACACTCCTCAAAATACCGGGTTTGTTGCGGTATGGGCGCGCCGAACTCCATTAACATATCATGTAATTTAATACTTACTTTGTTATTTTAGAAATGTGCGTAAATCAAGTTAAAAAACATGAGTTTCTTTAATCAACATGACTTATTCTTTAATTCGGCAGTACTGTAATTGATTAACAAGCGCATAATAGACCGTTTTTGATTGGAATTATCTTCCCAAATTAGGGACGTTAACCAGGGTTGCACTGCAGATTTATGGTTATTTTCCACATTTATATTGATTTCTGTACGCCGAATTTAAGGGTAAACACCATTGCTTTTCATACCGGTGTTCAATCATGCTGTCCTCACATGTATTCATTTATTTTCTTTGAGAGAAACTTAAATAGCAGGTTTTGCTATAGGAGTTCGGTATATGTGTGTTTCATGTATGCTGTTACAACCAATCAAGCTGAGGCAGATCACACTGGAGGCTCATTTTAACATTCTTCCCCTTTTAATGAGAATCAGCTAGTTTAAGTGAGTCACATCTGTCTCAAACTTTCAAAACAAAACTCCTGATATCACACATGTTTTCCAGGTGTGAAGCGCAGCAGGAGCCTCTTCCCTGTCGAGGACGAGGAGGGTGAAGATGAAGAGTCCCCTGAGCATCCAGAGAACCTGGAAGACCCGACTAATCAAACTCCAGCAAGGTTCCCAGAGTTCTCACTTAGTTTACATGAGATTAACACAGGAAATATATGATTTGTTTAAAATAAAGTTTCTTCCTTCTGGTTGTTTTTAGTTATTTTTAAATATTTAATGGATGGAATTGTTGACTTAGTGTTCAAATACAATATGTTTGAATGATTGACTTTTGCTGTCTGAAGCTTAATATTATGTATTTCTTATCTTTTCCAACACTTTCACCTCCAGAGGTCAGTATAAGAAGAAGAAGAAGCCTGGCAGACCTCAGATCAGTGAAGCAGAGAGCCATGCAGAGCTCAGGATCCGCATCCTGGAGGACTGTCGGACTGATGTCCTCACAAACAGCGGTGAGAGTAAAGTCAAATAAATTTAACAGGACGTGAAGAGAGTCTGTCTTCTAGTCGCCTGGTTCCTAAAGAGGAATATTCGGAAGAAGTTGTGGTAACAATAAATTCTGATGTGTTTTCACTTCATTGTTTCCTTCTTTTCTCTCTCAGTTCTTAAGAAATGTCCACTGCTGAAGCTGAAGTGTCCTCGAGGCCTGCAGGAGGCAGATTTTCTTGACTTGCTGAAGTCCACCTTCCCCCAGCTGTCAGGAGACGACAAGCATTTTGACATGTTAACATCCTACAAGAGACGCAGATTACAGCCTCTGAAACTAAAGACAGTGACACCAGAGGAGATCAACAGGAACATCAGCTGCACGGGATGGGGGAAGTCAACGCTCTTCATCAGACTGAAGGTAGTTCGTCATATTAAAGACACAGAGCTCTCTGCTTTCACTTCGCCACTATACATGCTGATAATTAGTAAACATCACTGGGACAAACAGACTCCATGTTTCTACTCAAAGACAGAAAGAAGTTCATGTAGAATATTTGCTGAATTAACAAGAAGGAACAAATAAGTCAGAATTAGTCAGAGACAGAGTTTCACACAGTTTATAAAGTGTCTCCAACTCAACGACTCACTAAACTGACACATTTGTTAAGGGAGTCTGGTGAACATTTAGTAGGCGCTAAACATGTCACATTTTACAAATACACTAAACAGTAACCATTATAGGCTACATCTTTGTCCCCAGACTCCCTTAACAAATGTCTCAGTTTAGTGAGTTGTTGAGTTATGAAACGCTGTCTCTGACAAATACTGTATTTTTTGAGCCTTCTTGTTAACTTGTTAAACATTATAGATGGAGATATTTTTTTGCGTGTGTGTTAAAACCGTTAAGAACGCCTGTGGATACACATTTAATATCAGGTGTGAACCGACGGGTTTGAAAGTGTTCGCTTGTGATCGGATCACTCAGGAAGGATCTTGACACCAGGTTCAACCAGACCAGAGAAGCATTTGTTTCAGTTTCTGTTTGTTGGAAAGGTTTTGAACGTAGGCGTCACTTTGTTGAAAATGACAGATGGCAGGTAAAATCTGACTTCTTTATAACTTCCAGACACAAAAGGAACTTCAGACCAACGAGGAAGATTTTCATCAGACAGAAGACAACAACACTAAAGACTCTCTGTCCACCTCTGTCATGTTGACGTGTGATGAAACGAGACCTCAAACAAGGTAAACATGCCAGGCTCCACTCCCGTAGTTTCAGTCTTTCCACCTGTTGGAACCTGACTGCAGGTATTTGACATCACTTCTGTACCCCTTAATCTTTGCTCTTCATTCCTACAGCAACCCTGTTCAGGAAGTCGAAGGAAGAACTGAAGGAAGTAAAGTGTCCGGCAGCACAACGTCACAACAACAAGACATACAGGATGGCGAGGATGAGGATCATCGAACATCAGAACCAGCTGAGGACTTTGTGGACTGCACTGCAGCTGAGAGTAAAACTGACGGTAGAGATGACATTGAAAAGGAAGAAGAAAGAGGAGAGTCGAGTGACAGCGATGATGATTGGAAACAAGACAAGAGCAACGAGGAACTGCGGTCAAAGACGAAAAAGAAACAAAGAGTCAAACGTTCTGGTTTAAAGACGACTCGGACAAAGACTGAGAACGCTGATGTTTTTCTCTCCTGTAAAGTCTGTGGAGCTCTGCACAAATCAGAAGTCACGTTGGTTAAACACGCCTGGAGTCACGTGGACGAGCCACAAAGTCTTTGTGGCGTGTGTGGAGAACATTCAGAGTCTGAGGAGGCGCTGAAGGATCATCTTCAAAGCCAACACAAAACTGAAGACTGTCACATATGCGGAGAGTCTTTCCTCAGTATTCCCAGCCTCAATGAGCACGTGGCTGCACACTCAGGGGAGAGACCGTACGAATGCGATGTTTGCTGTGAAGCATTCGCATTGAAGGTGTCTCTGGAGAACCACCAGAAACTCCACAAGGCCGGTAAGCTGCACAGATGTTTCACTTGTCATAAAGTGTTTGAACTGAAGGAGCAGTTAAAAGTTCACTGCCGGACTCACAGCAACAAAAAGACGCGCCTCTGTGGCGTTTGTGGTAAATCTCTCAGCGATTACAGATCTTTATCCCGCCACAAGATGACGCACTCTGAGGAAAGACCTCACATCTGTCAGGTGTGCGGGAGGCGTTTCAAACTTCCCGGGACGCTGAAGCAACACAAGAAGATTCACACAGACAGAGAGAGATCGTACCTCTGCGACGTTTGCTGCAAAATGTTCCTGACGAGCAAGGAGCTGCAGATCCACATGAGACGGCACACCAACGAGAAGCCGTACCACTGCGGCGAATGCGGCAAGGGATTCAGCACCAAGGGTCCTTTGACGATTCACATGAGGGTCCACACGGGAGAGACACCGTACCGCTGCCCAGACTGTGGCTGGTCCTTCAAACGTAAGGTTAATCTGGACAACCACCTGACGGTCCACTCGGGCCAGAAACCGTTTGTTTGTGGGATTTGTGGGAAAGCATGCGCTCGCAAGACTTACCTGACTGTCCACATGAGGACCCACAATGGGGAGAGACCGTACAAGTGTACCCTCTGTGATAAAGCCTTCACTCAGGGTCACTGTCTGAAAACACACATGAAAAGCCACCTGGTGGCGGCGGCTGCGACGTGACACGAACACTCGACCCATTTCACATATCTTCTATAAATAGGACTGAATTGTCGTGTTTCTTTTATTTATTTTTTACCTAAGTTATGTAAATGTCATGTTAGTGCCGCCATGTGAGATGGCTCAAAATAAGAGTGTACAGAGTTTAATGCTAATGTCAACTTGTCATAATAGACATGTGAAGTAAAGTGCTGTTATTTAAGGTACTTGAAGTGAGAATGTAAGTGATTTACACGACCTGACCTCGTTCGGTCAACCCTCAGATTCCACTGGGCTCGTCTCAGCTGTGTCACAGCAGCAGATCTGCAGCTAGATTTTCAAAATAAAACACCCCTGCGTCTGTTTATGTCTTGGTTTACTTGTTGTTGTGTTGTCGTTGTCAGCTAATTTATCCCTGACTCCCGGGGCTAATCTGGCTGATAAATTAGCTATCTTGCCAGGTCTGGTTTAATCCAACAATAAATGTTGTCTAACTGTTACCTAGGCTAAGCTAAAGTTAGCCAGCAAAAGTAATTTGCAAATGTCCCGGTGGGTTGACTGAACTTACTTGCATTCATTTCGGTATTTGCACTGATCATCTGCTGCTTCACGTGATTTAAAGGTAAGCAGTGAACTGAGTGAACTCTGCAGTCATGAACAGATTACATCACACACACACACACACACACACACACACACACACACACACACACACACACACACACACACACACATATTTGCATCAGGTATGAAGTACAGCAGCTACCACATCACACAAGTGCTTTAGGAAACGTTTCTGTTTTGCATTTTTTCCCTGTGTTGATTATGACTTTTGTTTGGAGGTGAAGAGCAGGTGAGATAAAGACTGATTTGTATTACTTCTACTGTTTAATTTATTTTCCCCATGATTTTGCCACAGGGAGGTCAGATCACAGGGACAATGAAAACACACTGAGTAAATTATTCTAACATTTATTGTCAAACGACATACTAGAATATCTTTGTACTACATTGAAGTGTAATATACAAAAACTTTTACCACAAATTAACTTTTTTATTGCACGCAACTTCATTATCGTACACCTCTGAAACCTTCCTCAACATCTGAATTTACATTGGTGGCGACAACTTAGTGATCTACAGTTCATTAAATCAGTCCATTAAGATGAACGTTTGACTCAGATGACTCACAAACATGTATTCAAATCAAATCTGGTCATTTAGACCAACACACCTGTCTGTCTGTCTGTGGAGGTATTTTTTTTCAAACTCCAAGAAGACACTGCAGTTAGAACTCAGCCCAGTTTGAAGGTAATTTTTAACGGCCACAAAAATAACCGGATGTTATGTTGTTGTTTCGGTGTCTAACTGCGTAATCTGCTGTGGAAGAGTCCGTCTGCAGTAGATACGCAACGCAGCAGAGCCAGAGGAAGTAAAGCCTTGTGATGTTCTTGTTACTAGAACTTCATCTGTCCAATAAGATGACAAGATAGCTTAGCTGCGTATTTAGCACGGCCTCTCCAAATCTCGTTTAAAGTTCAACATTCAAGCGAGACTTTTCTGGGATCTGCTTTGGTGCAGCTCCTCCTTTGTTATTAGAGCTAGGCTTGCGTGAGGTAGACAAAAAGACAGACAAATTTAAAAGAAAGAAGGAAAACTGAACGAAGTCTGGTCGTTTGTAGTCTCCAGAAGAGCGGTCGCTTCAAATTGTACCAAATCTTCTTGTAGTAGAAATGTATTGTACCCCAATCGTATCATGAGATTGTCTTATAACGGAGAGATGCAACATCAGAAAACCAGAAAAAGCTGGTTTGTCATGTTAAAAGGCTCTCCTCCTTTTAACATGACAAATCAACTTTCTTTTAGTAGCTTTACGTTGTCACCAGGGTGTTGCATCTCTCCATGAAAACCCTGCGTTCATTTGTCCCTTCAGTTGCTGTTTATGTTATTGTTAATTGAGAGCAGGACTATTTCAATCATATTTTTATTATCCTTTTACACAGTAAATTAAAACAGGTAAATGTATTTTTTGTATTATTGAGCCACAGGAGGTCAGATCGCAGGTCAGCAGCACCATTATTTGAATATTACACCAATCATCTCTGTATGGGTTTGACATCTGTGCTGCATGATCTGTAGAGGCCGATATAGAGAGTGTACAACAAAAACACAAACACAGTTAATTATTTGTATTAGTTTAAATACACTTGTTGTCATTATTGTAAATCAATATTGTTAGACGCCATTATAGTATAATGTGAGAAAATACATATTGCAAATTTGATAAGTGCACACATCCATTCATAATCTTAAATCTTACTAAATACTAAAGTAAATTCCCAAAGTTTAAATAAAAGTCTAACAACAGCTGAATTTTTATGAAACTTGAATGGAAGATGGTTCTCGACCCAAAAGAAACTGCATTAACTTTTCGTACGGATCCAGGACTTGTTCCTTAATTTCTTTGACATTGCGAGATGTTCTTCAACTTTTTTGTTAATTTCTCAGGGAATAATGCAAATAATAATAATGTTTCGGTGGCTGGTGTCCATGAGTGAGTACAAAAGGGGACTGTTGGGCCTTGGTGTAGTTATGCGCTATTCTCGTTAGATATTTGAGTACCCGATTCGAAATGAGAATTTAGGGTATGATACTCTCACGTGTGATCCAACCCTCATCCTGATTTGGTGATTTGTTTACAACATTGTAGTTTTCCTGCCCGCTGTAGAAACAGCAGAGGCAAAACCAATCTGATGGGCAGATCAAACCAAATTGTAAACATCACCAGCCCACACATGTCGCTAAATACAGAGTGTGTGTACATCACATTGGCAATCAGATATCCCCCAAAGCATAAAAATAATACTCCCATTATAGCCAGGATGGTATGAAAAGCCCTCTGCTTCGATTGGTCAACACGCTCCCTGTTCCCACCCACTTCCCCCGGCCCCGGGCGCTTCAGAGCGCAGAGAACCGAAATGCTGCAAAAAGAGATGACAACTAAGAATACAGTCACAATGCAGAAATACAAGATGACACTGCAGTTGAAGCTGCACCCATAAATTACAGCCGGCCATCCAAAGCAAAGTGCCCAAACACACCCAATGACAATGTTTCTGATCCTGATGCCGCCTGTCTGTTTGAGTCCCAGGTAGGTGACGGGGTGAACAACAGCCAGGTAGCGCATCACACAGGTCAGCATCTGAAACAGAGCCTGTCCGAGGGCGGTGACAGACCAGATGCTGAACCCTGCAAACATCATTGCTGTAAGCTTGACATAGCCACCACAGAAGAAGAGTATGAACCCCAGGACTTCGTTCAGCTGCATGGCGATGGAGTGATAGGTGATGATGTCACAGTGAGTTGTTGCAGACATGGAAATGGAGCGCTGTTTCCTCCACTGTTGGTAACCCAGATAGAGGACAAGGATGGGGAGAGGGAGGAGCAGGATGTAGGTGATGGAGAAAGCAGAGATGACAAAGATGCTCATTCTGGAACTGAAGCACTCGCTCAGGAGAAGATGGAGGGAGGAGTTGGAGGAGAGGTGAGGAGGAACAAAGGAGATGTCAGCAAAGGAGGATGAGTTGACTGACATGTTTACATGAAGGTCTGAAGAGGAGAAGGAGAACAAACAGGAGTTGAAGACGGATGAGGACATAATGTTAAAACCAAATATAGACACAGAATTAATCTCAATTGCATCAGATGCGAGTAGTTACTAATGAGTGAATAAGGAGTTAATCAGGAACAAGTTGAGTTAATGAATTGTTAATAAGTGATTCCTGAAAAGCTATGATTTCAGGACTATACTGTCGATAACGATGAGTTACTAGAGATCAGACTGGGAGATGCTATGAATCATTAGGTAATGATTAGTTGATAAATACCTGTGAGTCAACATGATGACTCCTTTCATTATGAGTTGTTCCTGATAAACTATCAAAAAGCCGCTGAGTGGCACAAACTAGTGATGACTCATTAATTATTGATTACTGATTAATTACTTCAGTTCTGTACACCTTCCTCTAACGTCAAACCCATTACTGAGTAGTTACTCTTTAGACTCATTAGTTACTAATTACTTAGTCATTACATACTATGTTTGTGTACCTTCAAGTAAAGTGAAACATAATACTGAGTCATTTGTTACATATTTCAATCTTAATTAATGCTTAAGTTATTAGTATTCAGTGAGTAAATTGAGTAATTACTCAGTATTACATTTAACTTACAAAAAGACTTAATAATAAATGTGTGGTCACTAGTTTGTGAATGTGTGAAACAATACTGAGTACTGACCCAACAGACATTAAATACTGATAACTTAATCATTAGTTATTTCTTCTGTGTACCTTCAAGTAAAGTGAAACACAATACTGAGAAGTAACCCTTTAGACTCATTAGCTACTAATTAGTAAATCATAACTAATGATTAAGTTATTAGTATTTAATGACCAAAAGGCGGTTTCCTCAGAAACATATCTGACTGATCACACCATCCACTTCATTTACCTTATTTACACGCAACAATTCACTAAAAACAATTCACTTCATGGTAAATTGTAAAAAAGGAACAAAATACATTTTTAGAAAGTTCTTGTAAGCCTCGCAAGTTTAAATTCTCTTAAATAAATTTGTCATATAACAACAATTTAGTAATTCGTAATTACAATTGATAAAATATGATCTGCCTATTCAACAGTGAATACACATGAATAACTAAATACAAATCTCTAAATCATAAATCTTCAGAAGCTTATTTTTAAATTGCACCCACCTCAGCAGAGTTTCTTTCTGATCGTCTTTCACCTGCTTCTCCAGACTCTGACTGCTGTTCACTGGTATTATATCCAAATATATCTTCATAAGTGTCTGTCATTAAGTGTGTGTGTGTGTGTGTTTTTGCATTTAATATTTTATGAACCTCCTTTACGGTAAATTACAACAGGTTAATGTATTTTCCGCATTATTGGGCCACAGGTAGGTCAGCTCACAGGTGAGCACCGCCATTATTTGAATATTACACCAATCATGTCTGTTTGTCATCTGTGCTACATGATCTGTAGAGATCTGAATAGATTGTTCAACAAAAAAACAAACTCAGAAACAATTGTTATTTTTTTATTCATTTAATAAATACAGTTATGTCACATCATTATACTATAGTATCATTACATTACAGTATGATATTAAAAAGATTATACTGCAAAATTACTCATGATTACACACAAAAGTTCATAATCTTAAACAATTTAAACTTTCCTAAACACTAACATGAATTCTGAAATGTAAAATAAAAGTAAGAAAACCAAGAAGAAGAAAATGTAGCATATGGTTCATTAAATCAGTCCATTATGATGAACATTTACAAGATTGAAATGACTCATGAACAAAGACCTGTATTCAAATCTGGTCATTTAGCCGAGCACACCTGTCTGTGAATACATGGCTTTGTTTACATCACATAGACGCTTCGATTATTTCTTAACCGTCTTATGAAACAAGCCTAATTCTGTTTGACGACCAGTATTTTTCATGCCAATACATTGGCATTAGTAAAGAAATTTGAAATTGACCAGCTAGCATGCTAACTAGCTAATCCTTGTCTCATTTGTAATCTGATAAACAGTTCATTCTTCAAATTCAGTGCCCCCACACAGCTATTCTCCAGGCCTGCAAAGTTAAATATATTCAATCAGCCTCAGCGCTACTCTTTCTTTAGTGCTTTATCAGCAAATGCTAGCATGCTAATAAGCTACATGGTGCTGAATTAATAACTGTTACCACTAGTGATGAGGTGCTGGGGGGCTATATTCTTGGTCTTTTACTATTTACAATATTTACAATATACATAAATGACAATTCTTCAGTGCATCCATGTCTGTTTTTATGTAGATGACACAACTTTATATGTATTGAATATGTATACTCATATTTGGTCTGCCTTCAGATTTTTTTAGATTTTCTTTTAACGTCTTCATTTAACCTTTTATTAAAGGTTTTTACCCTTTTAAGGATGTCTATGAGAAGGAAAACAATATGGGGAGTGCTGCACAGGGTCAAGAAAAACAGTGTTGGTATTGATCAAGTACATACAAGACATAACGATAAACAAAACAAGTCCAAAAATCTACCATAACAACCTCACACAGAAAAAAAAAGATATATAAAGTCAATATCACCAGGCTGTTGCATCTCTTCCAGTGGCTTAACAGCTGTGTTCATTTATCCCTTCAGTTGCTGTTATGCCAATACAACACACACATATTTAAGTATCTAAATCACAAAATCTAAAACAATTACTTGAATTATTTTTATATATTTAACCTTGGCTTTTTAAAATGTTTTTGTTAAGTTGTTACTTGAGGGAAGACCCTCAAATGTAATCTAACCCTCATCTTAACTAAGTGATTTGTTTACAACATTGTAGTTTTCCTGCCTGGTGTAGAAACAGCAGAGGTAACACCAATCTGCTGGGCAGATCGAACCACAATGTGGATATGATCACCAAACACTTCTCACTAACTACAGGTAAAGCTACTGCCACACTGGCAATCACATTACCCCCAAAGCTGAACATTAAGACTCCCATTATGAGCATGATGGTGTGGAAAGCCCTCTGCTTTGATTGGTCAACACGCTGCCTGTTGCCACCCACTTCCGGCCCTGGGCGCTTCAGAGCGCAGAGGACAGAAATACAGCAGAAAAAGATGACAACTAAGCTCACAGTCATAACGCAGCAATACAAGACGAAATTGAATGAATCACTGGTCAGATAAAATACAGCCAGGCATCCGACGCTCACTACCCAAATGCAACCAAGAGTGATGTTTCTGATCCTGACTCCACCCGACTGTTTGAGTCCCAGGTAGGTGACGGGGTGAACAACAGCCAGGTAGCGCATCACACAGGTGAGGAGGTGAAACAGACCCTGTCCGACGGAGGTGACAGACCAGATGCTGTACCCTACCATCATCATCTCTGTGATCTTGACAAAGCCACCACAGAAGAAGACTGTGAACCCCAGGACTTCGTTCAGCTGCATGGCGATGGAGTGATGGGTGATGATGTCACAGTGAGTTGTTGCAGTCGTGGAAATGGAGCGCTGTTTCCTCCACTGTTGGTAACCCAGGTAGAGGACGAGGATGGGGAGAGGGAGGAGCAGGATGTAGGTGATGGAGAAAGCAGAGATGACAAAGATGCTTGTTCTGGAACTGAAGCACTCATTCAGGAGAAGATGGAGGGAGGAGTTGGAGGAGAGGTGAGGAGGAACAAAGGAGATGTCAGCAAAGGAGGATGAGTTGACTGACATGTTTACATGGAGGTCTGAAGAGGAGAAGGAGAACAAACAGGACAGACAGATGAAGGAGACAAAGTGTTAAAATCATGAAAAAAAACTATTCCCAGAAAGCTTCCATTAACTAAAACCAGTGATTGAGGGTCTGGTCAGCTAAATGCTCAGGTTGACTGAGCTATCTCAATTCAAGACGAGACAAGATGGTTTCCTCTTAGTCTTTACACCTACTGATTTACATTAAATTATTTAAAACTTGTCTTTAGCTAACAACAATGATTCCATGGTAGATCTTTAAAAGGAACCAAAATATAATTTTAGAATGTTCTTTCAAGGAATCACAAGTTTACATTGACTTAAAGGTCCACTATGTAAGAAAGCCGATTTTTGAGTCTCAATCCCAATTTGTCCCAATATTGGCACTTTGGGATAAAAGGTCGGGTTGGCCGCCATCCTCAAGCGCCAGTATTTGATGAGTTGGGAATGAGACTCCAAAATCCACCGTCTTCCAAGTGGATCTTTGAGATAATGATTTCTCAGTAACACCAATTTACAAAGTAAATTATAAAGAAACAAAAGAATGTTGTTTCATATTTGAAGCGTAAGATAACTTTGCAAAACACGAATGATGAACTCAGGTTAATCTGTTGTGCTTTGGTCATCAACAGTAACATGGATTTTTACATTAAATAATTCTCCACTGAATAAATACACATTATCTTAAAAATTCAAAAATACACACCTTTTGCGGATTTTTCCGATCGTCCACCTGCGTCGTCAAACTCTGGCTGCAGTTGACTGGTGCGTGGCACAAATATAGCTGAATGTGATGTGTGTGTCTATTGTTGATGTTTGTGACAAACAGGTGAGAGCACGTCTGTGAGGGTTTTTGCATGTTATCAAAACCAATTCAAGTTAATGATACTTTTCACGGTAAATTAAAGCAGGCTACCGCGGGGAGGTCAGAGTGCAGAAGCAGCAGCAACATGATGTGAATATGATTTACCCTTCAAGGACGTCAATGGGAAGGAAAACGATATGGGGTCGAGAACAATAGTGTTGGTATTGATAGTACAAACAAGACAAAACAATAAACAAAACAAGTCCAAAAATCAACCAACCTTGCACAGAAAGAAAAAACAGATAAAAGTCAATATTCAATTACGAATTAGTAGAGTATAAATTAAAGACAATCTGACTGTGATATACACCAGTGTAACAGCAATATAAATGGCACCCTAAAATGTGAATATGCTCAAAATGATTTACTCACAATAGTACCCAAAACAGAAGTTTAAAGCTGAAAATAACAACAGTGACATTCAGTGTTAATGACAAAGTTATAATGATAAAGCCACATAAAATTGAATCACACTGTTAAAAACAGTATAACATCAAAATATCAAAATATAGTTTAGCAACATGATATAACTTGGAAAACAATGTAGAGAAGTAGTGTACCAAAATGGCATACATGCTCAATCCCATGACAAAAAGAAAGAAAAGTTCAGTCAAATTCTTTGTTTTGAGCATAGATTTTGCACTGTGGGACTTGGTAATAGGTATTCATTACAATTTTATAGACAAAACAGTTATAGATGATTTGACAGTATTATTGTCAGCTCAATCAATGTTCTAAACAAAACAAACAAAACTACAAACTAGCAATGACCTATGTTTATCATACCAATTAGAAAATACATCCTAACAACCACCTCAAATAACCTCAACGCATCATAGTAACCTCCTATTAACACCTTGAACACCCAATCAACAACCACCCTAGCAACACCCCAGCAGCTACCCACAACACGGTAAACAATTTCTAACCACCTTACAACCTAGCAAACATCCCAAAACCTGGTAAACATTATAGCGATAACCTTGCAACACTCTGACAAATGCCTCGCAACCAAACCAAAATCATAAACACCAAGCAACACCAAGGCCATTTACATGATTACTGGGATTTCTTTCAAAATGTGACGATGGCTTATGATTCACATTAGTTTAGCATTAGCATAACATTACACAGATACTTGAAATTTACACCGAAATTATTCAAAAAACAGTTTGTTGCTTGTAAATTGGGCTAAATCCATAATCCTGCTGACAAACAAACAGCACCGAAAATATAACCTCCTTGGCGGAGCTAAATCTGTGTGGTGACTGATGTTACCCCAAAACAAGGTCCACAATTAAGGTAGATTTTATATCTGACATTATAAACTAAGCGGTACCTACTGTACCAGTCCAAGAGAAAGAAAGCCACATCTGGGTTAGGGGTCAGTCCCTTTTCTTCTTTAGTGCTCTCCACCTTGGCAATGCAACGCCGATACAAACTCTGGTGGAGTTGCACCTTTTTCATTGTCTGTTGTTATCGGTGTTTTCGTTGTTTGACAGCTCAACGCCAGCAGAGACCAGGACAAACAAAACCGTTATGTAGCGTGCTAACCACCTACTCTCCTTGGCCGACGAACCACTGCTCACTGCTAGGTGAACGCATCACTAACTGTGTCGCCACTGACACCCAGTGTGCATCTTGCTATTACAGCAAATGCAAGGGCTTTCATCAGTGGGCCATAGGCTTAATCATCATTGTGTTTCCTCATTCGGAAATAGATAGTGACTTAAAGGGGAACTACCGTTTTTTACAACCTGGACCTTATTTCTAGCATAAAATACGATAATTTACTCACCCAGATAACTTTGGATAACCCGGATGTTGATAACAGGCAACTCAGAGGGGAATACCACTAGTGTATCATAACAAGATATTGGTGAAATGAATCGGCAGACAATGCGTTATGTAGAGGCTGCGCTTCAGTGCCCCAATCACTCGCATTATATGGATATACGCGTCACTTCACTGGATCTAATTTTGTCTGAACAACTCCAAATGACACCAAAGTTATCTGGGTGAGTAAATTATCGTATTTTATGCTAGAAATAAGGTCCAGGTTGTAAAAAACGGTAGTTATCCTTTAACAGATATTTATTTAGGTGAAAATCTTCCCGATTGTTACTTTAATCATATGACATATGGGTCCAATATAAGTCCAATATATTCTGAATTCTCCCATCACATTTACTTTCTTCACATGTAATCCAATGCTTATCTTTACTCACTATTATAACAGCAACATGAAAGTATTCCTGCCCTGTGTAGATACAGCAGAGGTAACACCGAACTGCTGGGCAGACTAAACCAGAGTATTGAAGTACTTATCATGCAGCCAACACTTGGGCTCAGTGTTGAGAAGTTCATGGCGGCAGAAACAAAGAGCGCTATGAACCACAACCACAAAACTCCCATTATGGTTGTAATTGTGAGGAATGCCTTCTCCTTTGATTGGTCCACACGCTTCTTGTCCCGCCCCCCGTCACCTGGTCCTGGACGAATCAGAACACGGAGAATGGAAAGGCTGCAGAAGGAGATGGCAGCTAAACAGCCAACCAAAGGGCAGACATATGGGATAGTGGGTAAACTTGGATAGTACAGGTATGTTATGCCCATCCATGCTAAGGATAGCAGCCAAACACAACCAATGGTTATGTTTCTGATCCTGACCCCACGCGCCTTTCTTAACCCCAGGTAGGTGATGGGGTGAACAACAGCAAGGTATCGTTCAACACAAGTCAGGAGGTGAAAGAAGCTCTCTCCGTAGAAAGTGATGGAACATAGACAGGTTGCCACTATCATCATATCTGGCAGATCAGTGAAGTAGCCAGAAAAATAGAGGACTGACCCCAGGCCCCAGATCAGATCCATGACAGCCATGTGGTAGGTGAAGATGTCAGAGTGGCTGGTTGAAGTGAATGAGCGTTGTTGCCGCCATCGCTGGTGCCCCAGATGGAGGACAACGATGGAGAGAGGGAGGAGGAGGATGGCTCTGGTGAGTTGAAAGGCAGCAGTGATAGATATATAAACGGCAGAACTGGTGCAATGGTAGTCTGAAGAATTGAGGGGGGAGTTGGAGGAGGAAGAAGAGATGACCGACATATCTTCTGTATGCAGCTGGAGGCCTGAGGAGGACAAGAAATGGAGTTGTGCTGTAAAACAACCTCTGAAAAGTTGCCATAAAACAAAACCAGCGACAAAACACATCCCTTGGCAACAACACAAACAATTGATTAAATTATTGACCCTTTGTTCACTCTTCACTTTTGATTAATTCAGATATTATTAATTCAGACAATTTATTTCTTTGTGGGACTTTCACAGTAGGAAGACATGCTAATAATCCCAGCAAATGAGGCATTTTAGTAAATCTAGGGGTCTACAGCCAAAGTTGTCACTGTGAATTTGATGCTAATATCAGTGTGCTAACATACTGATGTTTAGTAGGAATAACAACTTATTTGATAATTTTATCGTGATAACTTTTGCAACATTATAACAATAATAATAAGGTGGAGGCTGATAGGAGTATCATTGGTTTACATGACACATGACCTGACCTGATGATGGGACTAGATGAAAAATGAAGGGATGTCCACAGTTACTGCAAATCAATCCTCAGCTGAGGCAAGAATGGACTAAAATTAACAATCTATCTGATGGATTTATAATTTTTTACAAAATAAAAATATTTTAATAAATCAACATAATACTACATATTCTGTAAACAATATAGATGCTATTAACCTCTGGGAATGACACTAAGGGAGTCGGGAGTATCGTTGACGTACACTGTGGAACGGAACGCAGCTCATGTCTGCACACAAGCTGATGGAAATTCAATCAATAGTTGTTGAGCTCTTTCAGTCTGGACCAAAGTGGTGGACCAACTAACCAAGATATATTTTAGCACAGCTCAAATCATTAATGGACACCCACCTTGTCAAAAGTGTTTGTGGTCGTCCTTCTCCTGCGTCTCCAACCTCACTGACTGCTGCTCACAGCTTCTTGGTCCCTATACAATAATGTTTGTGTTGGTAGGTGTGGATAATTTATGATCATCTGTCAGAGTTACAGATGGGAGCAGGATGTGTTTTGCATGTTTTAAAACAAAGTACATGACAACTCAAGACAATAAATCACAGAAGGCAAATTCTCAAATGCACTGACTGCTGAGCAACAACACAGTCGTAACACTACAGCAGGGTGGAAACAGGATATATGGCATGAAATATTTCAGCATCTCTAATTACTAAGGCCTTGGTACAGTGGTCAGTCATGTGCGGGACCTTCATCCAGGAGACGGGGGTTCATGTCCAGTCTGGACGGAAGATTTTTTCCCAAACCTAAACAAACTGGGAACAAAGTTAATCAGGTATTAGAAAGACTTTTTGACAGGTGGGCAGGTGTAACGTTTTTCAACTCTGATAGAAAGCATGGGATCTGACCGGCTATACCAAATTACACCACTGGATGTCACACGAGACTCGTCTTCTCCCAAGATGAACATAATGAGAGCCTATGAATGAGTGTAGCAGCACTACACGTCTTCAGAAACACATTTCGCTGAGTTGTTATTGTGATGTAAGTGAAAGTTTTCAGTTTTACAAGAAGGTGCAGCCTATTCTGACCAGGTGTGCAAAGCTGGGGAGTATTGCATGGCCTCATGTGAAATGACTTTCAGTCAGTTCTAACATCAAGTTGATAATAAAATAAGACCTCAGCTTTGTGAATCTGTAGTGAAGATGGCAGCAGCGAGATTTCAAGTATTCATGTGTATAAATCTTGGAAGTCAGTGATTCTTCCACCACACTTTCCTGACAATGTTTCACAATGAACCTTTTGTTTGTTTTTTTATTTTATGATTTTGTATTAAGTGTGATTCAAAACTGAGAATTATTTGGGATATTGGCATACCTCGAGCCTCATTTCTAATGAATGTGAACGTCAGCATCTTTGATCTCATATATTTGGTATTATGATCCAAAACTTCTGTTTTGGATAAGAGCCACAACCATCCTCATGAAACAAGCACTCATAAACCCACGCTGCCACAGCAGCTGGCCCTCTGTGGGAAAGTGTAGGATTAATGAGGGCAGTGTGGGCAGGAGCAAACCCAAACTAATCCCATGTGGGCCCATTGTCAGCGAGTATGTTCTGGGCCCACAGCCCTTTTGCCCCTTGAGGCCTGTATAAGGGTTGTCTGTTGGCAACCCACTGTGGACTTGTGCCTGGAAAGCCCCCTTGTAGTTTCAACAACACAGGTCAGGGATCATCAAAAGCTTTTCATTTAAGGTCCACATTTAAATTTTGATAGCAAAATGTAAATAGACATTTAGAAAGAGTAAATAATAAAGACTTTTTAACAGAACACATTTGCGGGATTGTATACAACTTTGATTTGCATAGAGAGGCCTCAGAAGGCCTCGGGGGACAATTGTAATAATTTTTGGTTTTGATGTCATTACTCAAAAATCTCTTAAAACTATTTGGATATTTTTTAGGTAACTTGTATCTGTTTTTCTAGCTGTTAACAGTCAACATATATTTTTTACAATCAATGTTGGAGTCACAATATTCACTGAAACACAAGAAGTCAAATGTTCAACTGCCCCAATTTGTAACACATATAAATACCCAGGACCACAATACACTCACAGGAATATAGGAACAGTTAAAACTATTTAATATCATTAATTATTACACGGCTCTATTGAATGCTGCTCTCTGATTGGTCCATCGCTGCGTTCTACGGTCCATTATTTCTGTATAATGACCGTCGTCAAGTACAACAGACCGTTGCTAGGGACGGCGCTCTGATCCGCCTCGGCAACATAAAGCAAGACAGCTACAGCACAGCTTGGTGGCAAAACTCTGACAAGTACTAATTTCCATGTTTTAGGACTATAAACTACACCATCTGGACCATGTGATGTTGAGTAAATAAATAATAATAATAATAAAAAAATCCAACATCCATATAATCAGGGCTGACACAAATCTCCATTGGTATTTATACAATCAATACATAGTTGATTTGAATTGATTAAATCCACAAATACATTTAAAATGTCAAGATTTAAACAACTTGTTATTACCTGGAATTAATTAATTCACTGACACACCCAGTGAGCTGCAGGCCTGTCAGACACAAAGCCCAGCTAGCTAACAGTCTACTGTAGCAGAGGAGCAGTGATGTCCACACCTTCACTTCACGCCCCCTGGTTGAAGGTTAATACGGGTAAGTGTGTTTTTAATGCACCACTAATTCAATGCACTTTGTAATTAGCAAGTTTAACGTGCTAATCGCGATTAGCGCGCTAAAATGCTAACGCGCTAATTGCAAAGATTGTGACATGTGAGACATGTGAGCAACATATCGCCCTCAGTGTGGTAAGTTAGCTGTCCACATTTCTGCGTATTGCAGTATCTGTGGTGTTGTTAGCTAAAGCCTGAAGGTAAAAACCACCTCAGAATGATAAAGTTTATGAGCTTTAGTTCTTTAAAGTGACTGAGAAGACATTTGCGTTAGCTAGCAATACTAGCAGGCGAGTCAGCAATCGGTTTTGTGGCCATTAGCTCCCGAGCCAGGACCCAGGCTCGTTTAAATTTAGGTTGAAGCTAATTTTTATATACCTGCAGTGTATGTAGTGTGTGTGTGTGTGATAAACTAATGAGAGGTTTTTATCCAGACTTAATTTATAGGGTAATGCTTGAGAAGATCAATGAAAATTAACCTTTTGTGGTTAAAACACGTGTTTTACTTTAATTGTTCACTGGAAATTCACATTATAGAAAAGTATGTTATCTGTGATTGCATTACTTTGAAACATAAGAACAGCCTCATAAGCCAAGAGACACTGAATAAATTATTATTAAATTAATTAAATTTAAAGTATTTCAGGTACAAAAATGACTGCTGAGTGAAGGGAGAAAAAACTAACAAGTGAGAACACTTTCTTGGCCATTTAAGGGACACTGCCTTACTAATCTATACAAGTTAAGAAAAAGCCCATAAAAGCTATTTTAAAGCACTTGGCAAAATCAAAAAGTTACTATAATGACTCCACCAACAGAACCAGTCTGAACTGATTTTGCTAGCAATCTTTCAAGAATTATATTTTATATACTTTACCTGACCTTCCAATCCAAGATTTAGGTTAAAATATTTGTGATTTACTGAGAATGCAACGTTACAAGCTAAATGTATAGTCATTTTGAAAAAAACACAAGGAAACTATGTCTGATTCCTCTGTGCTACATCTATTTTAGAAAATGGTGTTGCTGATGAATTGAGGAGTCTCACGGCCTGGCAAACGAAGCTGGTCCGTAGTCTGGTGGTATGGCAGATCGCAACATGGTGAACAGACTGTGGATGGGGTGAGTCCTTTAGTTTTTGTCTTTTATACCCCTTTCCTACTGGTCAAAAATCCCACTTAACCTGGTTAAGATTGGGCTTTTGTGTTTAATAAGAATGTGTAAACTTGGCATTTACTCCTCTGCACTAGACACTGTTTTTTTAAGTAGGGATGGGGTCAATAGGCAATTGTTAGTGGGTTGACCTGCATTTAAAAAAACACTTCATAACCAACTAATTTTGGTGGAAAACTAGTATTAGTATCCTCACTTCACCTATGTCACTGATGCTCTGTAGAAGAGTACCAGTGATGTTTGTGATGCCCTTCCTCTCAAGTGCTGTGCAAGAACTATGCCAGTTTGTGATGTTTCCAGTCAGGATGCTTTCTATAGAGTGGTGTAGTAATAAGTCCTGTTTACAGAAAACCTAGTAATTGTGTAGTAAGCTTTTTACTTCTACCAATTTAATTTACAAATCACAAAAGTGGTGTTCATGTGTGAAGATTATCTTGCTGAACAAAACATGTAAAAATTATAAACTTGTGTTTGTCACATAGTTGATTTTTGGTGATAATCCAAAAAATCCAGGGCGATGCTAACTTCAGGGTTAGCCTGCAAAAATACGTCTTTTTAACCGCGTGGTAATCTGTGATGGCCAAGGTAGGTTCTCAGTGATGGTAAGTGACAAAATAATTTTGGTTATAAGTGAGAACACTTTCTTGGCCATTTAAGGACTGCCTGGTACTTCTATACAAGTTGACAAGGAGCACTTGGCTAAATCAGAAGTTACTATAATGACTCGCCCTCCGCCGACAGAATGAGTCTGAAATGACTTTGCTAGCAGCACAGCTTCTTTTTGGGGAGGGTTGTGTCTTGGATCTTTCAAGATTTATACCCTGTTTAAGACAGGTAAGTAGTTGATCCTTTACTGATTTTTAATGCAAGTTTTAGCTAGCGACACTAGCATGTAAAGCAGTGATTATTTTAATCCATTAGTTCCCATGCCAGGACCCAGGTAACTTTGATTAATGTAGAGTAATACCCCCTGGTTGAGGACTTAATGCAATATACAGAAGGTTAGACGTGTATGTGTATTCAATACAGCACCAATTTGATGCAATTTGCACATCAGCATGCTAATGTATTAATCACGATTAGCGCGTTTGCATGCTAGCAACATTCGTGTATCTGTCAGTGTGGTAGCAGTCCTCATTATTCTGTGTTGCAGTACATTATGTGTTGTTAGTCAAGACCTAAAGCTGAAACTACCCCAGAACTACCCCAAAACTACCTAAAACTATGATAAAGTGTAGTAGCTTTTAATTGATTAAAGGTTTGTGTTCACATTTTTTTAGGCCATTTTTGTTGTGTCTGTGTGAAAAGCTAATGAAATGTTTTTTGTTCAAAACTTAATTCATAGTTAGCTTAGAAATACAATGTTAGTCTGTTTGTTGTAATGCAACATTAAACATATATTATATGTGATTGCAGATAATGCATTACTGTGGAGAAGAAGAACAACTTTGGTAAGCCAAGAGATGCTGAATATATTCATTTAAAATATTTCACATACAACAAAAATATGACCAAAAAAAACAGTAGTAACGAGTGAGTGCCTGTTCCTTAACTGTTTTCTTTAGAAGTTGACAAGGAGCACTATACCAAATCAAAAGCTGGTACAATGACCAGCTCTGGACCAAACAGGCAAGTGTGTTTGCTATTAATCATTAATTTAGTTTATTATACACTTTATAATTAGCAAGCTAGGGCACCACTTGCAATTAGTGAGCTAGCATGCTAGCGGGTTAATCGTGCTAGGGTCATTAGTATAGCTCCCAGTGTGGTGGCAGTCCACATTACATTGCAGTGTATTTCATGCTGTTAGCTAAGACCTGAAGCTAAAACAACCCCAGTATAGTAAAGTTTAAGCAGTTTTCTTTTTAATTAAAGTGAGGAAACATTTGTGTTAGCTAGTGGTACAAGCAGATGAAGCAACAATTTATTCTAGGCCATTAGCTCCCGAGCCAGGACTCATACTTTGAGGAAAGCAGAACTGAGGAAGCCTCTTGGATGAGAGGTCACCCAATTCCCTGTAACTCATTCCTAAGTCATCACGAGTTGACAAGGAAATATTTGGTGGGTCTTGGATACTGCTGACAACGAAATACATCAACCAGACCATTTTGTCTGTCCGTCCAAGGCAAGTGAAATGTTTCATTTGGGTGAATGTGCTTTAATTTAACAGTGTTGTGGCTTTTTTGTTGACAAAATTGTGACTAGTCCACAAATTCTGGCATGTCCATGATATGACCTTTTTTGCCTACAATAGTGCAATCATGTCATGTGATCTGCTACTTAAGTGGACGTTACAACAAATATTACTGGGACCACAACAAAAAATCTGAGCACCATTTGAGGGAAAGTGTCCGTCAGTAAACTTTTTTACAAATTAACAAGGAGCACCAGTTAGCAAAGACCGACGCCATCGCATTGTTTGCTGTCTTTCATCTGCCATGAAAGTTGCATTTTATGTGTCCACTTGTTTGTTGGTTAGTTGGATTGTCAGCAGGATGACACAAAATCTACTGAACAGTTTTCCACAAAACTTGGATGGGGAATGGGCTGCAGCCTTAAATAGACCCCATTAACTTTTGGCAATGATCCAGATAAAGGGACAGATCCAGTCATTTTTTGTGACCTTCTTTACAGTTGCAAGATTGAGTGAATTTAAATTATGGTGAAGCATTCATGGGTGGTTTATAATTTAGGGTGATGCTGGGCTATCAAGTTTTATTTTAGGTTAGGTTTGACTGAATGAAAGGGGACTGTTGGACCTTGGCACACTGAGTGCTATTCTAGTTATTTTTATCAAATCAAATCAAATCAAATCAAATTTTATTTGTATAGCCCAAATTCACAAATCACAGATTAATAGTATCTACTAACCATTCAGTCTGCTATATTTTGTTTTATTAAGAATTACACGGATATTTGCCATATTTAATAGCATTTTTTTCCCCTGAAACCAGGATTTTATTTAAACAATGAACTACTTCATATGTGACCATTCTTTCTTAGTAACACAGATTTGATGTATGAGATACACAAAGCTGTGAACAGAATAAGACACTAACATGTTCTCAGAAATTAACTTGATACAGCCTATTGTATCCACGTATTTTAAATCCATTTTTGGGTGGTGTCTGTAGACAAACACTGGACACAAACATTGAGGCATGGCATTGGACAAAATCTACCACCACAATTGTAATGATGATTGATAACAGTTGCACAAGGTTTTTGAAGAAACACACATGAATGACAACAGCAAAACAACCTTTCTATCACTGATGAAAACCCCCCCGTCCCTGAAGACCTTATTTGAGAAATATCTTAATTGATATAGTTAAATAGTACATTATGTTTCAACTACAGATATAGTCATAGTTGAGGAATTTGAGCTAAATATTTTCAGAGTAATGATACAATAAAAACATTTTTTGAAGCAGGGATAAAACAAGGCATAAATGATTGGATTTAAGGTTGAATTGAAGTAACCCAACCAAACAAATGCTTCAAAGATGGCAGCAGGTGTGCTGAAGCCTGTAAAGGCATCACTTATTGAATTTATGAAAAAGGGCATCCAACAGAAGATGAATGCACCAAGCACAATACCCAGAGTCTTTGCAGCCTTGCATTCAGACCGTTGAGTCAGCCCACCTCTTCCTCTGTCATTTGAACAATTACCCATATTTCCAATCTTTTTTACATGCTCTTTCGCCACAATAAATATTTGAGTGTAAAGACAAATCATTACAGTGCAGGGAAAGAAGAAGCAGAAAACATTGTCCATGATTCCCCAAAGAGGGTTAAAGAGAAGGTTACAACTACCAAGGCAGTTTATTGATGCCACATAATCCTCTATCCCAGCTACATTTGCCTTAGAATAAAGTACTCCATAAGAGTAGACAGCAGCCAGTGCCCAGCTGACACATACCATAATCATTGCCACTGACATTGTGATTTTTCTAGAATAATGCAGAGGATTGCATATTGCTTGATGTCTGTCAACAGCAATGCAAATTAGATGGAAGATAGAAATAGTGGTGAGAAACAGATCAAAACTGGAGTGCAGCAGACAGAAGTCCTCACCATAGAACCAGCAGCCATGAACAGTCCGGATGGCACTGAAGGGCATCACAATTACACCCACTAGTAGATCAACCAGAGCAAGAGATAAAATGAGCACATTGGTAGGACTATGCAACTGCTTAAAATGACATATTGACACAATGACAACAGAGTTCCCTAAGATGGTAACCAGCATGCCTAAAGCAAATAGCAAATACAGGGCAAAGTTAGTCCCCACACCTAACTGTACAGTTACACACGAGGCATTGCTGTTCGGGAAACAGTACTGCTCTTGAGAATAGTCAGCAGTCATCATAAAGAGATATACCAAAACCTCAGAGATAAACCTGACAGAACCCAGAGAGGGTGGAAATCTTTGTCTTGTAATCACAGTCACAGCAAAGAGGCCACCTGAAAGTCACCTGACACACTTAGACATCCAATCAAAAGCCTCCTATTAACATCCATGGAAAATACTCCTGGAAACATTTTTTTTTCATCTGCAACATGAAGTAATGGCTGAAATAACAATTAATAGTTTCATTGAGATAATGTTTTTATTTTGAGTAGAAGACAATGAATGTGCGAATGAATGAGTGAATTCAGCTTCCACAAAGAGCAGACAGGAAGTAACACACCAAAACAACATCGAAACATCCGGTTAATTTTCAGGATAAACACTCCATGTTGGTGCCAGCACAAAAATCTAAAAAAAGAGACCAATCCAAGCAAGTTCACCCTTTTTTTAATCATTTGGTTGGGAACACTAACCCTTTGTCTGTTTGTTGTTGTGTTTATAACACATACATGTGTAATTGCAATTGCACGTGATTCTGTCAAAATCTGGCAACTCCTCGGTTTCGCCACTCAGTACTAGTTTGATAGCAAGGAATAACAATACTAACATCCAAACACAATTGTAATATTCGCACCACAGCCAATGTCAGAATCAACCACCAGCTTTACTTAATGCAATGGATAAACTGAGCCTGAATCAGTGAATGAGGCCTAAAGTATGCTGTTTGTTGAAAAAGATAAACAAGGAACTGACATAAATCCATGTTTTCTTTCATATTGATTACATTTGTAATGTTTTTAAGTTGAAATATAGTGAGTCAAAATAAAACTAACTCAGTATGTCAACCTCATAAGGAAACAGGTGGTGTCTGTAGACAAAGACTGAAAAGAAACTAAGGCAAATTTACCTTTTAGATGCTTTATTTAAGAATATGGTAGAACACATAATGCAATAATGAACAGTATTTCAAAATAGTCTGGCGTGCTATATAACAGAATAAATGAATACATTCTTACAAGTGTAAATCGATCAAGTAGCATTGTTATGATATAAGGAGGAATTGAGCATACAAGTTCTCAATGACAGGTGTTTTTTAAATGCAAATACTGAATTTTTTTTAACGTAAAATGTGTGTAAAAGCAATCACACACAGAGATGAATATGATAAGGGCACACTAATAAAACATGCTGTTCGACAAAATATACCATTAATGCTGTAATATAGACAATGCTTTGTCGTGGTTATAAGAAAAATACAATATATGTAATCATTGATGGTAACAGAAAAAAGGCCCTTCTACCACTGATTCAATTGCAACTCTTCTTTAAAAAAAATCTTGTGTGAAAATGTTACATAGTAAATTAAGTGTAGCTGTGTAATTGAACAGGTAAATTCATAGTTGAGGAATTTGAGCTAAATATTTTTAGAGTTACTATGCAGTGAAGACATTTTTTGAAGCAGGGATAATAAAAAAAAAGCACAACAAGCAGTGACGGCTCAAATAGACATATGTCATCTTAAAAGAGACTGACAAGAAACAAACAGAAATCCTTGTTTCCTTCACATTCATTCATTTTGTAATATTTGTTGTGGGAAGAGCCACAGTTTCATATATAACCTAAATAAAGTTAGTAGGTGCTGTCTGTAGACAAAGGCTGAAAAAAAAACGAAAACACATGATGCAATAAGGCTATATTTTCAAAGGAGTTGTACATTTCTAAAAGCATTAATATTGTTTGAAGTGTAAATTGGTCAAGGGGCAGTATACAAGGTATTATTTTTCAATTTATGTACTGAAAAACTCAACATAAAAAGTGATGGACAACCTGGTTTTGGAGTCACTTACAGGACGCACAATCCAAGGTTGTAAAGCTGAGAACCAATGGATCTGTGATTGAAATCAGCACAAAGGTCTAGAAAAGCTAACTTTTGAAGGGATAGAACAGGTGAACAGGCAACAAAAGAATTGCTGGATTTGATAAAAACAAACTTCAAAGAATTTTGTTTGGTTGATGTATTAAAGATTAAAATTTCCTTGAAGACACATTTTAATTATTCGGCTAACATATAACTACATGTTATTTAAATTACTCAAAATATTGACTGAATGGACACACAGGGCCGGATCTACTAAGATTCCAAATTGCTTGTACTAATCTGCGTGGGCAATCTAGAAATTTGCGTGTGGGGTTGAACCGCGGTTTGCGGGCGATTTACTAAGAGCGATTGCGTTAATGACAACAGGTGCAAAGGTGTTGGAGACACGCCTATTTAAATGAGGGTTTAGCGTGTTTCATGGTTTTCAGCATGGCGAGTTTGAGAGAGCGAAAGCTCAAAGTGAAATTCGACCCTTTGGAATTAGAAGTGTTGGTAGAGGAAGCGAATAAACATTTTAATGAGCTGCAGCAAAGGAATCTGACGGTCGCGTAAAGGAACCCCGTGTGGGAGAAAATCTGTGAAAAAGTTAATGCTGTTGGAAAAAACAGGCGAACAGTGGATGAAGTGAGAAGGAGATACCAAGACATCAGAAGAAGAACAAAAGAAAAATTGGCGTATAATAATATAAATTTAATAATAATAGTAAACTTGCAAGGAGTTTTGTTATTGCAGGTACTGCGTGACTCCTTCTCGTAGCTGGCTCCAAATCCGCTCTGAGTTCCTCCAACAGCTCCAAAATGGCAAGGCTGGATAGGCGATATGTTCTAATGATAGTTTCCTCATTCATCCCAAAAATGTTCACACGAGGGTGAAAAAAGCGTTCTCGGCGTCTCCTTCTTGCAACAATAATCGCAGCCATGTGTGCGCAATTACGCATACAAACCGTTTGCACCTCCCTTTGAGACGTGTTAAATATAGACGCAGTTTCTATGAGCAAAATTGCTTTCCGGTTTGATAACTCACTTTGCGTGTGCTAAACTAATATATTTACATTTTCTCCACCCACACAATTGCGTGTAAACGCCCCATGTTGCATATTCATTGCTGCAAATGTACTAACTGAATGCAGACGCGCTATTTTGCACCTTTGACAGACGCAACCCTTTTAACACACTGTTAGTAAATCAGTTTGTACATTTTTTTGCGTGTGCAAGGAGTTTGCACACGTTTTAATACACGCAAACCTTTAGTAGATCCAGCCCACAGTGTCTTGTCTTTTCAAAAAGAGACTGCAAGAAACAATTACAAGTCCATGTTTTCCTTTTAATGTTTCTGTAGTAAAAATGTGTTTCTAAAGGCTTCTGGGAAGAACTACAGCTTCATACATGACCTCCAAGAGGTCAAAAGGTGCTCTCTGTAGACAACGACTGAAAAAAAATGCAGAACACATAATGCAGTGAGGCTTAAAATAAAAGAGGTTCTACATACCCTGTAACAACATTAATAAATGCATGTCTTTATGCAAGTGTAAATTGATCAAGGGGAATTATTTTAATATAATTTTGGATTACGGAAATGAGTTATTATTGCAAATTGGTTTTTAAATGCAAGTACTGAAAAGCTTTTCATGAAAAAAAGTGTGTAAACACTCACACAGAAAGACAAACATGATGGCCCAGTAATAAAGCATGTTGTTAGACAAAATGTACCATTAATATCATAATAAAGGCAGTGGTTTGTTATTATTGAAGACAACTGCAAAACAAAGGCCTTTCTGCAGCTTACGCAAATGGATGCCTTACACCTTAAAAAATATTTGAAAATGTTAAACGGTATATTTTTGGAGTGTAGACATGTCATTTCACAGATAAATTTATAGTTGAAGAGTTTGAGGTGAATATTTTCAGAGTGATTATGCAATGAAAACATTTTTTGAAGGAGGGATAAAACAAGGCATAAATAATGGGGTTACAGGCTGAATTGAAGTAACTCAACCAGTATAATGCTTCCAAGAGGAAAGGAGGAATGCGGAAGCCAGTGAGGGGATCAATAATAAATTTCATAAATAAAGGCATCCAACAAAAGATGAATACACCAAGCACAATACTGAGAGTCTTTGCAGCCTTGCACTCAGACTGTGCAACCAACCCACCTCTTCCTCTGTCATTTGAACAATTGTTCTTATCTCCAATCTTTCTTACATGCTGTTTAGCCACAATAAATATTTGAGTGTAAAGACAAACCATTACAGTGCAGGGAAAGAAAAAGCACAAAGCACTGCTCAACATTCCCCAAAGTGGGTTGAAATAAACAAAGCAACCACCAAGGCACATTATTGATTCCATTAAATCTTCTAACCCTGCCACGTTGGCCTTTGAATAAAGTACTCCATAAGCGTAGACAGCAGCCAGTGCCCAGCTAACACATACCATAATCATTGCCACTGACATTGTGATTTTTCTAGAATAATGCAGAGGATAACATATTGCTTGATGTCTGTCAACAGCAATGCAAATTAGGTGGAAGATAGAAAGAGTGGTGAGAAACAACTCAAAACTGACATGCAGATGACAGAACGTATCACCATAGAACCAGCAGCCATGAACAGTCCGGGTGGCACTGAAGGGCATCACAATCACACCCACTAGTAGATCAACCAGAGCAAGAGATAAAATGAGCACATTGGTAGGACTATGCAACTGTTTGAAATGACAAATAGACAACATGACAAAAGAGTTCCCTAAAATGGTAACTAGAATGCCTGAAATGGTCACCAAATAGAGGACAAAATTGGTCCCGAAACTGAACTGTTTCATAACACATGAGGCATTGCTGCCTGGAAAACAGTACATGAACTGCACTTGAGAATAGTCATCAGTCATCATAAACCCAAAGACATATGCCAAAACCTCAGAGATAACCCAACAGATCCCAACAGAGAAAGGACAGGGGAAATGGGATAAACACGCTGACATCTCTGTGTTGTTACCAAAGTCACGGCAAAGAAGCCACCTAAATAATTATCGGATACGCTGTGCCATCCAATCAAAGGCCTTCTATTACCATACATGTAAAATAGTCCAAGCAACATTATTATGTCATCATATTTGCAATTTGCATTATATTGATCTAAATAACCATTAATGGTTTCACAAGGAAAACCATTTAGTTTTGAGTGCTGAAGAAGTATAATTTTAAAATATGTCATATGTTACATTCATACTCATATAAATTGTTATTGTATTTTTGTTGATGTACACTGCACACTGAGTTTATGTTTGTAAATAGTCAATCTGAGCTCCCAAATACACTCTGCTCTAACTTAACTGCTAATAAATTGAGAGCACTTTTGGAGTTAACTGTTCATTTTCTTTTGAAAGCTCTGTTTTCTGGGCCTTTCTGTCTGAAACAGAGCAGCAGAGAGCAAAGAGAAGCTAGTGTTTCATGACCAGGTGAAATGGCAACCGCTGCTACATGTATACGGTATGGCCACAATTTTAGTTTCAAACATTAACAAAACAAACTAACATTTTCAACAGAATTTGAGGAAACTTTGTTGAGGTCATGTCAAAAATGTCAATGTATTGTATTGCAGAGTTGTTTGAAGTTAGCATAGAAACCAGTTAGCCACGGCCCGCACTGCGTCGGGGCAACAGCACGATAGCGCCCCCAGAGTTTCAGTTAGGACATGGTGCTCACAGCAAGTTCTTTATATTTGAAACACTCTTAACTTGTAGTGTAATGAATGAATAACATAACTTACACAATTTCAATAAGTAAATATTCTTACACATATTTAATATGCTAAACAAAAGAAAAATACAACCATACACCCCCTGAATTCAGGTTTTTCCTCTTATACTGAACTAAGACAAGCTTAATTCCAGGGTCTATATGCTAACCCATTGGCCCTTACTGTACTAACTGTGCATTTTGGCTGTAGAGGGTTAACCTGAAGACTTATTTGTTAACATCTGAGTAGAAATTCTCTCACCTTTGGATTTTCTGGGTACAATAGTGTGACAAGCTAGCTGGATATCAGCTGACTGCAGGAAACTAGCCTGATGACCTGGCAAGATACAATCTAAGGGGCTACAGGACTAGACATGGGCCTCGGCTGGTTACTGGGTGATTGAGGCAGGCCTATACTCCTCTTGTGAATGTATTCTTTCTGCATTTCAGTTTTATGTGTGGGTGGGCTGGGTCTTCCCCGGGCTGCTGTGTGAGTCTCAGAGATTTATAGACAGATTCAAATAACCAAAGTCAGTAACACAACTCATCTTAAGGGGCATTATTTTAACATAATTGGGAGTTGACTATATGCCTTATTATTGTCAGGTGTTTTTCAAATTCAAATACTGAACATTTTTCCATGAGATATCGTGTGTAAAACAATCACATAGAGAGACAAACATAATGGCCCAGTAATAAAGCATCTTGCATCGTTAATATTGCAACGCAGATTATTGTGTTATAGTGGTTTGTGAAGAAGAAACATGTATTTTTTTATGACGACAGCAAAGAAAAGCCTTTTATTTGCTGATGCAAATGCTTGCCTTTGACCTAATTTAAAAAATGGCTTGTTTGAAATAATTTAAGAATACATGTTGATGGTGTAGATTTGTTATTTAACAGTTATATTCAGATTTGAAGAATTTGAGCTGAATATTTTCAGAGTGATTATGCAATGAAAACATTTTTTGAAGGAGGGATAAAACAAGGCATAAATAATGGGGTTACAGGCTGAATTGAAGTAACTCAACCAGTATAATGCTTCCAAGAGGTAAGGATCAATGCGGAAACCAGTGAGGGGATCAATGATAAATTGCATAAAAAAGGGCATCCAACAAAAGATGAATACACCAAGCACAATACTGAGAGTCTTTGCAGCCTTGCCCTCAGAGTGCTTAACCAACCCACCTCTCCCTCTGTCATTTAAACAATTGTGCTTATCTCCAATCTTTCTGACATGCTTTTTAGCCACAATAAATATTTGAGTGTAAAGACAAACCATTACAGTGCAGGGAAAGAAAAAGCACAAAGCACTGCTCAACATTCCCCAAAGTGTGCTAAAGTAAACAAAACAACCACCAAGGCACATTATTGATTCCAAAAAATCTTCTAACCCTGCCAGGTTGGCTTTTGAAAAAAGTACTCCATAACAGTAGGCAGTAGCCAGTGCCCAACAGGCACATACCATAATCATTGCCACTGACATTGTGATTTCTCTAGAATAATGCAGAGGATTGCATATTGCTTGATGTCTGTCGACAGCAATGCAAATTAGGTGAAAGATAGAAAGAGTGGGGAGAAATACCTCAAAACTGGTGTGTATGTTACAGAATGTATTGCCATAGAACCAGCAGCCATGAATAGCCCGGGTGGCACTGAAGGGCATCACAATCACACCCACTAGTAGATCAGCCAGAGCAAGAGATAAAATGAGCAAATTGGTAGGACTATGCAACTGTTTGAAATGACATATTGACACAATGACAAGAGAGTTCCCTAAAATGGTAACCAGCGTGCCTGAAACAAACACCAAATAGAGGGCAAAATTTGGCCAAAAACCTAACCGTACCCCAATACATGAGACATTGCTGCCTGGAAAACAGTACATGAACTGCTCTTGAGAAAAGTCATGAGTCATCACAAAACCCAAACACATATGCCAAAACCTCAGAGATAACCCAACAGAACCCAACAGAGAAAGGACAGGGGAAATGGGATAAACATGCTGACATCTCTGTGTTGTTACCAAAGTCACAGCAAAGAAGCCACCTAAATAATTATTGGATACACTGTGCCATCCAATCAAAGGCCTTCTATTAACATACATGTAAAATAGTCCAAGCAACATTATTATGTCATCACATTTGTAATTTGCACAATATTGATCTAAATGACCATTAATAGTTTCACATGGAAATGATTTGAGTTTTGTGTAATAGAGAAGTATAATTTTAAATGGTGTGAATAATTACTTACATGAATAACAGAATGTTTAAGTGCTGGATAGATGAAGCACACTGCACACTGTAGATGCGTTTGTACAAAAATAATCTGAGCAGCAGGTTGCACGCCGACACAAACTGGACCGTTCATAAACTCAGAGCACTGTTGTAATATACGGTTAGGTTATACAGAGGACCACATTCTCGGTGTGGCAAAGCACAGTCTGGGCAGTCTGTCTAAGGAGATGGACCCGCAGAGGGCCAAGAGCAGTCAGTAGCCCTTTTTACACAGAGTCGCCGCATTATCCCCGCAGTGGTGGTTCGCCAATTCTCCGCCGTTGGTTGTTCACACAGAGCCGAGCAGCTCCAGCGTAAAAGACGAACCACAGTATAATTCACACAGAAAGCCGGCGTTGCGGCTTCAGAAGAGGCGTGACAATACGCGTCATGGTGATAACGGTGTCCTCCTGTTAATCTAAACATGTACCTGCTGACTGTTTATAATCATATGGTGCTGTTATAATGTTTTGTGATTGAGATCTCGACTCACCAAACATCCTGGAAAGTGACAGTTACTGTATGTTTTTCTCTTAATAATGGAAAGTTCACTGAGGTCTCCGTCAGGAGGGCTGACCGCCGCAGTGATTTTTATCTCCGCGACAAACACTTGATGAGTTAAAGTTATTTGCTGGGGACAGACGCTGTTTTTCGGGCAGAAATGTGATGAAGAGTCGGTCGGATCAACAGGCTGACCGACATTTCTCCATCTATAACTGCAGTATTTTTTTACTCATATAAATTGCCAAAGACACAAGCAGTTACTACGTTACTGTTGTTTGGTCCTGTAACGCTGCTTTGTGGGACATTTCTCAATATTATGTTGAGTGATGGACATGTTTAGTGATCACACAGTGAACATCATCAGCTCCGCGCTGCCGCCTTATATCACAACAGTTATTTGTGTGTAAATACAAAATATTGCCATGCAGGGAAAGATTTTGGAGCTGCTAGGGTCTCTGACCTCAAAGAGTAGCCATGGGAGAAAGTAGAGCCTGTAGCTCATGGAAATCATAACATCTAGCACAGGGGTCAGCAACCTTGACTATCAAAAGAGCCATTTTCCCCCCCTTCCTTGGCAAAAAAATCTTTCTGGAGCTGCAAAACATTTCTGTGTCTTATAATGAAGGTAACACAGACTAGAAAGTCTAAATTAGTCTATCAGGATTATTAATAGGCCTAAATGAGCATTCATTTATATTTTCACATCATATGGCAACTCTGCAGTGGGCTAGTTATGCTTACAGTATAATGTACTTGAACTTTGCATTTCCATTTGACTGATGCCATGTTTTGGTGCATTTATGAAAGAAAAGAACTCGCCTACAATAAATAGAAATAGAATAGAAATACAGAACTATATATGCAGACCTACTTAAGTCCTCCCTGTTTGTGAAAATGTACAAAATTAAAAAACAGTGAACAAAATAGATAAAGAACAGTACAGTTTAGATTTTGTTTTAGTTCATGTCAGTGTGAGTTAATCCTTCTTTTTTATCCTTAGCCACATACAGTGATCAACCCTCAGGCATGAGCATAGACACAATGATATTAATTCAATTCAATTGAATCATTCAGTTAATCACAACTTGATAGAACAGATACAATTTAGTGTGTAGGGTGTGCATTTTTACTGTCAGAGAATATAAGAAACACTGTAGGCCTAAAACAGTGATGATGATAAAAAAATGCAACATGTCAAAGCCAGAGGGAGCCACTGCAGAGGGGCAAAAGAGGCACATGCGGGTCCAGAGCCACAGGTTGCAGACCCCTGATCTAGCATCTGGAGACTCACTTCAAAACAGGCCCACAAAGAAAAATATCTGTAAATGGGAAAATTGTCTTGGCAGAGTGGATTCAGCTGAAGGCATGTTCTGCCGATGTAGTGTAATGTGTGTTACTTCAAGTGGATGTTTTGGGTGCCTGTAGGAGAGGTTAACCCACATTCAGAGCTGACTCAAGACATGTTGGAGGTAATTTCTGCAAGTAGATGGACAAGCTGGTTCTGGAGTCCCTTAAAGTACCCACATTCCGAGGTTGTAATCCTGAGACCCAATGGACCTGTGATGGAAATCAGCACAAAGGTTGAGAAAAGCTAACTTTTGAAATGATAGAACAGGTGAACAGGCAACAAGAGAATTGCTAGATTTGATGGGAAAAAAAACTCAGAAGAATTCTGTTTGGTTGATGTATTAAAGATTTTTATTATTAGGCTGACATATAAGTGCATGGTATTTAAATTACTCAAAATATTAGGTGACTAAATGGACATATAGTGTGTTGTCTTTTCAAAAAAAAAAAAAAAAAAACTGGCAAGAAACAAATGTAAGTCCATGTTTTCCTTCATGTTAGTTCCACTTGTAATTTTTCTGTAGTAAAAATGTGTTTCTAAAGGCTTCTGGGAAGAACTACAGCTTCATACATGACCTCCACTAAGTCAAAAGGTGCTCTCTGTAGACAATGACTGAAATAAGTGCAGAACACATAATGCAGTAAGGCTTAAATTGTTAGTCTCTACATATCCTGTAACAGCATTAATATATGCATTTTTCAAATGTAAATTGATCAAGGGGGATTATATTAATATAATTAGGAAGTTATTTTTTAAATGCATTTACTGTAATGCTTTACCTGAAAACATGATGGCCCAGCAATAAAGCAAAGACAAAGTGTACCATTAATATCATAATAAAGACCGTGGTTTGTAATTATTCATGGCAACTGCAAAACCAAAGCCTCTCTACAGCTTATGCATGCCTTACACCTTGTTTCAAAAATATATTATTTGAAAATGTTAAACGGTTTATTTCTTGAGTGTTCATGTGTCATTTAACAGATAAATTCATTGTTGAGGAATTTGAGCTGAATATTTTCAGAGTGATTATACAATGAAAACATTTTTTGAAGGAGGGATAAAACAAGGCATAAATAATGGGGTTACAGGCTGAATTGAAGTAACACAACCAGTATAATGCTTCAAAGAGGAAAGCAGGAATGCTGAAGCCAGTGAGGGGATTAATTATTGAATTCATAAAAAAGGGCATCCAACAAAAGATGAATACACCAAGCACAATACTGAGAGTCTTTGCAGCCTTGCATTCAGACTTTTTAATCGACCCACCTCTTCCTCTGTCATTTAAACAATTGCTCTTATCTCCAATCTTTCTGACATGCTGTTTAGCCACAATAAATATTTGAGTGTAAAGACAAACCATTACAGTGCAGGGAAAGAAAAAGCACAAAGCACTGCTCAACATTCCCCAAAGTGGGTTAAAGAAAACAAAACAACCACCAAGGCACATTATTGATGCCATTAAATCTTCTAACCCTGCCTCATTGGACTTTGAATAAAGTACTCCATAAGCGTAGACAGCAGCCAGTGCCCAGCTGACACATACCATAATCATTGCCACTGACATTGTGATTTTTCTAGAATAATGCAGAGGATTGCATATTGCTTGATGTCTGTCAACAGCAATGCAAATTAGGTGGAAGATAGAAAGAGTGGTGAGAAACACCTCAAAACTGACATGCAGATGACAGAACATATCACCATAGAACCAGCAGCCATGAACAGTCCGGGTGGCACTGAAGGGCATCACAATCACACCCACTAGTAGATCAACCAGAGCAAGAGATAAAATAAGCACATTGGTAGGACTATGCAACTGTTTGAAATGACAAATTGACAACATGACAAAACAGTTCCCTAAAATGGTAACCAGCATGCCTGAAACAAACACCAAATAGAGGACAAGATTGGTCCAAAAACCTTTCTGTAACATAATACATGAGGCATTGCTGCCTGAAAAACAGTACATGAACTGCTCTTGAGAAAAGTCAACAGTCATTGTAAACCCAAAGACATATGCCAAAACCTCAGAGATCACCCAACAGATCCCAACAGAGAGAGGACAGGGGAAATGGGATAAACACGCTGACATCTCTGTGTTGTTACCAAAGTCACAGCAAAGAAGCCACCTAAATAATTACTGGATACGCTGTGCCATCCAATCAAAGACATCCTATTAACATACATGTAAAATAGTTCAAGCAACATTATTATGTCATCATATTTGCAATTTGCATTATATTGATCTAAATAACCATTAATGGTTTCACAAGGAAAACCATTTAGTTTTGAGTGCTGAAGAAGTATAATTTTAAAATATGTTATATGTTGCATTCATACGTATACAAATTGTTATTTCATTTTTGTTGATGTACACTGCACACTGAGTGTATGTTTGTAAATAGTCAATCTGAGCTCCCAAATACACTCTGCTATAACTGAACTGTTCATAAATTGGGAGCGCTGTTGGAGTTTACTGTTCATTTTCTTTTGAAAGCTCTTTTCTCTAGGCCTTTCTGTCTGAAACAGCAGCAGAGAGCAAAGAGAAGCCAGTGTTTCATGACCAGTTGAAATGGCAGCCCTTGCTACAAGGTGTGGCCAAAATTTTTGTTTCAAACGTCAACAAAACAAACTAACATTTTCGACAGAATTTGAGGAAACTTTGTTGAGTTTATGTCAAAAATGTCTATGTATTGTGTTGCAGAGTTGTTTGAAGTTAGCATAGAAACCAGTTAGCCACCGCCCACACTGACTCGGGGCAACAGCACGATATCGCCCCCAGAGTTTCAGCTAGGACATGGTGCTCACAGCAAGTTCTTTATATTTGACAGACTCTTAACTTGTAGTGTAATGAATGAATAACATAACTTACAAAATGTCAATCAGTAAATATTCTTACACATATTTAATATGCTAAACAAAAGAAAAATACAACCATACACCCCCTGAATTCAGGTTTTTCTCTTCTACTGAACTAAGACAAGCTTAATTCCAGGGTCTATATGCTAACCCATCGGCCCTTACTGTACTAACTTTGCATTTTGGCTGTGAGAGGGTTAACCTGAAGACTCATATGTTAACATCTGAGTAGAAATTCTCTCACCTTTGGATTTTCTGGGTACAATAGTCTGATAAACTGGCTGGATATCAGCTGACTGCAGGAAACTAGCCTGATGACCTGGCAAGATACAATCTTAGAGGCTACAGGACTAGACATGGACCCCGGCTGGTTACTGAGTGATTGAGGCAGGTCTATACTCCTCTTGTGAATGTATTCTTTCTGCATTTCAGTTTCATGTGGGGGTGGGCTGGGTCTTCCCCTGGCCCCCGTGTGAGTCTCAGAAATGTATGGACAGATTCAAGTATCCGCAGCCAGTATTATCATCCTCATCCGATTCTCCAAGTAACTTTTTATAGTCAGTTCCTCATGATTTCCATTGTTTTCCAGCCTTTTTCTTGTTTGACATCTTTTAATCCTTTTAATCATGACTTACGTGAAATATACGACAGCCATATCTGTTTAATTTGAGGAGGCAAGAAATAACACGTTCCAGGGGGTAGGACATGTGTATGTGAGGCAGGCTTCACTGACACACGGAGTTTAAAACTTTTATTTCATGAAAGCACAAGTCTGGGGGCTTCTGGGAAAAAAATGACATCTTGGTTACTGCAGTGGTCAAAAAAGCCTAAACTAGTAAACAAGGCTGAAAATTGACATGTGCATAGACATGACAGCATCAGCTATCTCAGTGGACAAACTAAGTGGAAATCAGTGAATGAAGCCTAAAATAGACATATGTTGTCTATTGAAAAAATTATTTGGCAAGAAACTAATATAAAGCCACATTTTCCTTCACATTCATTCTGTTTGTAATGTTTCTGGAGTAGAAATGTGTTTTTTTGAGCTTCTGGGAAGAACTACAGCTTCGTGCATAACCTCCCAAAAGTCAGTATGTGCTGTCTGTAGACAAAGACTGAAAACGAAGCAAAATACATGATTTTGAAATGCTCACTTTTCAAAGCAGCCCTACATTTACTGTAACATTATTAATGTATGAATTGGTACAAGTGTAAATTCATCATGGTGCATTATTTTAATATAATTAGGAATTGAGTATACAATTTGTTAGTGTATAGGTGTTTTTTAAATTCAAGTACTGAAAAAGCTTTACGTGAAAAACAGCGTATAAAACAATCACACAGGAGGACAAACAGTGATTTGTTTAAAAAAGATGCAAATAGATATTGATGACAGTGCAAAACGAAGGCCTTTCTGCCACTGATGCAAATGCATGCCTAACACCTTGTTAAGAATATATCCTATTTGAAAATGAGTCTAGATGTGTCATTTAATAGTTAAAATCATAGTTGAAGAATTTGAGCTGAATATTTTCAGAGTGATTATGCAATGAAAACATTTTTTGAAGGAGGGATAAAACAAGGCATAAATAATGGGGTTACAGGCTGAATTGAAGTAACTCAACCAGTATAATGCTTCCCAGAAGAAAGGATTAATGCTGAAGCCAGTGAGGGGATTAATTATTGCATTCATATAGAAGGGCATCCAACAAAAGATGAATACACCAAGCACAATACTGAGAGTCTTTGCAGCCTTGCCCTCAGAGGGCTTAACCAACCCACCTCTCCCTCTGTCATTTAAACTATTACTCTTATCTCCAATCTTTCTGACATGCTGTTTAGCCACAATAAATATTTGAGTGTAAAGACAAACCATTACAGTGCAGGGAAAGAAAAAGCACAAAGCACTAGTGAAGATTCCCCAAAGTGGGTTAAACAAAACAAAACAGCCGCCAAGGCAAAACGATTCTGTTATATCTTCTAACCCTGCTATGCTGGCCTTTGAATAAAGTACTCCATAAGCGTAGACAGCAGCCAGTGCCCAGCTGACACATACCATAATCACAGCCACTGACATTGTGATTTTTCTAGAATAATGTAGAGGATTGCATATTGCTTGATGTCTGTCGACAGCAATGCAAATTAGATGGAAGATAGAAAGCGTGGTGAGAAACAACTCAAAACTGACATGCAGATGACAGAACGTATCACCATAGAACCAGCAGCCATGAACAGTCCGGGTGGCACTGAAGGGCATCACAATAACACCTACTAGTAGATCAGCCAGAGCAAGAGATAAAATGAGCACATTGGTAGGACTATGCAACTGTTTGAAATGCCAAATTGACACAATGACAAGAGAGTTCCCTAAAATGGTAACCAGCATGCCTGAAAGAAACACCAAATAGAGGACAAAATCTGTCCAGAAACCTAACCGTATCGCAATACATGAGGCATTGCTGCCTGGAACACAGTACATCAGCAGCTCTGGAGGCAGTGAGGCATGAGTCATTCTAAACCCAAAGACATATGCCAAAACCTCAGAGATAACCCAACAGAACCCAACAGAGAGAGGACCTTGGTAGAAACATACTGAAACCTCTTGCTTGTAATCAATGTCACAACATAGAAGCCACCTAAATAGTTATCGGATACACTGTGCCATCCAATCAAAGGCCTTCTATTAATATGCATGCAGAATAGTTCAAGTAAGATTATTATGTCATCCTATTTGTAATTTGCACAATATTGATCTAAATAACCATTAATAGTTTAACAAGGAAAACATGGATGTCTTATATTACATACAGTGGATATAAATGGTCAACACACCCCTGGTAAAATGCCAGGTTTTTGTGATGTAAAAAAAAAAAGAGACCAAGATAAATCATTTCAGAATTTTCCATCTTTAACGTGACCTATAACCTTTACAACTCAATTGAAAAACAAACTGAAATCTTTGAGGGGGAAAACTAAAAACTAAAAAAATTAAATAATTTGGTTGCATAAGTGTGCAAACCCTCCTATAACTGGGGATGTGGCTGTGTTCAGAATAAACCAATCACATTCAAACTCATGTTAAATAGGAGTCAGTACACACCTGCCATCTTTTACAGGGCCTCTGATTAACCCCAAATCAAGTCCAGCTGCTCTAGTAGGGTTTTCATTATCGACATTTTCTTAGTCACATCTTACAGCAAAAGCCAAGGTCCTCAGAGAGCTTCCAAAGCATCAGAGGGATCTCACTGTCAAAAGGTATCAGTCAGGAGAAGGGTACAAAATAATTTCCAAGGCATTAAATATACCATGGAACACAGTGAAGGCAGTCATCATCAAGTGGAGAAAATATGGCAGTGACATTACCAAGAACTGGACATCCCCCCAAAATTGATGACAAGACTGGTCAGGGAGGCTGCCAAGAGGCCTACAGCAACATTAAAAGAGCTGCAGGAATTTCTGGCAAGTACTGGCTGTGTAGTAGATGTGACAACAATCTCCCTTAGATTAAGATTGGAGGGATTGGAAGTTATTGTGTTGAAATGTTAACAATGTTTATCTTACCTAATCCAACATTCCACTAGACAAGCAGACATATTCAGCTAAATTGGTTATCATTGCAGAAAAATAAAAATACTGTATACCGATTTTACATGGTCTAGTGAATTGAAAGCTAGCATGCTAACGTCAGTGTTAGCTTCCTCAAAAGGCTAACAACAGAGTTAGCTACTCATAGTTAAAGTTGGAGAAATGTTCCCAGTATTTCAGTGTACATGTTGGTTATTATCTTCTTTGTCATCTTCATACAGACCCAACAACAGTCAGTGGAAGTTATATGGATCTTAACTTTAGAAATTCTCAAATGAGGATGGTTTTGTAGTAACTAATTTCTTATCCCCCAGTAAAATAGGATGTTATATTCCTAAAAGCAGTTTGGAAGCATGTTTCTGGAACACCACAAATCCTAGATGTCATCCTTAACGGATACAAGATAGGATTTCATTTTTAGGAAAGTTTCTGTCATTAGGTTCCAGGTGTCTTCAACAACAATTTCCTACATTTTGTTTTAAGAAGAATTTGGCAGATATTTGCCATATTTAAAGGCTCGGTAGGCAGCTTATTTTTGGCAATATTGGACAAAAACTTCCATAATAACCTTGGGGATAATGTAAATGAAGTGATGTGAGAGAAGAACAGACCTCTGCGCTTCCTCTAGGCTCTGTTTTCAGCCTGCAAAGAATCTGGCCCGTGACGGAAGACTTTGACCAATCACAGAGCAGTTGAGAGAGCGAGCCCTGTGATTGGCTGTTCTACTAAAGCAGGTGCGCATTCACGTCTCTTTGGTGGAAACCCAGTCTGCAGCAATGGCGAATAACCGGACAGGAAAGATTGCGATCACGGTTGGAAACACCCGCTTTCAGTGCAAAACAATCTAAGAGGATTGGTTGTGTGGGCTGATTTACCATGTAAACAGCCAGGTGACAGCGGCTACCGGTAACGCATTGTCGGAAGTTGCTAATACGTTAGACTGCTGCTAACTGTAGCCAAAGGCATATGGCTGCTGCTAACACAAGATCAAGTTTATGTTGCTACGTTAGAGTCACTAACACATCGCAACCGTCTTATGAACTAATTCAGCACTGTTCAGTATTGCCTCTTGTCGACATGGGGGTAACGCATTTTATCCCAGAAGTATAGCTGCAAATGATTTGTGTGTGTGTTTGTGTGTACGTGTATGAAGCGCGTGCATCAGATGCCCGTGCTTGTCTGGTGGGAGGAGCTTGGGTCAGAGCTGAGGAGATGAGACCAGTGTAGACTCAACAAACACCTTTTTTCTAGGATTGCTGCCTACCGAGCCTTTAAGTGTTTTTTTTCTATAACGTAAATGTATTTAATGAAATAATTATCCACTTCACATGTGACTATTCTTCATTAGCACAAACAAACTGTTTGATATTAGAGCAAAACACACAACAGAGTATTGCATAATATTTAAATATAGCCCAGCAATATTTGTGCAATGTTACAGGGGAAAGTGTTGAAGAAGCATTGATTTCAATACGAATTGATGACACAAGTTAATCAAAGGTGTTTCTGAAATTCAAAAACTGGAAAATGTAACCAATATTTCTGAAATTAGTTGCACAAAAGATGTCTTTAAAGAAAATTCAACATGTATTTATTGTTGACAATAGCAGAAGAGAGACCTTTTGATTGCTGGTGCAAATGCATGAACAAGACCTTGTTCTGAAAAGAAAATATCATATTCATGTCTGAGTGTGTCATTTAAGAGATAAATTCATAGTGGAAGAAATTGAGCTAAATATTTTCAGAGTGATTATGAATTGAAAATTGAATTAAAGTAACCCAACGAAACTAATCCTTCCAACACAGGACCAGGTGTGCTGAAGCCAGTGAGGGGATTGCTTATCAAAGCCATGAAAAACGGCATCTAACAAAAGATGAATGCACCAAGCACAATACCCATAGTCTTTGCATCCTAGCACTCTGTTTTATCATCACATCTCTTCCTTTGTCGCAGTATGTTATACCATCGAGAAAGTTTAGTTTTTGTCCGTCATTTTGGCCTAACATCTAAGTTATTTCACTAAATTTTCTTAAGGCACTGAGAGCTTGATGAGCCTGTGCAACTGACCGTAGCACTTAAAATATTACATGTATTATTTTTAATTACTGTACATTTTTTTATTTACCAGTTTGAAAGGTTCCAGGGGTTGGAAATGAGTTTTTTGTTAATTTCATCATATGTTGGATTATAATTTAAAGGCTCACACTTTCTTACGTCACTAGCAGGTAGATGAGCATTCATATGCAGTCCATCGTTTGAAAAGGACAGTTTGTTAAGGATTTTATTTCAAAGGCTACATTTGTCCTGCATTGAGTTTTACTCTGTTTTAATTTAGCCTGCCATTTTGTTCATTATTGGCACTTGTTGAGCAGAGACAGTTAAATGTAAATTAAAGTCAGAAAGACTGTCTGGTGTGATGTGTGCAGTGTTTTTGGAAGTATAACTCATGATATACAGGTGTATCATTCAACTTCTTTCATTGTCTAGTTGTAAATAAAAAAATCTGCAATGTATCGTTTTATCAAATCACAATTTGTAGAATTGCAGTATTTAAAAGGGAATCACAATATATATCTAACAGGCACCGCAGGCACCACGATAGTATTGTATCATGCTAACCCATAGGCCCTTACAGTTCTAACTGTGCATTTTGACTGGAGTATTAACCTAAAGACTCATGAGTTAACATTTTAGTAGGTCTTCTCTTGTGTGGATTTTCTGGGTGCAAGACTGTGATAGACTGGCTGGATATTAGCAGGCTTCAGAAAACTATCCTGATGACCAGGCGAGATACAATCTTAGAGGCTACAGGTATAGGCATGTACCCTGGCTGGATACTGGGAGATTGAGGCAAGTCTATACGATTTATGGACAGATTCAAGTATCCGGAGCCAATAACTCGCATTATCAATCCTCACCTGATTCTGACAGATAACAGTTAGAAGTCAGTTCCATGTGATTTCCATTGTTTTCCAGCCTTTTTCTTGTGATCCTTTTAATCACCACTTACTTGAAAGATATAATAGCCATATCTGTTTAATTTCTCCCTCCCACCCCTCACCCCCAAGAAACAGACAAAAACAAAAAACGTATATGCACTTGTATGTTCTTACCCTTAGCACTTAAATCATAGCAATTATGTACTGAAGGTATCCTTGATAGATAGCAGCTACTATGCTCAGACGAGGTCTTGAAAGTTGTTTCTATTTTTTCATTCTTACTTTATTGGCGGTGATATGTTGTGGTTTCTTGTGAGAAATGTACTTATTGTACGTCCCTTCTGACCAAAACATCTGCTAAATGCCCTAAATGTAAATGTAAATTTGAGGAGGCAAGAAGTAACAATGTCCAGGGGGTGGAACACACACTGCCTCCAGCCCCATGTGAGGCATGCTTCACTGGCACATGAATTTTCAATTTTTTATTTGATGAAAGCACAAGTCTGGGCGCTTCTGGGAAAAAATGACAGCTTGGGTTACTGCAGTGGTCAAAAAAGCCTAAGCTAGTAAATGAGGCCAAAAATTGACATATTCATATACATGACAGCATCAGCTATCTCAGTGGACAAACTAAATGTAAATCTGAATGAAGCTTAAAATAGACATATGTCTATTGAAAAAATAATTTGTCAAGAAACTAATATAAATCCACGATTTCCTTCACATCCATTCTGTTTTAATGTTTGTGGAGTAGAAATGTGTTTCTTTGAGCTTCTGGGAAGAACTACAGCTTCGTACATAACCTCCCAAAAGTCAATAGGTGCTGTCTGTAGACAAAGACTGAAAATGAAGCAAAATACATGACTTGGTAATGCTCACTTTTCAAAGCAGCCCTACATTTACTGTAACAGTATTAATGTATGAATTAGTACAAGTGTAAATTTATCATGGTGCATTATTTTAATATAATTAGGAATTGAGTATACAACTTGTTATTGTATATAAAGGTGGATTTTAATTCCAAGTACTAAAAAAGCTTTATCTGAAAAATAGCATATAAAACAATCACACAGGAGGACAAACATATTGGCCTAATAATAAAGCATGGTGTTAGAAAACATGTAGCATTGACATCCTAATAAAGACAGTGGGTTGTTGAAAAAAATGCAAATAGTTATTGATGACAAGTGCAAAAGAAAGGCCTTTCTGCGACTGATGCAAATGCATGCCTAACACCTTGTCTAAAATATATCCTATTTGAAAATATTGTGTTGAGATTTGTCATTTATCAGATAAATTCATAGTTGAAGAATTTGAGCTGAATATTTTCAGAGTGATTATACAATGAAAACATTTTTTGAAAGAGGGATAAAACAAAGCATAAATAATGGGGTTACAGGCTGAATTGAAGTAACTCAACCAGTATAATACTTCCCAGAGGAAAGAATTAATGCTGTAGCCAGTGAGGGGATTAATTATTGCATTCATATAAAAGGGCATCCAACAAAAGATGAATACACCAAGCACAATACTGAGAGTCTTTGCAGCCTTGCCCTCAGACTGTTTAACCAACCCACCTCTTCCTCTGTCATTTGACCTATTGTTCTGATCTCCAATCTTTCTGACATGGTGTTTAGCCACAATAAATATTTGAGTGTAAAGACAAACCATTACAGTGCAGGGAAAGAAAAAGCACAAAGCACTAGTGAAGATTCCCCAAAGTGGGTTAAACAAAACAAAACAGCCGCCAAGACAAAATGATTCTGTTATATCTTCTAACCCTGCCACGCTGGCCTTTGAATAAAGTACTCCATAAGCATAGACAGCAGCCAGTGCCCAGCTGACACATACCATAATCACAGCCACTGACATTGTGATTTTTCTAGAGTAATGCAGAGGATTGCATATTGCTTGATGTCTGTCGACAGCAATGCAAATTAGGTGAAAGATAGAAAGAGTGGTGAGAAACAACTCAAAACTGACATGCAGATGACAGAATGTATCACCATAGAACCAACAGCCATGAACAGTCCGGGTGGCACTGAAGGGCATCACAATCACACCCACTAGTAGATCAGCCAGAGCAAGAGATAAAATTAGCACATTGGTAGGACTATGCAACTGTTTGAAATGACAAATTGACACAATGACAAGAGAGTTCCCTAAAATGGTAACTAGAATGCCTGAAACAAACACCAAATAGAGGGCAAAATCTGTCCAGAAACCTAACCGTACCATAATACATGAGGCATTGCTGCCTGGAAAACAGTCCAACAAGTCTGGAGGCAACGGATGAGTCATAGTCAAACAAAAGACAAATGCCAAAACCTCAGAGATAACCCAACAGAACCCAACAGAGAGAGGACCTTGGGAGAACCATACTGAAACCTCTCTCTTGTCATCAATGTCACAACATTGAAGCCACCTAAATAATTATTGGATACACTATGCCATCCAATCAAAGGCCTCCTATTAACATAGATGTAAAATAGTCCAAGCAACATCATTATGTCATCATATTTTTCATTTGAACAATATTGATCTAAATGACCATTAATAGTTTCACATGGAAATTATTTTAGTGTTGTGTAATAGAGAAGTATAATTTTAAAAGGTGTGAATAATTACTAACATAAATATCAGAATGTTTAAGTGCTGGATAGAGGAAGCACACTGCACACTGTAGGTACGTTAGTAAAAAGTCAATCTGTGCAGCAGGTTGTACTCCGACACAATCTGGACTGTTCGTGAACTCAGAGCACTGTTGTAATATACGGTTAGGTTATTCAGAGGACCACATTCTCAGAGTGTCAAAGCACAGTCTGGGCAGTCTGTCTAAGGAGATGGACCCGCAGAGGGCCAAGAGCAGTCAGTGTGTCATGGACAGCTGAAACGGCAACTAGCCAAATGTATGACTGATGGGCGAATGAAGAAAAGTAACTCAACAGACATGCTTGGATATTGAACACCAAAATCCTAGATGTCATCCTTAACTGACATAAGATAGGATTTAATTCTCAGGAATTTTCCGTAATGAGGCCCCAGGTGTCTTTAACAACAATTTCTAAGACCTACATTTTGTTCTAAGAAGAAGTTGGCAGATATTTGCCATATTTAAGTGTTTATTTCCATAATGTAAATTTATGTAATAAAAATAATTATCTACTTAACATGTGACTATTCTTTATTAGCCCAAACGAACTGTTATTTGCTCAACACAAGGTTGTGAACAAAATTATGAGTTGATCTCAAAGACATACTGAATCTCTGCTGCTGTCTGGGCACAATGTGGTTTAATGACATGTTCTCAAAAATGAGCATTCTACAGCTTCCAACATGCAAATATTTTCAAACCATTCCAATCCGTGTTTGCTTTCATGTTCTGTCAGTTTGTAAAGATTGTTAAGTAGAAATTTGTTGATGCCATGTGAGGAACTACAGCTTCCTTTACAGCAGTAGTCAGGATAAACCTAAATCAGTATGTACTGTAACCTACTAAAGTGAACAGGTGCTGTTTCTAGACATAAACTGAGACAAAACAAGGCGAGGAAAAACACACAACAGAGTAATGCATAATATTTAAATATAGCCCAGCAATATTTGTGCATTGTTACAGGGGAAAGTGTTAAAGAAGCATTGATTTCAGTACAATTTGAAATTGACGATACAAATTCAACTGAAATATCTGAAATTAGTTGCATGAAGGGGTTCCCAAAGAAAATTGAAGATGTAATTATTGATGACAATAGCAGAACTAAGATCCTTTTATTGCTGGTACAAATGCATGAACAAGACCTTGTTTCAAAAACGATATTTGAAAATGTATTCATGTTTGAGTGTGTCATTTAACAGATAAATTCATAGTGGAAGAATTTGAGCTAAATATTTTCAAAGTGATTATGAATCGAAAACATTTTTTGGAGGCGGGATTAAACAAGGCATAAATAATTGTGTTTAAGGTTGAATTGACCTCTTCCTTTGTCATTTGAACATTTGTCCACAATTTTTCTTACATGCTGTTTAGCCACAATAGATATTTGTGTGTAAATACAAAGTATAACAGTGCAGGAGAAGATTTGATAACTGCGAGAGTCTCTGACGTCAAAGAGTAGCCATGGGAGAAAGCCGAGCTTGTAGGTTATGGAGATGATGACATCAAGCATCTGTGTAGTCACGTTAAAACAGTCACAAAGAGTAATAATATCTGTGAATGGGAAAATTGTCTTGGCGGAGTGGATTCAGCTTAATGCATGTTTTCCCAATGTAGGGTTGTGTGCTATTTAGATGTTTTGGGGGCCTGTAGGAGAGGTTATCCCACATAAAGATTTGTATTTTCTTTAAGACACATTTTAATTATTAGGCTGCCATAAAACTGCATGGTATTTAAATTACGCAAAATATTAGGTGACTAAATGGACATACAGTGTGTTGTCTTTTTTTTTTTTTTTTTTTTTTTTTAAAAGACTGGCAAGAAACAAATGTAAGTGCATGTTTTCCTTCATGGTAGTTCCAATTGTAATATTTCTGAAGTAAAAATGTGTTTCTAAAGGCTTCTGGGAAGAACTACAGCTTCATACATTACCTCCAAGAAGTAAAAAGGTGCTCTCTGTAGACGACTGAAAAAAATTTAAACAAATAATGCAGTAAGGCTTACATTTCAACAAGGTTCTACATACCCTGTAACAGCATCAAGTGTAAATTGATCAAGGGGGATTATATTAATATAATTATGAATTGAGTAAATGACAAAATGTACCATTAATGTAATAATGAAGACAGTGATTTGTTATGATTGATGACAACTGCAAAACAAAGGCCCTTTTCTGCAGCTTAAGCAAATGCATGCCTTACACCTTGAAAACTCAAAAATATATTATCTGAAGAGGTTGAACAGTTCATATTTTGAGTGTAGATGTGTCATTTATCAGATAAATTCATAGTTGAAGAATTTGAGCTGATTATTCAGAGTGATTCAGAGTCAGAGTGATTATACAATGAAAATATTTTTTGAAGGAGGGATAAAACAAGGCATAAATAATGGGGTTACAGGCTGAATTGAAGTAATTCAACCAGTAAAATACTTCAGAGAGCAGAAAAGGTATACTCAAGCTAGCGAGAACACCAATCAAATGTAGCACATATAAAGGCATGCAACAAAAGATGAATACACCAAGCACAATACTGAGAGTCTTTGCAGCCTTGCTTTCAGACTGTTTAATCAACCCACCTCTCCCTCTGTCATTTAAACAATTGTTCTTATCTCCAATCTTTCTTACATGCTGTTTAGCCACAATAAATATTTGAGTGTAAAGACAAACCATTACAGTGCAGGGAAAGAAAAAGCAAAAAGCACTGCTCAACATTACCCAAAGTGGGTTAAAGAAAATGAAACAACCACCAATGCACTTAAATAATTCCAAATCCTCTAACCCTACCTCATTGGCCTTTGAATAAAGTCCTCCATAAGCATAGACAGCAGCCAGTGCCCAGCTGGCACATACCATAATCATTGCCACTGACATTGTGATTTTTCTAGAATAATGCAGAGGATTGCATATTGCTTGATGTCTGTCGACAGCAATGCAAATTAGGTGGAAGATAGAAAGAGTGGTGAGAAACACCTCAAAACTAAAATGTAGGTGACAGAACGTATCACCATAGAACCAACAGCCAGTAACAGTCCGGGTGGCACTGAAGGGCATCACAATAACACCCACTAGCAGATCAACCAGAGCAAGAGATAGAATGAACACATTGGTAGGACTATGCAACTGTTTGAAATAACAAATTGACACAATGACAAGAGAGTTCCCTAAAATGGTAACCAGCGTGCCTGAAACAAACACCAAATAGAGGACAAAATTTGGCCAAAAACCTAACCGTATCCCAATACATGAGGCATTGCTGCCTGGAACACAGTACATCAGCAGCTCTGGAGGCAACGAATGAGTCATGCTAAACCCAAAGACATAGGAGACATGGGAGAAACATACTGAAACCTGTCTCTGGTAATCAATGTCACAACATAGAAGCCACCTAAATAATTATTGGATACACTGTGCCATCCAATCAAAGGCCTCCTATTACGTACATGTAAAATAGTCCAAGCAACATTGTTATGTCCTCACATTTGTAATTTGCACAATATTGATCTAAATAACCATTAATAGTTTCACATGGAAATGATTTTAGTTTTGTGTAATAGAGAAGTATAATTTTAAAAGTTGTGAATAATTACTAAGTGCTGGATAGATGAAGCACACTGCACACTGTAGGTGCGTTTGTAAAAAGTCAATCCGAGCAGCAGGTTGCACGCCGGCACAAACTGGACTGTTCGTAAACTCAGAGCACTGATGTAATATACGGTTAGGTTATTCAGAGGACCACATTCTGGGAGTGGCAAAGCACAGTCTGGGCAGTCTGTCTAAGGAGATGGACCCACAGAGAGCCAAGAGCAGTCAGTGTGTCATGGACAGCTGAAACGGCAACTAGCTAAATGTATGACTGATGAGCGAATGAAGTAAAGTAACTCAACACACATGCTTGGATATGAATTACAGAGGTCATTTTGTGTTTCTAGATTTAGATTGGAGGGATTGGGAGTTGAAATGTTAACATTGTTTATCTTACCTAATCCAACATTCCACAAGACAAGCAGACATATTCAGCTAATTTGGTTATCATTGCAGAAAAAAAAATACTGTGTACCAATTTTACGTTGTCTCGTGAATTGAAAGCTAACATGCTAACCTCAGTGTTAACTTCCTCAAAAGGCTAACAACAGAGTTAGCTCCTCCTACAGTTAAAGTTTGAGAAATGTTCCCAGTGTTTCAGTGTACATGTTGGTTATTATCTTGGTTGTCATCGTCATACAGACCCAACAACAGTCATTGGCAGTTATATGGATCCTAACTTTGGAAATTCTCAAATGAGGATGGTTTTGTAACTAGTAACTAATTTCTTATCCCCCAATAACATAGGCTGTTATATTCTTTAAAGCAGTATGGAAACATGTTTCTGGAACACCAAAAATCCTAGATGTCATCCTTAACTAATATAAGATAGGATTTCATTCTGGGGAAAGTTTCTGTAATGAGGCCCCAGCTGACCAGCCGGTGGGGGAGTGATAGCGTCTTGCCTCACCGGAGTGACTGTGTTTGATGTTGTTCAGGCTGGAATAAACCTTATTTCAGCTCTGACGAATTCATTAAATTACAGAGACCATGGCGCCCCGCCATAGTCTCATAACGAACCAAAAGTATGTTTATGCTGCTCACAATAACATAACGTTGTGTTTTGCGCCGTTGATTCAGCAAAGTATCTCTGGTCAGCCGGTACTGTAACGTTTCCGGTGCAGGCGTGATACTGCGGCTGTGTCGGGTTCGTCTGCAGGTGAGTTAGTGAGAAATGACTCAGGTGTGTTTTCACTCCGCTGTCAACACCGGAGCCGCTGCAGCTGCGTGTTCGTTAAACACGGTTAGCGTTACCTTAGCTTTAGCTACTAGCCGCTAACGTTACTCCCTATAGGCGTCCACGTTAACCGGAGCTGTGACTTCAGTTTGTCATATTTCACCGATAAGGAGAGAAATCACTGAAAGATAGAGCAACAAGTCCTGAGAGCTGCTGTATTTCATTCAGTCTGTGGAAAACTACAACACCGTTCAATATTGTCTGTTTTCAAGCATCGGTTTGCAACGCAGGACAACAGCAGGACTTTGAAAATTAAAGTCTTAATGTCTGAGAGCCAAACCAGCAGAAACAAACGACTCATTTCTGTCCTTTTTTAAATGTTAGCTCAGCTGATATCTCTGAGCACAGTGGCACAAAACATTAAACCTGATGTGAAACAAGCAGAAACAAGTAATAAATACAACACAATGTCAGAAAATAGTTATAATAGTTGGTTATAATTTCTTAGAGCACATAGCGATGTCTTCAAATGTCATATTTTGTCTGATCAGCAGTCCAAAAATCCAAATATATTCAGTTTACTATCACGTATGACACAAAAAAGCTTAAAATCATCCAATTTGAGAAGCTACAACAAATACATTTTGGCATTTTTCCTTATTTGGTTATCAAAATAGTTGCTGATTGATTTTCTGTCAGTTGACTAATCGATTAATCATTTCAGCTCATCCTGTTTTCAGCAGAAGTAAGTAGTGAACACAAAACAATGTCAGAAAATAGTTGTTTACAAGAGCAAAAATGTATTCATAGATCTAGCCTCTTAATTTTGCTCTCAAAGTGCACCAGATTGATGCAATTAACTTTAAAATATAGAAACATTTTATTCCGGGGGAGCATGCACCCGGACCCCCCTAGATAGTCCGAGGTCCCACCATAGTCTCACAAAATCTTGTGGGAAACACTGTGATGTTATGCAAGGAATTTAATAATAATGATAATAATAATAACAATAATAATAATAAAAGAAGAAGAAAGCATGTTGCAAAGCAGCGCAAACGTATATGCGAAATTGTTGTACAGGCGAAGAGACTTAAAAAATAAAAAGATATAAGATAAGAAAGAAAGTGAGGTGTTCTTATTCTCTCAAAACTGTCTTTTTTATGAGAGATTTGCTCTCTATTTAACTGGGAATCTGGGATATTTCTGGGATTGTAATTGTGATGGATGGATATACTATGTGCCTAGCAAGGGCCATGTATCTACTTGCACACAGAAATTCTAGTGTCAAAAAGCGTAATTTGCATCTTAAAATCACTAAAATGTTCTCCTGGTGGGGGGTCCGGGGGCACCCCCCCATGTTGATGCCATGTAAGGAACTACAGCTTCCTTTACAGCAGAAATCAGGATAAACCTAATTCAGTATGTACTGCAACCTACTAAAGTGAACGGGTGCTGTTTCTAGACATAAACTGAGACAAAACAAGGCGAGGCAAAACACACAACAGAATAATGCATAATATGAACTCAACTGAAATTTCTGAAATTAGTTGCACAAAAGAGAGTTTCCAAAGAAAATTGAACATGTAATTATTGATGACAATAGCAGAACTAAGATCTTTTTATTGCTGGTGCAAATGCATGAACAAGACCTTGTTTTAAAAACAATATTTGAAAATATCATATTCATGTTTGAGTGTGTCATTTAACAGATAAATTCATAGTGGAAGAATTTGAGCTAAATATTTTCAGTGATTATGAATTGAAAACTTTTTTGAAGGAGGGATAAAACAAGGCATAAATAATTGGGTTTAAGTTTGAATTAACCTCTTCCTTTGTCATTTGAACATTTGTTCACATCTCCAATTTTTCTTACATGCTGTTTAGCCACAATAGATATTTGAGTGTAAATACAAACTATTACAGTGCAGGGGAAGATTTGAGAGCTGCTAGGGTCTCTGACCTCAAAGAGTAGCCTATGGAGATGATGATATCAAGCATCTGTGTAGTTACTTCCAAACAGTCACAAAGAGAAAAAATATCTGTAAATGGGAAAATTGTCTTGGCGCAGTGGATTCAGCTAAATGCATGTTTTCCCAATGTAGGGTTGTGTGCTATTTAGATGTTCTGGGGGCCTGTAGGAGATGTTATCCCACATTCAAATTGTACATGATGTGGTGTTGTCAATACCAGTCTCTTCAGCTGTATGTGAGAGGGCCTTCAGCTGTCTGAGCAGAGTCAAGACAGAATGGAGGTCATTTCTGCAAGTAGATGGACAAGCTGGTTTTGGTGTCACTTAAAGAACGCACAATCCAAGGTTGTAATGCTGAGACCCAATGGATCTGTGATGGAAATCAGCACAAAGGTTGACAAAAGCTAACTTTTGAAAGGATAGAACAGGTGAACAGGCAACAAGAGAATTGCTGGATTTGATAAAAATAAACTTCAAAGAATTCCGTTTGGTTAATGTATTAAAGATTTTAATTTTCTTAAAGACACATTTTAATTATGAAGCTGACATATACGTGCATGGTATTTAAATTACTCAAAATATTGACTAAATGGACATACAGTGCGTTGTCTTTTCAAAAAAGACTGGCAAGAAACAAATGCAAGTCCATGTTTTCCTTCATGTAAGTTCCATTTTTAATGTTTCTGTAGTAAAAATGTGTTTCTAAAGGCTTCTGGGAAGAACTCCAGCTTCATACATGACCTCCAAGAAGTCAAAAGGTGCTCTCTGTAGACAACGACTGAAAAAAAGTGCAAAACACATTCAACAAGGTTCTACATACCCTGTAACAGCATTTATATATGCATTTTTCGAGTGTAAATTGATCAAGGGGAATTATATTAATATAATCATGAATTGAGTATAGAAGTTATTATTACAAGTTGTTTTTTAAATGCAAGTATTGAAAAGCTTAACATGAAAAATATTGTGTAAACACTATCACAAACGTGATAGCCCAGTAATTAAGCATGTTATTAGACAAAATGTACCATTAATATTATAATAAAGACAAAGGTTTCTTATGATTGATGACAACTGCAAATAAAGGCCTCTCTGCAGCTTAAGCAAATGCATGCCTTACACCTTGAAAACTCAAAAATATATTATCTGAAGAGGTTGAACAGTTAATTTTTTCTGTCTTGACATTTGTCATTTATCAGATAAATTCATAGTTGAAGAATTTGAGCTGAATATTTTCAGAGTGATTATACAATGAAAACATTTTTTGAAGGAGGGATAAAACAAGGCATAAATAATGGGGTTACAGGCTGAGTTGAAGTAATTCAACCAGTAAAATACTTCAGAGAGCAGAAAAGGTACACTCAAGGTAGCGAGAGAACTAATCAAATGTAGCACATATAAAGGCATACAACAAAAGATGAATACACCAAGCACAATACTGAGAGTCTTTGCAGCCTTGCTTTCAGACTGTTTAACCAACCCACCTCTCCCTCTGTCATTTAAACAATTGTTCTTATCTCCAATCTTTCTTACATGCTGTTTAGCCACAATAAATATTTTAGTGTAAAGACAAACCATTACAGTGCAGGGAAAGAAAACGCACAAAGCACTGCTCAAGATTTCCCAAAGTGGGTTAGTGAAAATGAAACAACCACCAATGCACTTAAATAATTCCAAATCCTCTAACCCTACCTCATTGGCCTTTGAATAAAGTCCTCCATAAGCATAGACAGCAGCCAGTGCCCAGCTGACACATACCATGATCATTGCCACTGACATTGTGATTTTTCTAGAATAATGCAGAGGATTGCATATTGCTTGATGTCTGTCGACAGCAATGCAAATTAGGTGGAAGATAGAAAGACTGGTGAGCAGCACCTCAAAACTAAAGTGTAGGTGACAGAATGTATCACCATAAAACCAACAGCCAGTAACAGTCCGGGTGGCACTGAAGGGCATCACAATAACACCCACTAGTAAATCAACCAGAGCAAGAGATACAATGAGCACATTGGTAGGACTATGCAACTGTTTGAAATGACATATTGACAGAACGACAAGAGAGTTCCCTAAAATGGTAATCAGCATGCCTGAAACAAACACCAAATAGAGGACAAAATCTGTCCAGAAACCTAACCGTATCATAACACATGAGGCATTGCTGCCTGGAACACAGTACATCAGCAGCTCTGGAGGCAACGAATGAGTCATCCTAAACCCAAAGACATATGCCAAAACCTCAGAGATAACCCAACGGAACCCAACAGAGAGAGGACCTTGGTAGAAACATACTGTAACCTCTCTCTTGTAATCAATGTCACAACATAGAAGCCACCTAAATAATTATTGGATACACTGTGCCATCCAATCAAAGGCCTCCTATTAACATACATGTAAAATAGTCCAAGCAACATCATTATGTCATCATATTTGTAATTTGCACAGTATTGATCTAAATAACCATTAATGGTTTCACAAGGAGAACCATTTAGTTTTGAGTACTGAAGAAGTATAATTTTAAAATATATCATATGTTACATTTATACATATACACATTTTTATTGCATTTTTGTTGATTGATGCACACTGAGTGTAAGTTTGTAAATAGTCAATCTGAGCTCCAAATTACACTCTGCTATAAACTGAACTGTTCATAAATTGGGAGCGCTGTTTGAGTTTACTGTTCATTTTCTTTTGAAAGCTCTGTTCTCTGGGCCTTTCTGTCTGAAACAGAGCAGCAAAGAGAAGCTAGTGTTTCATGACCAGGTGAAATGGCAGCTGTTGCTACAAGGTATGGCCACAATTTTAGTTTCAAACGTCAACAAAACAAACTAACATTTTCGACAGAATTTGAAGAAACTTTGTTGAGGTTATGTCAAACGTGTCTATGTATTGTGCTGCAGAGTTGTTTGAAGTTATCATAGAAACCAGTTAGCCATGGCCCGCACTGACTCGGGGCAACAGTATGATAGCGCCCCCAGCAAGTTTTTTATATTTGACACGCTCTTAATTTGTAGTGTAACAAAATGTCAATAAGTAAATATTCTTACACATATTTAATATGCTAAACAAAAGAAAAATACAACCATACACCCTCTGAATTCAGGTTTTTCTCTTCTGCTGAACTAAGACAAGCTTAATTCCAGGATCTATATACTAACCCATCGGCCCTTACTGTACTAACTGTGCATTTTGGCTGTTAGAGGGTTAACCTGAAGACTCGCATGTTAACATCTGAGTAGGAATTCCCTCACCTTTGAATTTTCAATAGTGTCATGTTATGTCATCCTATTTGTAATTTGCACAATATTGATCTAAATAACCATTAATAGTTTCACAAGGAAAACAATTTAGTTTTGAGTAATGAAGTATAATTTTAAAGGATGTCATATATTACATACAGTGGATATAAATGGTCAACACACCCCTGGTAAAATGCCAGGTTTTTGTGATGTAAAAAAAAATGAGACCAAGATAAATCATTTCAGAACTTTTTCCACCTTTAATGTGACCTATAACCTTTACAACTCAGTTGAAAAACAAACTGAAATCTTTTAGGGGGAAAAATAAAAACTAAAAAAATTAAATAATTTGGTTGCATAAGTGTGCAAACCCTCCTGGGGATGTGGCTGTGTTCAGAATAAACCAATCACATTCAGAAGCGGAGGGGTTCCATACAACCTGAAGGGGTTTATTTCTCCAGAACAACCGACTAACTATACATTATCCCGCTTATTACACGGCTTACGAGTGAAATAAATAATAAATAATCACCCACAATGATTCAGCAGCGACAAGGATTACTCGGTAAAGTTTTCACTTTCACTTTCACTCTCAAGGCCGGCCTGAGAGAGCAGCATTCAATAGAGCCGTGTAATAAATAATAAATAATCACCCACAATGATTCAAGGCCGGCCTGAGAGAGGAGCTGGACAGCGGTGCTTCTTATGCTGTGGTTGGTGTAACGCGTTGAAAGTCCAGTTGTCTTGCTTATGTTGCTATATGTTGCCAGGGCGGATCAGAGCGCCGTCCCTAGCAACGGTCTGTTATACTTGACGACGGTCATTATACAGAAATAACGGACCGTAGAACACAGTGATGAACCAATCAGAGAGCAGCATTCAATAGAGCCGTGTAATAACAATGTTTATCTTACCTAATCCAACATTTCACTAGACAAGCAGACATATTCAGCTAAATTGGTTATCATTGCAGAAAAATAAAAATACTGTATACCGATTTTACATGTTCTAGTGAATTGAAAGCTAACATGCTAACGTCAGTGTTAGCTTCCTCAAAAGGCTAACAACAGAGTTAGCTACTCTCATAGTTAAAGTTGGAGAAATGTTCCCAGTATTTCAGTGTACATGTTGGTTATTATCTTCTTTGTCATCTTCATACAGACCCAACAACAGTCAGTGGCAGTTATATGGATCTTAACTTTAGAAATTCTCAAATGAGGATGGTTTTGTAGTAACTAATTTCTTATCCCCCAATAAAATAGGATGTTATATTCGTAAAAGCAGTTTGGAAACATGTTTCTGGAACACCACAAATCCTAGATGTCATCCTTAACGGATACAAGATAGGATTTCATTCTTAGGAAAGTTTCTGTCATTAGGTTCCAGGTGTCTTCAACAACAATTTCCTACATTTTGTTTTAAGAAGAATTTGGCAGATATTTGCCATATTTAAAGGCTCGGTAGGCAGCTTATTTTTGGCAATATTGGACAAAAACTTCCATAATAACCTTGGGGATAATGTAAATGAAGTGATGTGAGAGAAGAACAGACCTCTGCGCTTCCTCTAGGCTCTGTTTTCAGCCTGCAAAGAATCTGGCCCGTGACGGAAGACTTTGACCAATCACAGAGCAGCTGAGAGAGCGAGCCCTGTGATTGGCTGTTCTACTAAAGCAGTTGCGCGTTCACGTCTCTTTGGTGGAAACCCAGTCTGCAGCAATGGCGGATAACCGGACAGTAAAGATTGCGATCACGGTTGGAAACACCCGCTTTCAGTGCAAAACAATCTAAGAGGATTGTTTTGCATGTAAACAGCCAGGTGACAGCGGCTACCGGCAACGCATTGTCGGAAGTTGCTAATACGTTAGACTTCTGCTAACTGTAGCCAAAGGCATATGACTGCTGCTAATACAAGATCAAGTTTATGTTGCTACGTTAGAGTCACTAACACATTGCAACCGTCTTATGAACTAATTCAGCACTGTTCAGTATTGCCTCTTGTCGACATGGGGGTAATGCATTTTATCCCAGAAGTATAGCTACAAATGATTTGTGTGTGTGTTTGTGTGTACGTGTATGAAGCGCGTGCATCAGATGCCCGTGCTTGTCTGGTGGGAGGAGCTTGGGTCAGAGCTGAGGAGATGAGACCAGTGTAGACTCAACGATCACCTTTTTTCTAGGATTGCTGCCTACCGAGCCTTTAAGTGTTTTTTTTCTATAACGTAAATGTATTTAATGAAATAATTATCCACTTCACATGTGACTATTCTTCATTAGCACAAACAAACTGTTTGATATTAGAGCAAAACACACAACAGAGTATTGCATAATATTTAAATATAGCCCAGCAATATTTGTGCAATGTTACAGGGGAAAGTGTTGAAGAAGCATTGATTTCAATACGAATTGATGACACAAGTTAATCAAAGGTGTTTCTGAAATTCAAAAACTGGAAAATGTAACCAATATTTCTGAAATAAGTTGCACAAAAGATGTCTTTAAAGAAAATTCAACATGTATTTATTGTTGACAATAGCAGAAGAGAGACCTTTTGATTGCTGGTGCAAATGCATGAACAAGACCTTGTTCTGAAAAGAAAATATCATATTCATGTCCGAGTGTGTCATTTAAGAGATAAATTCATAGTGGAAGAAATTGAGCTAAATATTTTCAGAGTGATTATGAATTGAAAATTGAATTAAAGTAACCCAACGAAACTAATCCTTCAAACACAGGACCAGGTGTGCTGAAGCCAGTGAGGGGATTGCTTATCAAAGCCATGAAAAACGGCGTCTAACAAAAGATGAATGCACCAAGCACAATACCCATAGTCTTTGCATCCTAGCACTCTGTTTTATCATCACATCTCTTCCTTTGTCGCAGTATGTTATACCATCGAGAAAGTTTAGCTTTTGTCCGTCATTTTGGCCTAACATCTATGTTATTTCACTAAATTTTCTTAAGGCACTGAGAGCTTGATGAGCCTGTGCAACTGACCGTAGCACTTAAAATATTACATGTATTATTTTTAATTACTGTACATTTTTTTATTTACCAGTTTGTAAGGTTCCAGGGGTTGGAAATTTGTTTTTTGTTAATTTCATCACATGTTGGATTATAATTTAAAGGCTCACACTTTCTTACGTCACTAGCAGGTAGATGAGCATTCATATGCAGTCCATCGTTTGAAAAGGACAGTTTGTTAAGGATTTTATTTCAAAGGCTACATTTGTCCTGCATTGAGTTTTACTCTGTTTTAATTTAGCCTGCCATTTTGTTTATTATTGGCACTTGTTGAGCAGAGACAGTTAAATGTAAATTAAAGTCAGAAAGACTGTCTGGTGTGATGTGTGCAGTGTTTTTATCACTCATGATATACAGGTGTATGATTCAACTTCTTTCATTGTCTAGTGGTAAATAAAAAAATCTGCAATGTATCGTTTTATCAAATCACAATTTGTAGAATTGCAGTATTTAAAAGGGAATCACAATATATATCTAACAGGCATCACGATAGTATTGTATCATGCTGACCCATAGGCCCTTACAGTTCTAACTCTCCATTTTGACTGGAGTGTTAACCTAAAGACTCATGAGTTAACATTTTAGTAGGTCTTCTCTTGTGTGGATTTTCTGGGTGCAATACTGTGATAGACTGGCTGGATATTAGCAGGCTTCAGAAAACTATCCTGATGACCTGGCGAGATACAATCTTAGAGGCTACAGGTATAGGCATGTACCCTGGCTGGATACTGGGAGATTGAGGCAAGTCTATACGATTTATGGACAGATTCAAGTATCCGGAGCCAATAACTCGCATTATCAATCCTCATCTGATTCTGACAGATAACAGTTAGAAGTCAGTTCCATGTAATTTCCATTGTTTTCCAGCCTTTTTCTTGTGATCCTTTTAATCACCACTTAATTGAAAGATATAATAGCTATATCTGTTTAATTTCTCCCTTCCACCCCTCACCCCCAAGAAACAGACAAAAACAAAAAACGTATATGCACTTGTATGGTCTTACCCTTAGCACTTAAATCATAGCAATTATGTACTGAAGGTATCCTTGATAGATAGCAGCTACTATGCTCAGATGAGGTCTTGAAAGTCGTTTCTATTTTTTCATTCTTACTTTATTGGCGGTGATATGTTGTGGTTTCTTGTGAGAAATGTACTTATTGTACGTCCCTTCCGACCAAAACATCTACTAAATGCCCTAAATGTAAATGTAAATTTGAGGAGGCAAGAAGTAACAATGTCCAGGGGGTGGAACACACATGTTCCATCCCCTGCCTCCAGCCCCATGTGAGGCAGGCTTCACTGGCACATGAAGTTTCAATTTGTTATTTGATGAAAGCACAAGTCTGGGCGCTTCTGGGAAAAAATGACAGCTTGGGTTACTGCAGTGGTCAAAAAAGCCTAAACTAGTAAATGAGGCTAAAAATTGACATATTCATATACATGACAGCATCAGCTATCTCAGTGGACAAACTAAATGTAAATCTGAATGAAGCTTAAAATAGACATATGTCTATTGAAAAAATAATTTGTCAAGAAACTAATATAAATCCACGATTTCCTTCACATTCATTCTATTTTAATGTTTGTGGAGTAGAAATGTGTTTCTTTGAGCTTCTGGGAAGAACTACAGCTTTGTACATAACCTCCCAAAAGTCCATAGGTGCTGTCTGTAGACAAAGACTGAAAATGAAGCAAAATACATGATTTTGTAATGCTCACTTTTCAAAGCAGCCCTACATTTTCTGTAACAGTATTAATGTATGAATTGGTACAAGTGTAAATTTATCATGGTGCATTATTTTAATATTATTAGGAATTGAGTATACAACTTGTTATTGTATATAAAGGTGGATTTTAATTTCAAGTACTGAAAAAGCTTTATCTGAAAAATAGCATATAAAACAATCACACAGGAGGACAAACATATTGGCCTAATAATAAAGCATGGTGTTAGAAAACATGTAGCATTGACATCCTCATAAAGACAGTGGGTTGTTGAAAAAAATGCAAATAGTTATTGATGACAAGTGCAAAAGAAAGGCCTTTCTGCAACTGATGCAAATGCATGCCTAACACCTTGTCTAAAATATATCCTATTTGAAAATATTGTGTTGAGATTTGTCATTTGTCAGATAAATTCATAGTTGAAGAATTTGAGCTGAATATTTTCAGAGTGACTATGCAATGAAAACATTTTTTGAAAGAGGGATAAAACAAAGCATAAATAATGGGGTTACAGGCTGAATTGAAGTAACTCAACCAGTATAATGCTTCCCAGAGGAAAGAATTAATGCTGAAGCCAGTGAGGGGATTAATTATTACATTCATATAAAAGGGCATCCAACAAAAGATGAATACACCAAGCACAATACTGAGAGTCTTTGCAGCCTTGCCCTCAGACTGTTTAACCAACCCACCTCTTCCTCTGTCATTTGAACTATTGTTCTGATCTCCAATCTTTCTGACATGGTGTTTAGCCACAATAAATATTTGAGTGTAAAGACAAACCATTACAGTGCAGGGAAAGAAAAAGCACAAAGCACTGCTCAACATTCCCCAAAGTGGGTTAAGGTACACAAAACAACCACCAAGGCAAAACGATTCTGTTATATCTTCTAACCCTGCCACGCTGGCCTTTGAATAAAGTACTCCATAAGCGTAGACAGCAGCCAGTGCCCAGCTGGCACATACCATAATCACAGCCACTGACATTGTGATTTTTCTAGAATAATGCAGAGGATTGCATATTGCTTGATGTCTGTCGACAGCAATGCAAATTAGGTGAAAGATAGAAAGAGTGGTGAGAAACAACTCAAAACTGACATGCAGATGACAGAATGTATCACCATAGAACCAGCAGCCATGAACAGTCCGGGTGGCACTGAAGGGCATCACAATCACACCTACTAGTAGATCAGCCAGAGCAAGAGATAAAATGAGCACATTGGTAGGACTATGCAACTGTCTGAAATGACAAATTGACACAATGACAAGAGAGTTCCCTAAAATGGTAACTAGAATGCCTGAAACAAACACCAAATAGAGAGCAAAATCTGTCCAGAAACCTAACCGTGCCATAATACATGAGGCATTGCTGCCTGGAAAACAGTCCAACAAGTCTGGAGGCAACGGATGAGTCATAGTCAAACAAAAGACAAATGCCAAAACCTCAGAGATAACCCAACAGAACCCAACAGAGAGAGGACCTTGGGAGAAACATACTGAAACCTCTCTCTTGTAATCAATGTCACAACATTGAAGCCACCTAAATAATTATTGGATACACTGTGCCATCCAATCAAAGGCCTCCTATTAACATAGATGTAAAATAGTCCAAGCAACATCATTATGTCATCATATTTGTAATTTAAACAATATTGATCTAAATGACCATTAATAGTTTCACATGGAAATTATTTTAGTGTTGTGTAATAGAGAAGTATAATTTTAAAAGGTGTGAATAATTACTAACATAAATATCAGAATGTTTAAGTGCTGGATAGAGGAAGCACACTGCACACTGTAGGTACGTTAGTAAAAAGTCAATCTGAGCAGCAGGTTGCACTCCGACACAAACTGGACTGTTCGTAAACTCAGAGCACTGTTGTAATATATGGTTAGGTTATTCAGAGGACCACATTCTCAGAGTGGCAAAGCACAGTCTGGGCAGTCCGTCCAAGGAGATGGACCCGCAGAGGGCCAAGAGCAGTCAGTGTGTCATGGACAGCTGAAACGGCAACTAGCCAAATGTATGACTGATGGGCGAATGAAGAAAAGTAACTCAACAGACATGCTTGGATATTGAACACCAAAATCCTAGATGTCATCCTTAACTGACATAAGATAGGATTTAATTCTCAGGAATTTTCCGTAATGAGGCCCCAGGTGTCTTTAACAACAATTTCTAAGACCTACATTTTGTTCTAAGAAGAAGTTGGCAGATATTTGCCATATTTAAGTGTTTATTTCCATAATGTAAATTTATGTAATAAAACACACAACAGAGTAATGCATAATATTTAAATATAGCCCAGCAATATTTGTGCATTGTTACAGGGGAAAGTGTTGAAGAAGCATTGATTTCAGTACAATTTGAAATCGACGATACAAATTCAACTGAAATATCTGAAATTAGTTGCACAAAAGAGGTTTCCAAAGAAAATTGAAGATGTAATTATTGATGACAATAGCAGAACTAAGATCCTTTTATTGCTGGTACGAATGCATGAACAAGACCTTGTTTAAAAAACGATATTTGAAAATATATTCATGTTTGAGTGTGTCATTTAACAGATAAATTCATAGTGGAAGAATTTGAGCTAAATATTTTCAAAGTGATTATGAATCGAAAACATTTTTTGGAGGCGGGATTAAACAAGGCATAAATAATTGTGTTTAAGGTTGAATTGAACTCTTCCTTTGTCATTTGAACATTTGTCCACAATTTTTCTTACATGCTGTTTAGCCACAATAGATATTTGTGTGTAAATACAAACTATTACAGTGCAGGAGAAGATTTGAGAGCTGCTAGGATCTCTGACCTCAAAGAGTGGCCATGGGAGAAAGCAGAGCTCGTAGGTTATGGAGATGATGACATCTTGCATCTGTGTAGTCACCTCAAAACAATCACAAAGAGAAAAATATCTGTAAATGGGAAAATTGTCTTGGCAGAGTGGATTCAGCTTAACGCATGTTTTCCCATTTGTGCCATTTAGATGTTTTGGGGGCCTGTAGGAGATGTTATCCCACATTCAGATTTTACATGATGTGGTGTTGTCAATACCAGTCTCTTCAGCTGTTTGTGAGAGGGCATTCAGCTGTTGGAGTAGAGTCAAGACAGAATGGAGGTCATTTCTGCAAGTAGATGGACAATATGGTTTTGGTGTCACTTAAAGGACCCACAATCAAAGGTTGTAATGCTGAGACCCAATTGATCTGTGATGGAAATCAGAACAAATGTTGAGAAAAGCTAACTTTTGAAAGGATAGAACAGGTGAACAGGCAACAAGAGAAACGCTGGATTTGATAAAATCAAACTTCAAAGAATTTTGTTTGGATGATTTATTAAAGATTTCATTTTTTTTTAAGGAAAATTGTAATTATTAGGCTGCCATAAAACTGCATGGTATTTAAATTACTCAAAATATTAGGTGACTAAATGGACATACAGTGTGTTGTCTTTTCAAAAAAAATACTGGCAAGAAACAAATGTAAGTCCATGTTTTCCTTCATGTTAGTTCCATTTGTAATGTTTCTGTAGTAAAAAAAGTGTTTCTAAAGGCTTCTGGGAAGAACTACAGCTTCATACATGACCTCCAAGAAGTCAAAAGGTGCTCTCTGTAGACAACGACTGAAAAAAATTAAAACACATAATGTAGTAAGGCTTTAATTTCAAAAGGTTCTACATACCCTGTAACAGCATTAATATATGCATTTTTTCAAGTGTAAATTGATGAAGGGGAATTATTTTAATATAATTATGAATTGAGTAAATGACAAAATGTACCATTAATATCATAATAAAGACAGTGGTTTGTTGTGATTGATGACAATTGCAAAACAAAGGCCTCTCTGCAGCCTATGCAAATGCATGCCTTACAACTTGAAAACTCAAAAATATATTATCTGAAGAGGTTGAACAGTTCATTTTTTGAGTGTAGATGTGTCATTTATCAGATAAATTCATAGTTGAAGAATTTGAGCTGAATATTTTCAGAGTGATTATACAATGAAAACATTTTTTGAAGGAGGGATAAAACAAGGCATAAATAATGGGGTTACAGGCTGAATTGAAATAATTCAACCAGTAAAATACTTCAGAGAGCAGAAATGGTATACTCATGCTAGCAAGAGGACCAATCAAATGTAGCACATATAAAGGCATGCAACAAAAGATGAATACACCAAGCACAATACTGAGAGTCTTTGCAGCCTTGCTTTCAGACTGTTTAACCAACCCACCTCTCCCTCTGTCATTTGAACTATTGTTCTTATCTCCAATCTTTCTGACATGCTGTTTAGCCACAATAAATATTTGAGTGTAAAGACAAACCATTACAGTGCAGGGAAAGAAAAAGCACAAAGAACTGCTCAAGATTCCCCAAAGTGGGTTGGAGAAAATGAAACAACCACCAATGCACTTAAATAATTCCAAATCCTCTAACCCTACCTCATTGGCCTTTGAATAAAGTCCTCCATAAGCATAGACCGCAGCCAGTGCCCAACTGGCACATACCATAATCACAGCCACTGATATTGTGATGTTTCTAGAATAATGCAGAGGATTGCATATTGCTTGATGTCTGTCAACAGCAATGCAAATTAGGTGGAAGATAGAAAGACTCGTGAGCAGCACCTCAAAACTAAAATGTAGGTGACAGAATGTATCACCATAAAACCAACAGCCATGAACAGTCCGGGTGGCACTGAAGGGCATCACAAGAACACCCACTAGTAGATCAACCAGAGCAAGAGATAAAATGAGCACATTGGTAGGACTATGCAACTGTTTGAAATGACAAATTGACACAATGACAAGAGAGTTCCCTAAAATTGTAACTAGCATGCCTGAAACAAACAAGAAATAGAGGACAAAATTCGTTCCAAAACCTTTCCGTATCATTATACATGAGGCATTGCTGCCTGGAACACAGTACAACAAGTCTGGAGGCAACGGATGAGTCATAGTGTAACGAAAAAACGTATGCCAAAACCACAGCTGTCACCCAACAGAACCCAACAGAAAGAGGACCTTGGGAGACACATGCTGAAACATCTCCCTTGTAATCAATGTTGCAACATTGAAGCCACCTAAATAATCATCAGATTCACTGTGCCATCCAATCAAAAGCCTTCTATTAACATACATGTAAAATAGCCCAAGCAACATTATTACGTCATCATATTTGCAATTTATTCAGCATTGATCTAAATAACCATTAATCGTTTTGGAAGGAAAATAATTTTGTTTTGAGTAATAAAGTATAATTTTAATTGATGCCATATATTTCTGGCATACTAAGTAGTAGTATTACTTTTACTTCAAAGTGCACTGTGCATCTCTCTGAATCTCCGTTTGATGTGGGGGTGGGCTTGGTCTTCCTCTGGCTCTTGTGTGAGTCTGAGATTTATAGACAGATTGACGTAACCGAAACCAGTAACTCAACTTATCATCCTTTTTTGATTCTAACAAGCAACTTTTTTGAAGACAGTTCCTTCTGATGTCAATTGTTTTACTGCCTTTTTTTTGACTATTTGTGATTCTTTTAATCACCACTTCCTTGAAAAATATAACAGCCATATGTGTTTTATTTGAAGAGCCAACAAATAACATTATCTAGGAGGTAGAAGGTGTGTATGTGAGGCTGATGCATGTGCAGACTGATGACAGCAACACAAACAGACTGATTGAACCGGTCAGGCAGGATGTGATTAACTTGTTGGACAGTGACGTTGATGCGTCAGTCCCCAATTTGAGAGCTGCTAGGGTCTCTAACCTCAAAGAGTGGCCATGGGAGAAAGCAGAGCTTGTAGCTTATGGAGACCATGACATCAAACATCTGTCGAGTCACTTCAAAACAGTCCCACAGAGATAAAAATGTATGAATAGGAACATTCAGCTGAGGGCATGTTTTGCCAATGCAGGGTGGTGTGCTATTTCTGGTGCATGTTACAGAGGCTACCTGGAGAGGTTTGCCCTGATTCTGATGCTACATGATATGATGCTTGCTATCCCATTCTCCCCGGCTGTATGTGAGTCGAGATTTAACTGACTAAGCAGAATTAAGACAGACAGGAGGTCATCTCTGAAGTAGTGATGATGGACAAGCTAATGTTGGTGTCACTTGTGGGAATTGAGGGTGGACACAACTGACTAATAACTGAGAACTAGTGACACTGATAATACATATAATTCTTACATCAGATTCAAATTGTGTACAGTATGAGATACAATGAACTACAAAGTGTCTTGGTTGGCCAATGTAATGAAGCCTTTTAACATTATTTTTTGTCACATTTTAATTTTTAAGCTCACCTGTAACTGTGTAGTACCTTATTTGCCCAAAATATATTGTACATTTTCTGCTCTCTTATCATTGCGTAAGCCCCAAAACTGAACAGAAGTTGACTGTAGACATAGATTTACAAGACATATACATGAATTCATGTGCTGCCATTTCTAAGAGCTTCTGGGAAGAAATGTCCGCGTCCATTACTGCAGTAGTCAAAGAATGAGGCCTAAAATGGACATATGCATGACAACTTCAGTTACTTCCAATTGGCAAACTTCCAAAAGCTTCTGAGAAGAACTACAGCTTCCTTCAATTCAGACGTCAAAGTGAGCTTAAATCAGTACATAACTCTTTAAAGTCATTAGGTGCTGTCTGAAGACAAAGACTGAAATAATAACAAAACAAATTACACTTTTAGAAGCTTTATTTTATAGTGTGGCAAAATTCATGATAGATAATGTACAATCTTTTTTAAAACAGCCCCTATGTACCATTTGAGAGCATGAACATCTGCTTTGTTACAAGTGTAATTTGATCAAGGGGCATTATTTTAACATATTTGGGAGAATTTGTTTTTCAAATTCAAATACTGAACATTTTTCCATGAAATATAGTGTCTAAAACAATCACATAGAGAGACAACCATAATGGCCAAGTAATAAAGCATCTTGCATGCATCATTAATATTGCAACACAGATTATTGTGTTATAGTGGTTTGTGAAGAAAAAACATGTATTTTTTTATGACAACCACAAAGAAAAGACTTTCATTTGCTGATGCAAACGCTTGTCTTTGACCTAATTTAAAAAATGGCTGACATGAAATCATTTAATAATGCATGTTGACGGTGTAGATTCGTTATTTAACAGATAAATTCATAGTTGAAGAATTTGAGCTGAATATTTTCAGAGTGATTATGCAATGGAAACATTTTTTGAAGGAGGGATAAAACAAGGCATAAATAATGGGGTTACAGGCTGAATTGAAGTAACTCAACCAGTATAATGCTTCCAAGAGGTAAGAATCAATGCGGAAGCCAGTGAGGGGATCAATGATGAATTGCATAAAAAAGGGCATCCAACAAAAGATGAATACACCAAGCACAATACTGAGAGTCTTTGCAGCCTTGCTTTCAGACTGTTTAACCAACCCACCTCTCCCTCTGTCATTTAAACAATTGTTCTTATCTCCAATCTTTCTTACATGCTGTTTAGCCACAATAAATATTTGAGTGTAAAGACAAACCATTACAGTGCAGGGAAAGAAAAAGCACAAAGCACTGCTCAACATTCCCCAAAGTGCGCTAAAGAAAACAAAACAAACACCAAGGCAAAATGATTCTGTTATACCCTCTAACCCTGCCACGTTGGCCTTTGAATAAATTACTCCATAAGCATAGACAGCAGCCAGTGCCCAGCTGACACATACCATAATCATTGCTACTGACATTGTGATTTTTCTAGAATAATGCAGAGGATTGCATATTGCTTGATGTCTGTCAACAGCAATGCAAATTAGGTGAAAGATAGAAAGAGTGGTGAGAAACAACTCAAAACTGACATGCAGATGACAGAACGTATCACCATAGAACCAACAGTCATGAACAACCCGGGTGGCACTGAAGGGCATCACAATAACAGCCACTAGTAGATCAACCAGAGCAAGAGATAAAATGAGCACATTGGTAGGACTATGCAACTGTTTGAAATGACAAATTGACACAATGACCAACGAGTTCCCTAAAATGGTAACTATAATGCCTGAAACAAACACCAAATAGAGGGCAAAATCTGTCCAAAAACCTTTTCGTAACGCAATACATGAGGCATTGCTGCCTGGAACACAGTACATCAGCAGCTCTGGAGGCATGACTCATGCTAAACCCAAAGACATATGCCAAAACCTCAGAGATAACCCAACAGAACCCAACAGAACAGACCTTGGGAGAAACATACTGAAACCTCTCTCTTGTAATCAATGTCACAACATAGAAGCCACCTAAATAATTATTGGATACACTATGCCATCCAATCAAAGGCCTCCTATTAACATAGATGTAAAACAGTCCAACCAACATCATTATGTCATCATATTTGTAACTTGCACAATATTGATCTAAATGACCATTAATAGTTTCACATGGAAATGATTTTTTTTAAACGGTGTGAATAATTACTCACATAAGTATCAGAATATTTAAGTGCTGGATAGATGAAGCACACTGCACACTGTATACTTAAACTTTATTTATTTATATAGCACTCTATACCCCCCTCTCAGAAAATAGTTCCGACGTCCATGAAGCCGGTGAATCATATCAATAGAACGTCTTTTTTCTGGTTATCATCTATTGATATTCGGTACGCTACAGTTGTGGTTTCAGAATTTAATGTATTTTATGTACACAAGCAGGAAAGCTGGTTCCGCGGCCCGGCGGAGAATGAATGTTCATTTGCTCATTTATTTGCTCAAACTTGGAGCCATATGTGATCATAATGATGATGAGAAAAGAAAACACATTAACTAAAGGTACAGCCTATACTGAGACTCGAACCCATACTAGCGGAAGATTCTGCTTACTGAGGGAGCTGCTCTACCAGGGGAGCTATACATCAGTCATAAGGCTCTCATGTGTCTTATTGACCACCGACCCGCTGCCCCAGCTGACACACATCAGCGTCTAGACATACGTGCTGCTGTCGTGTCTTCAACCTAAAAACTGATCCTTATAAATTTTTTCGTTGAGTAAAAATCCTCTCTGAATTATGGAACTGATAAGAATCATTTCTTAAATGCTTGTATGGACGTTGAAACTTCTGTAGGCTGTGCGTAATTGTTTCTGCCTCCGCTTAGCCGTGGCTGCAGCGAGCGAGCGAAATCACAACCTCAGATGTCTTTAGGGTCTTTGACGTGTGCACAAAAAAAGACCACAGTTAAACATAAAAGCAAAACGAAAACAGATAAACATAAAATGGGAATATCACAGATAAATACAAAATACAAAGAATAAGACCTTAAAAGACATTTAAAAGGCTTCATAGTGAGTTGTTGATGATGTTGATGGCGGATGAGATGAATAATTTTTTTCACTAAGTTTGTCCTTGCTAGAGGGACCCTGTAGCGACAGGCTGAAGGAAGGAGTTGGAATGAGGTGTGGAGTGGGTGAGGTATTATTAGCTACATTCTTGTATTTAAGCAACAATGAACAGAAACATAAATCAGGCAACTCTGTCCATTCCCGTTCATGGTCACTGCTCCCTACTGCTGCATGTTGTCGTCCTCCTGCTCACAGATGCCACCTGGTGGTTGTTTGGGCACATTGCCGCTTCTCATGAAAACACAATTGATCCTCCACTAAAAAGGTGCGTGATTCTCGCGAGAACTCGGCCACAACGAAGTAGTACCTACTGTACAGACAAGTACATGCACCTACTCACTCACTTAGGCATGCACACACAGCCGCAAACATACACTCGTGAAGATATGATATGACTGGGCTCTGAGGATCCAGGTGAGGAAAGCAACGTTGGGGAGCCATCCACGCCAGGAAGTCATGTTGATCCATGGCCACAAGGGGGCACCGCCACGGGAACCACCCAACCAGGACAGACAGAGGAGCCCACACCACGGCTCTGGGGATGGCCGCGGTGCAGTGCCACCCCATCCATCCAGGCCAGGACAGCCCCCAGGGCAGCACCCCCATAGGCGGATCAAACTACTCCCAGTGTCGAGGGCCCCCTGTGAGGAAAACACTGGAGCTAGAAGATGAAAAGAAAACAGGATAAAATCAACATTAAAAGAAGTTAAAAGTAGTAGAATATTAAGAGACTAAAAGAAAAAAGCTGAGATACCATTCTTAAAACTGTATCCTAAAAGTTAATAAAATACAACCTAAGATCTGAGTAAAAAAGATCTGAGTGTAGGTGCGTTTGTAAAAAGTCAATCCGAGCAGCAGGTTGCACTCCAACACTAACTGGACCGTTAGTAAACTCAGAGCACTGTTGTAATATACGGTTAGGTTATTCAGAGGACCACATTCTCGGAGTGGTAAAGCGCAGTCTGGGCAGTCTGTCTAAGCAAATGGACCCGCAGAGGGTCAAGAGCAGTCAGTGTGTCATGAACAGCTGAAACAGCAACTAGCCAAATGTATGACTGATGGGTGAATGAAGTAAAGTAACTCAACACACATGCTTGGATATGAACTACAGAGGTAATTTTGTGTTTCTAGATTTAGATTGGAGGGATTGGAAGTTATTGTGTTGAAATGTTAACATTGGTTAGCTTACCTAATCCAACATTCCACTAGACAAGCAGACATATTCAGCTAAATTGGTTATCATTGCAGAAAAATAAAAATACTGTATACCGATTTTACATGGTCTAGTGAATTGAAAGCTAACATGCTAACGTCAGTGTTAGCTTCCTCAAAAGGCTAACAACAGAGTTAGCTCCTCCTACAGTTAAAGTTTGAGAAATGTTACCACTATTTCAGTGTACATGTTGGTTATTATCTTCTTTGTCATCTTCATACAGACCCAACAACAGTCAGTGGCAGTTATATGGATCTTAACTTTAGAAATTCTCAAATGAGGATGGTTTTGTAGTAACTAATTTCTTATCCCCTCAATAACGTAGGATGTTATATTCCTTAAAGCAGTTTGGAAACATGTTTGTGGAACACCAAAATCCTAGATGTCATCCTTAACTGATATAAGTAAGGTTTTGTTCTCGGGAAAGTTTCTGTAATGAGGCCCCAGGTGTCGTTAACAACAATTTCTTAGACCTACATTTTGTTTTAAGAAGAAGTTGGCAGATATTTGCCATATTTAAGTGTTTTTTTTGATAGTGTACATTTATGTTATGAATATAATTATCCACTTCACATGTGACTATTCTTCATTAGCACAAACAAACTGTTTGATATTTGCTCAACACAAGGTTGAGAATAAAATTATGAGTTGATCTCAAAGACACTCAAGGACGTACTGAATCTCTGCTGCTGTCTGGGCACAATGTGGTTTAATGACATGTTCTCAAAAATGAGCATGCTACAGCTTCCAACATGCAAGTATTTTCAAATTGACGATACAAATTCAACTGAAATATCTGAAATTAGTTGCACAAAAAAAGTTTCCAAAGAAAATTGAACATGTAATTATTGATGACAATAGCAGAACTAAGATCTTTTTATTGCTGGTGCAAATGCATGAACAAGACCTTGTTTTAAAAACGATATTTGAAAATATATTCATGTTTGAGTGTGTCATTTAACAGATAAATTCATAGTCGAAGAATTTGAGCTAAATATTTTCAGAATGATTATGAATTGAAAACATTTTTTGAAGGAGGGATAAAACAAGACATAAATAATTGGGTTTAAGGTTGAATTAACCCCTTGTTTGTCATTTGATCATTTGTTCACATCTCCAATTTTTCTTACATGCTGTTTAGCCACAATAGATATTGCAATAGATATTTGAGTGTAAATACAAACTATTACAGTGCAGGAGAAGAGTTGAGAGCTGCTAGGGTCTCTGACCTCAAAGAGTAGCCATGGGAGAAAGCAGAGCTTGTAGCTTATGGAGATGATGACATCAAACATCTGTGTAGTCACTTCAAAACAGTCACAAAGAGAAAAATATTTGTAAATGGGAAAATTGTCTTGGTGGAGTTGATTCAGCTGAAGGCATATATTGCCAATGCAGGGTTGTGTGTTACTTCAAGTGGATGTTTTGGGGGCCTGTAGGAGAGGTTATCCCACATTCAGATCTTACATGATGTGGTGTTGGCTATCCCAGTCTGTCCAGCTGTTTGTGAGAGGGCATTCAGCTGTCTGGGCAGAGTCAAGACAGATTGGAGGTCATTTCTCCAAGTAGATGGACAACCTGGTTTTGGAGTCACTCAAAGGACCCACAATCCAACGTTGTAAAGCTGAGAATGAATGGATCTGTGATTGAAATCAGCACAAAGGTCCAGTAAAGATAACTTTTGAAGGGATAGAAGAGGTGAAGAGGCAACAAGAGAATTGCTGGATTTTTGTTTGAGGGATCTGTGAAGAACATGACAACAGCTGCACAACTGGAGTTTTGAACAACAGGAATTGAGGCTAGAAACATTAACTGACAAAGAATTTAGTTTGGTTGATGTATTAAAGCATTTAATTTCCTTCATGACACATTTTTATTATAAGTCTGGCACGTAACTGCATGGTATTTAATTTATTCATGATATAAGCAGTTCTACATACCCTGTTACAATTTTCTTATCATCATATGCTATTATATTGTGCTTGATACCATAACAAAGGAATATTAAGATATACAAATATAAACATCAATTAAGTAGAGTCATATTTTAAGAAATGTGTTCAAAATCTTTTCTAATGTCCATTGGTGATATTGATCATCTGTGATTTGTCTTTCAAAAAACTATTTTAGCCAGACGTGAAAATCAATCAGTCTCACTGTAAAGAATAAAAATAATGGATGTTTCAGGTTTCATGTCAGGTGATCTTCAGGAAACGACTGATTCACAGCGTTTCATTGTCACAACCTTTTTTTTATAGAAGGCTTTGGTTCATGTGTGTCATGCAGTTGTTCAAGTCAGTGCCTCTGTGTCTCTATGTGGTAAACTGTAATCCTGAACAGGGTTTTCTGCATCGCATCTTATTCTACATTATAGTTAATTTACTTTGTCTAATGTGAGACGTGACTGTATGTGATTTACAGCAGTTGGCGGTATGACCAGATATTACAGGCTTTACGGTTACAAAAGGTACTGATATATGCATTTTTAAAAGTGTAAATTGATCAAGGGGAATAATAATTATGAATTGAGTATAGAAGTTATTATTGCAAGTTGTTTTTTAAATGCATTTACTGAAAAGCTTTACATGAAAAGTAGTGTGTAAACACTCACACAGAAAGAAAAACATGGCCCAGTAATAAAGCATGTTGTTAGACAAAATGTACCATTAATATCATAATAAAGACAGTGGTTTGTTATTATTGAGGAAAATTGCAAAACAAAGGCCTCTCTGCAGCTTACACAAATGCATGCCTTACACCTTGTTTCAAAAATATATTATTTGAAGATGTTAAACAGTTCATTTTTTGAGTGTAGATGTGTCATTTAACAGATAGATTCATAGTTGAAGAATTTGGGCTGAATATTTTCAGAGTGATTATGCAGTGAAAACATTTTTTGAAGGTGGGATAAAACAAGGCATAAATAATGGGGTTACATGCTGAATTGAAGTAACCCAACCAAACTAATACTTCCAAGAGCAGAACAGGTATCCTGAAGCCAGTGAGGGGATCAATAATTGCTTGCATAAACAATGGCATCCAACAAAGGATGAATACACCAAGCACAATACTGAGAGTCTTTGCAGCCTTGCATTCAGACTGTTTAACCAACCCACCTCTTCCTCTGCTATTTAAACAATTGTTCTTATCTCCAATCTTTCTTACATGCTGTTTAGCCACAATAAATATTTGAGTGTAAAGACAAACCATTACAGTGCAGGGGAAGAAAAAGCACAAAGCACTGCTCAAGATTCCCCACAGTGGGTTCGAGTAAACAAAACAACCACCAAGGCACATTATTGATGCCATTAAATCCTCTAACCCTACCTCATTGGCCTTTGAATAAAGTACTCCATAAGCATAGACAGCAGCCAGTGCCCAGCAGGCACATACCATGATCATTGCCACTGACATTGTGATTTTTCTAGAATAATGCAGAGGATTGCATATTGCTTGATGTCTGTCGACAGCAATGCAAATTAGGTGGAAGATAGAAAGGGTGGTGAGAAACCACTCAAAACTGACATGCAGATGACAGAACGTATCACCATAGAACCAACAACCATGAACAGTCCGGGTGGCACTGAAGGGCATCACAATCACACCCACTAGCAGATCAACCAGAGCAAGAGATAAAATAAGCACATTGGTAGGACTATGCAACTGTTTGAAATGACAAATTGACACAATGACAAGAATGTTCCCTAAAATTGTAACCAGCATGCCTAAAAGAAACACCAAATAGAGGGCAAAATCTGTCCAGAAACCTTTGCGTATGGCAATACATGAGGCATTGCTGCCTGGAACACAGTACATCAGCAGCTCTGGAGGCAACAAATGAGTCATCCTAAACCCAAAGACATATGCCAAAACCTCAGCGATAACCCAACAGAACCCAACAGAGAGAGGACCTTGGGAGAACCATACTGAAACCTCTCTCTTGTAATCAATGTTGCAACATAGAAGCCACCTAAATAATTATTGGATACACTGTGCCATCCAATCAAAGGCCTTCTATTAATATGCAAGCAGAATAGTTCAAGTAAGATTATTATGTCATCCTATTTGTAATTTGCACAATATTGATCTAAATAATCATTAATAGTTTCACAAGGAAAACAATTTAGTTTTGAGTAATGAAGTATAATTTTAAAGGATGTCATATATTACATACAGTGGATATAAATGGTCAACACATCACTGGTAAAATGCCATGTTTTTGTGATGTAAAAAAAAGGAGACCAAGATAAATCATTTCAGAACTTTTTCACATTTAACGTGACCTATAACCTTTACAACTCAATTGAAAAACAAACTGAAATCTTTTAGGGGGAAAAATAAAAACTAAAAAACTAAAATAATTTGGTTCCATAAGTGTGCAAACCCTCCTATAACTGGGGATGTGGCTGTGTTCAGAATAAACCAATCACATTCAAACTCATGTTAAATAGGAGTCAGTACACACCTGCCATCTTTTAAAGTGCCTCTGATTAACCCCAAAGCAAGTTCAGCTGCTCTAGTAGGGTTTTCATTATCGACATTTTCTTAGTCACATCTTACAGCAAAAGCCACATGGTCCACAGAGAGCTTCCAAAGCATCAGAGGGATCTCATTGTCAAAAGGTATCAGCCAGGAGAAGGGTACAAAAGAATTTCCAAGGCATTAGATATACCATGGAACACAGTGTAGGCAGTCATCATCAAGTGGAGAAAATATGGCAGTGACATTACCAAGAACTGGACATCCCCCCAAAATTGATGACAAGACTGGTCAGGGAGGCTGCCAAGAGGCCTACAGCAACATTAAAAGAGCTGCAGGAATTTCTGGCAAGTACTGGCTGTGTAGTACATGTGACAACAATCTCCCTTATTCTTCATATGTCTAGACTATAGGGTAGTAACACTGCATCGAAAGAACACCATATCCACAGTGAAGCATGGTGGTGGCATCATCTGTTTTTCTTCAGCTGGAACTAGTGCCTTAGTCAAGGTGGAGGGAATTATGAACAGTTCCAAATACCAGTCAATGTTGGCACAAAACCTTCAGGCTTCTGCTAGAAAGCTGAAGAAGAAGAGGAACTTAATCTTTCATTTACATTTAGGGTATGTAGCATTTACCCAAAGCGACTTACAATAAGTATATTTGTCACAAGAAAGAATCAGAATCAGAATTCCTTTATTTGTCCCACAATGGGGACATTTCTTTGCCACAGCAGGCAAAGGACAGTTATTACGAAGATAAGAAATAGAAGTTACTCGTATATACATAATATTTACAATATGAACACTGAAGTTATATTTACAATATGAACACTGAAGTAATATTTACAATATGTACAATATAATTATAAACAGTGTGGTATTTTTATTTACAAATAATAATAAATATGTGTATTTAAAGATTGACCAGTTAGTGCAAACCAAATGTATATGGGATATGGCATAGTGCACATGTGAGGTCTACTGGGAGCAGTGCTGATTGTAGACTCTGACAGCAGCAGGAAGGAAGGACCTGCAATACCGCTCCTTCACACACTTGGGGTGTATCAGCCTGTCGCTGAAAGAGCTGACCAGTACTGTGATGGTGTCCTGCAGGGGGTGGGACTAATTCACCAGCAGCGATGACAGCTTATCCATCATCCTGCTCTCTCCCACCACCTGCACTGGGTCAAGAGGGCATCCCAGGATGGAGCTGGCCTTCTTGATAAGTTTATCAAGTCTCCTCTTGCCTGCTGCCGAGATGTTGCTGCTCCAGCAGACTACACCATAGAAAATGGCTGATGCCACCACAGTGTCATAGAAACCACAACATATCACCGTCGGTAAAGTAGAGAAGAAAAAATAGAAACAATTTTCAAGCCTCGCAGTCGTTTGAAGGCAATACTGTGACATCCTCGGCAGTGACTGACAGGTCCATGTGAGGGCAGTCTTTCCCAGTCATAGGTGAGGGTTGGGGGAGGTGCATTCTGGGAGGGCATAGGAGAAAATGAGGAGCTGATGTCTTTTACTTTCTTGGTAAAGTAAGTCATCAGCAGTGAGAGGGGGGGGGGGGGGGAGGGGTGAGGAGCGAAGAGAATATGGAAAATAGTTTCCTGGGGTTGGAGGCAGAGGAGTTGATCTTTGACAGGTAGGAGGCAGATTTGGCTGCTGAAACAGTTGATGAGAAGTTGGACAGGAGGTGGTGGTAGTGAGCAAGGTCATCAGGATGATGTGATTTTTTCCATTACGACAACGACCCGAATCATACATCCAAATCAACAAAAGAATGGCTTCACCAGAAGAAGATTAAGGTTTCAGAATGGCCCAGCCAGAGCCCAGACCTGAACCCAATTGAAAATCAGTGGGGTAATCTGAAGCGGGCTGTGCACAGGAGATGCCCTCGCAATCTGACAGATTTTTTCAAACAAAAGTTGGCAAATATTGTCAAGTCAAGGTGTGCCATGCTGATAGACTCCTACCCAAAAAGACTGAGTGCTGTGATAAAATCAAAAGGTGCTTCAACAAAGTATTAGTTTAAGGGTGTGCACACTATTTTTTTAATTTTTCCCCTTAAAAGATTTCTGTTTGGTTTTAAATTGAGTTGTACAGGTTGTAGGTCACATTAAAGGTGGAAAAAGTTCTGAAATGATTTATCTTGGTCTCATTTTTTTTACATCACGAAACCTGGCATTTCAACAGGGTAGAATATTTATATCCACTACATGGACAAATGTTCATTGCTTTTTTGTTGATGTACATTGCACACTGAATGTGCGGTTGTAAATAGTCAATGAAAGCTCCAAAGAGCACTTTGGTATCAACTGGACCGTTTGTAAATTCGGAGCAGTGTTGGAGTATTCCGTTCAGTTATGCCGAACACAGCACTCTGGCCCTTTCTGTCTGAGATGGAGCATCAGAGAGCCAAGAGAAGCCAGTGTTTCATGACTGGGTGAAATGGCAGTCATAGCTATGAGATATGGCCATAGTCTGCAACATTGCTTTTTAAATCAAAAGTATAGAGACACTTTGGCTTTTACACATTACCAGGAGATGAAAAGGACGACATGAAAAAATCTGTAACGGACAGGTATCGTATGCTGGTAATACGACCGACATGAGTGTCCATCTTCCTCGACACCATCCACAATTCATGTTAGCAAAACGAGCATCAACAAAAACAGGCCAGCGGACCTAAATTAATTATTACCTAAACTACGCAGAAAATTGAATGAAATGCTCATTTTATCTGCAAAGACCTTTGACCATATAGCCAGGTAGAAAATACAGGTTTTTGAAACACGGTTTACACCTTGTAGCCGCAGTATGTTATACCATTGAGAAAGTTTAGTTTTTCTCTGAGGCAGCCGGGCCTATAATCTACAACGAGGTAAAGTCACAAGTTTAAGAAATGCTGAGCAGAGCCGAACGAGTTGCTCTTACCTGCGACTTGTGGACCTCAAGGACCACAGAGTCTGACATCACCATAACAGACCTGCACAACTTAGTGACTTAGCATTTATCTTCAAAACTATGTATTTATTTATTTATTTACCAGTTTTATGTGCAGTCAGAGGTTTGAAAAGGATATCTGTAGTTCATTTTCATATGAAGAATTCAAATTTTTCGGATCACACTTATGCTGCGTACATTTTGGCCTAACATCTGAGTATTTTAATTAATTTCCTTAAGGCACTGGCAGCTTGATGAGGGTGCGCAACTGAGTGACTGTGGCACTTTAGCTATTACATGTATTATTTTTAATCACTGTACTTTTTATTTACCAGTTTGAAAGTGGTTGGAAGTGACATATTTTTTTTATCAATTTCATCATTTGGTGGATTATATTTTAAAGGCTCACATTTGTGCTGTTTTCAGTTATCTCCGCACATTTTTGCCTGACATCTAAGTGATCTTATACACTTTCTTATGTCACTAGCAGATGGCAGGCTACAGGTATAGGCATGTACCGTGGCTGATTACTGGGAGATTTATATTAACTGTATTCTTTCTTTCAGTTTCATGTTGGGGTGGGCTTTATGGACAGATTCAAATATCCAGAGCCAATAACTCACATTATCATCCTCACCTGATTCTGACAAGTAAATTTTGAAGTCAGTTCCTCATGATTTCCATTTTTTCCAGCCCTTTTCTTGTTTGACAGCTTGTGATCCTTTCAATCACCACTTACTTGAAAGATATAACAGCCATATCTGTTTAATTTGAGGAGGAAAGAAATAACAGGGTCCAGGTGGTAGAACATGTGAGGCAGGCTTCACTGACGCATGAAGTTTCAAATTTTTATTTGATAAAAGCACAAATCTGTGGGCTTCTGGGGAAAAAAAATGACAGCTTGGGTTACTGCAGTGGTTGAAAAAGCCTAAACTAGTCAATGAGGCCAAAGATCGATATATGTGCACATGACAGCAGCAGTGTAAACCTGAATGAAGCCTAAAATAGACATATGTTGTCTATTGAAAAAATCATTTGTCCAGAAACTGATATAAATCCATGTTTTCCTTCACATTTATTCTGTTTGTAGAATAAAAATGTGTTTCTTTGTGCTTCTGGGAAGAACTACAGCTTTGTACATAACCTCCCAAAGGTCAAAAGGTGCTGTCTGTAGACAAAGACTGAAAATAAAGCAAAATACATGATTTGGTAATGCTCACTTTTCAATTTACATGAATAACAACGTATAAACACAGGAGGACAAACATAATGGCCCAATAATTAAACTTGTTGTGAGACAACTTGTAGCACTGATATCCTTATAAAGACAGATTTGTTAAAAAAAAAAAAAAAGATGCAAATAGTTATCGATGACAAGTGCAAAACGAAGGCATTTCTACCACTGATGCAAATGCATGCCTAACACCTTGTCTGAAAAATATCCTATTTGAAGATGTGAAACAGTTCATATTTTGAGTGTATGTGTCACTTATCAGATAAATTCATAGTTGAAGAATTTGAGCTGAGTATTTTCAGAGTGATTATACAATGAAAACATTTTTTGAAGGAGGGATAAAACAAGGCATAAATAATGGGGTTACAGGCTGAATTGAAGTAACTCAACCAGTATAATGCTTCCAAGAGGAAAGGATCAATGCGGAAGCCAGTGAGGGGATCAATGATAAATTGCATAAAAAAGGGCATCCAACAAAAGATGAATACACCAAGCACAATACTGAGAGTCTTTGCAGCCTTGCCCTCAGACTGTTTAACCAACCCAACTCTCCCTCTGTCATTTGAGCTATTGTTCATATCTCCGATCTTTCTGACATGGTGTTTAGCCACAATAAATATTTGAGTGTAAAGACAAACCATTACAGTGCAGGGAAAGAAAAAGCACAAAGCACTGCTCAACATTCCCCAAAGTGGGTTGAAGTAAACAAAACAACCGCCAAGGCAAAAAAATTGCATTATATACTCTAACCATGCCTCATTGGCCTTTGAATAAACTACTCCATAAGCATAGACAGCAGCCAGTACCCAGCAGGCACATACCATAATCATTGCCACTGATATTGTGACTTTTGTTGAATAATGCAGAGGATTACATATTGCTTGATGTCTGTCGACAGCAATGCAAATTAGGTGAAAGATAGAAAGTGTGGTGAGAAACACTTCAAAACTGAGATGCAGTTGACAGAACATATCACCATAGAACCAACAACCATGAACAGTCCGGGTGGCACTGAAGGGCATCACAATCACACCCACTAGTAGATCAACCAGAGCAAGAGATAAAATGAGCACATTGGTAGGACTATGCAACTGTTTGAAATGACTTATAGACACAATGACAAGAGAGTTCCCTAAAATGGTAACCAGCATGCCTGAAACAAACACCAAATAGAGGGCAAAATCTGTCCAGAAACCTAACGGTACCGCAACACATGAGGCATTGCTGCCTGGAAAACAGTACATGAACTGCTCTTGAGAAAAGTCAACAGTCATCCTAAACCCAAAGACATATGCCAAAACCTCAGAGATAACCCAACAGGACCCAACAGAGAGAGGACCTTGGGAGAACCATACTGAAACCTCTCTCTTGTCAGTGTCACAACATTGAAGCCACCTAAATAATTATTGGATACACTGTGCCATCCAATCAAAGGCCTCCTATTAATATGCATGCAGAATAGTTAAAGATTATTATGTAATCCTATTTGTACTTTACACAATATTGGTCTAAATAACCATTAATAGTTTCACATGGAAATGATTTTAGTGTTGTGTAATAGAGAAGTATAATTTTAAAAGGTGTGAATAATTACTAACATAAATATCAGAATGTTTAAGTGCTGGATAGATGAAGCACACTGCACACTGTAGGTGCATTTGTACAAAGTCAATCTGAGCAGCAGGTTGCACTCAGACACAAACTGGACCGTTCGTAAACTCAGAGCACTGTTGTAATATACGGTTAGGTTATTCAGAGGACCACATTCTTGGAGTGGCAAAGCGCAGTCTGGGCAGTCTTTCTAAGGAGATGGACCTGCAGAGGGCCAAGAGCAGTCAGTGTGTCATGAACAGCTGAAATGGCAACTAGCTAAATGTATGACTGATGGGCGAATGAAGTAAAGTAACTCAACACACATGCTTGGATATGAATTACAGAGGTCATTTTGTGTTTCTAGATTTAGATTGGAGGTATTGGAAGTTATTGTGTTGAAATGTTAACATTGGTTAGCTTACCTAATCCAACATTCCACTAGACAAGCAGACATATTCAGCTAAATTGGTTATCATTGCAGAAAAATAAAAATACTGTACACCGATTTTACATGGTCTAGTGAATTGAAAGCTAACATGCTAACGTCAGTGTTAGCTTCCTCAAAAGGCTAACAACAGAGTTAGCTACTCTCATAATTAAAGTTTGAGAAATGTTCCCACTATTTCAGTGTACATGTTGGTTATTATCTTCGTTGTCATCGTCATACAGACCCAACAACAGTCAGTGGCAGTTATATGGATCTTAACTTTGGAAATTCTCAAATGAGGATGGTTTTGTAGTAACTAATTTCTTATCCCCCACTAAAATATGATGTTATATTCCTTAAAGCAGTTTGGAAACATGTTTGTGGAGCACCAAAAATCCTAGATGTCATCCTTAACTGATATAAGATAGGATTTCATTCTTGGGGAAGTTTCTGTAATGAGGCCCCAGGTGTCTTTAACAACAATTTCTAAGACCTACATTTTGTTTTAAGAAGAAGTTGGCAGATATTTGCCATATTTAATTTTATTTTCTATAATGTAAATGTATTTAATAAAACAATTATCCACTTCACATGTGACTGTTTTCATTAGCACAAACAAACTGTTTGATATTTGCTCAACACAAGGTTGAGAATAAAATTATGAGTTGATCTCAAAGACACTCAAAGACATACTGAATCTCTGCTGCTGTCTGGGCACAATGTGGTTTAATGACATGTTCTCAAAAATGAGCATGCTACAGCTTCCAACATGCAAGTATTTTCAAACCATTCAAATCCATGTTTGCTTTCATGTTCTGTCAGTTTGTAAAGATTGTTAAGTAGAAATTTGATGATGCCATGTAAGGAACTACGGCTTCCTTTACAGCAGTAGTCAGGATAAACCTAAATCAGTATGTACTGTAAACTACTAAAGTGAATGGGTGCTGTTTCTAGACAAAAACTGAGACAAAACAAGGCGAGACAAAACACACAACAGAGTAATGCATAATATTTAAATATAGCCCACTAATATTTGTGCTTTGTTACAGGGGAAAGTGTTGAAGAAGCAATGATTTCAATACAATTCGGTGTTGACGATACAAATTCAACTGAAATTTCTGAAATTAGTTGGACAAAAGAGGTTTCCAAAGAAAATTGAAGATGTAATTATTGATGACAATAGCAGAACTAAGATCTTTTTATTTCTAATGCAAATGCATGAACAAGACCTTGTTTTAAAAACATTTGAAAATATCATATTCATGTTTGAGTGTGTCATTTAACAGATACATTCATAGTGGAAGAATTTGAGCTAAATGTTTTCAGAGTGATTATGAATTGAAAACTTTTTTGAAAGAGGGATAAAACAAGGCATAAATAATTGGGTTTAAGGTTGAATTAACCTCTTCCTTTGTCATTTGATCATTTGTTCACATCTCCAATTTTTCTTACATGCTGTTTAGCCACAATAGATATTTGAGTGTAAATACAAACTATTACAGTGCAGAAGAAGATTTGAGAGCTGCTAGGGTCTCTGACCTCAAAGAGTAGCCATGGGAGAAAGCAAAGCTTGTAGCTTATGGAGATGATGACATCAAGCATCTGTGTAGTCACTTCAAAACAGTCACAAAGAGAAAAATATCTGTAAATGGGAAAATTGTCTTGGCAGAGTGGATTCAGCTGAAGGCATGTTTTCCCAATGTAGGGTTGTGTGCCATTTAGATGTTTTGGAGGTCTGTAGGAGATGTCATCCGACATTCAGATTTTACATGATGTGGTGTTGTCAATATCTGTCTCTTCAGCTGTTTGTGAGAGGGCATTCAGCTGTCGGAGTAGAGTCAAGACAGAATGGAGGTCATTTCTGCAAGTAGATGGACAAGCTGGTTTTGGTGTCACTTAAAGGACCCACAATCCAAGGTTGTAATGCTGAGACCCAATGGATCTGTGACAAGAGAATTGCTGGATTTGATATAACAAACTTCAAAGAATTTTGTTTGGTTGATGTATTAAAGATTTTAATTTTCTTTAAGGAAAACTGTAATTATTAGACTGCCATATAACTGCATGGTATTTAAATTACTCAAAACATTAGGTGACTAAATGGACATACAGTGTGTTGTCCTTTCAAAAAAAAAAAGACTGGCAAGAAACAAATGTAAGTCCATGTTTTCTTTCATGTTAGCTGCACGTGTAATGTTTCTGTAGAAAAAAATGTGTTTCTAAAGGCTTCTGGGAAGAACTACAGCTTCATACATGACCTCCAAGAAGTCAAAAGGTGACGACTGAAAAATATACAGAACACATAATGCAGTAAGGCTTAAATTTTAAAAAGGTTCTACATACCCTGTAACATCATTAATATATGCATTTTTCAAGTGTAAATTGATCAAGGAGAATTATTTTAATATATTTTGAATTGAGTATAGAAGTTATTATTAGAAGTTGTTTTTTAAATTCAAGTACTGAAAGGCTTTTCATGAAAAGTATTGTGTAATCACTCACACAGACAGACAAACATGATGGCCCAGTAATAAAGCATGTTGTTAGACAAAATGTACCATTAATATCATAATAAAGACAGTGGTTTGTTATTATTGATGACAACTGCAAAACAAAGGCCTCCCTGCAGCTTACGCAAATGCATGCTTTACACCTTGTTTCAAAAATATATTATCTGAAGATGTTGAACAGTTCATTTTTTGTGCTGAGATGTGTCATTTATCAGATAAATTCATAGTTGAAGAATTTGAGCGGAATATGTCCAGAGTGATTATACAACGAAAACATCTTTTGAAAGAGGGATAAAACCAGGCATAAATAATGGGGTTATAGGCTGAATTGAAGTAACCTAACCAAGTGAATACTTCCAAGAGGAAAGGATGAATGTGGAAGCCAGTGAGGGGATCAATAATAAAGTGCATAAAAAAGGGCATCCAACTAAAGATAAATATACCAAGCACAATACTGAGAGTCTTTGCAGCCTTGCCCTCAGAGTGCTTCACCAACCCACCTCTACCTCTGTCAGTTGAACTGTTGTTCATATCTCCAATCTTTCTTACGTGCCGTTTAGCCACAATAAATATTTGAGTGTAAAGACAAACCATTACAGTGCAGGGAAAGAAAAAGCTCAAAGCACTGCTCAAGATTCCCCAAAGTGCGTTAAAGTACACAAAACAACCACCAAGGCAAAATTATTCTATTATATCCTCTAACCCTGCCAGATTGGCCTCTGAATACATTACTCCATAAGCATAGACAGCAGCCAGTGCCCAGCTGACACATACCATAATCATTGCCACTGACATTGTGATTTTTCTAGAATAATGCAGAGGATTGCATATTGCTTGATGTCTGTCAACAGCAATGCAAATTAGGTGAAAGATAGAAGCAATGGTGAGAAACAACTCAAAACTGGTGTGTACGTGACAGAACGTATCACCAAAGAACCAGCAGCCATGAACAGTCCGGGTGGCACTGAAGGGCATCACAATCACACCCACTAGTAGATCAGCCAGAGCAAGAGATAAAATGAGCACATTGGTAGGACTATGCAACTGTTTGAAATGACATATTGACAAAATGACCAAAGAGTTCCCTAAAATAGTAACCAGCATGCCTGAAACAAACACCAAATAGAAGGAAAAATCTATCCAAAAACCTTTCCGTATCACAATACATGAGGCATTGCTGCCTGGAAAACAGTCCAAGAAGTCTGGAGGCAACGGATGAGTCATAGTATGACAAAAGACGTATGCCAAAACCTCAGATATCACCCAACAGAACCCAACAGAAAGAGGACATTGGGAGACACATGCTGAAACATCTCCCTTGTAATCAATGTCGCAATATTGAAGCCACCTAAATAATCATCAGATCTGTGCCATCCAATCAAAGGCCTTCTACTAACATACATGTAAAATAGTCCAAGCAACATTATTATGTCATCATATTTGCAATTTGCACAGTAATGATCTAAATAACCATTAATAGTTTACCAAGGAAAATAATTTAGTTTTGAGGAATGTAGCTTTTTAAAAGATGTCATTAATCTCTTATATATGTATACTAATGCTAACTGCTGTATTGTTGATACACACTACACACTGATTGTGTATTTGCAAATAGTCCAAGCGCCAGAGCGCACTCTGCCATAAACTGGACTGTTTCACAATTCGCAGCGCTTTTGGAGTATAACGTCTGGTTATTCCAAGTACACTGAGACTTTCTGTCTGGGATGGGTAAACAGAGAGCAAAGAGAAGCCTGTGTTTCATGACAAGGTGAAATAGAAGCAGTACCTATGAAATATGGCCATAATTTTAATTTAAAACATTTCAAAACAAAATAACATTTTTGACAGAATGTGAGGAAACCGTGTTGACATTATGTCAACAATGTGTGTGTATTGTGTTGCAGAGTTGTTTACTGAAGTTAGCACGGAAACCAGTTAACTCCGGCTGGCCCTATCTCAAGGCGATAGCACGATAGCCCCCTATAATTTCAGCAACGACATGTATGCTAGCACCAAGTTCTCTATATTTCCACGCTCTTAACTTGTAGTGTAATAGATTAACAAAATAACTCACAAAAGGTAAAAATTCTTACACATTTACATACTAAACAAGAAAAACAAACAAAAAAAACAACCATACACACTCTGAGATCAGGTTTTTCTCTTCTACTAAACTAAGACGAGCCTAATTCTAGGGTCAATGTGCTAACCTATAGGCCCTTACAATACTTACTGTGAATTTTGTCTGTTAGAAGGTTATCCTGAAGACTCATGTTAACATCTGAGTAGTCCTTCTTGCACGTGTGGATTTTGTGGGTGCAATATGCTACAAGACTAGGCATATACCATGGCTGGTTACTGGGCGATTGAGGCAGGACTATACTCCTGTTGTGACTGTTTTCTCTCTGCATCTCAGTTTTCAGTGAGAATGAGCTGGGTCCTCCCTTGGTTCCTGGGTGAGTCTCCCAGATTTATGAGCAGATTCCAGTACCCGGAGCCAATAACTCAAGTTATCATTCTCATTCGATTCTAACAAGTAACTGTTTGAAGACAGTTTCTCCTGATGCCAATTGTTTTACTGCCTTTTTCTTGTTTGACAGCTTGTGATCCTTTTAATCATCAATTACTTGAAAAATATGACAGCCATATCTGTTTTATTTGAGGAGGCAACAAATAACAGTGTCCAGCAGGTTGAGGATGTGTATGTCAGGCAGGTTGAACTGATGCATGTGCACACTGATGACAGCAACACATAAACAGACTGATCGAAGTGGTCATGCTGCACATGATTAACTTGTTGGACAGTGACGTTGATGTGTCAACACCCATTTTGACAGCTGCTAGGGTCTCTGACCTCAAAGAGTAGCCATGGGAAAAAGCAGAGATTGTAGCTTATGGAGACCATGACATCAAGCATCTGTGGAATCACTTCAAAACAGTCCCACAGAGAAAAATATCTGTAAATGGGGAAATTGTCTTGGCAGAGTGGATTCAGCTGAAGGCATGTATTGCCAATGCAGGGTTGTGTGCTACTTCAAGTGGATGTTTTGGGGGCCTTTAGGAGAGGTAATCCCACATTCAGATTTTACATGATGTGGTGTTGGCTATCCCAGTCTCTTTAGCTGTTTGTGAGAGGGCATTCAGATGTCTGAGCAGAGTCAAGACAGATTGGAGGTCATTTCTCCAAGTAGATGGACAAGCTGGTTTTAGAGTCACTTAAAGGTTGTAAAGCTGACAACCAATGGATCTGTGATGGAAATCAGCACAAAGTTCCAGAGAAGCTAACGTTTGAAGGGATAGAACAGGCGAACAGGCAACAAGAGAATTGCTGGATTTGTGTTTGAAGGATCTGTGAAGAACATGACAGCAGCTGCACAACTGGAGTTTTGAACAACAGGAATTGAGGCTAGAAACATTAACTGGCAAAGAATTTTGTTTGGTTGATGTATTAAAGCATTTAATTTTCTTTATGACACATTTTGATTATTAGGCTGGCATGGTATTTAAATTATTCGTGATATAAGCAGTTTTACATACCTTGTCACAGTTATCACTTATTATCATATGCTATTATATTGTGCTTGATGCCATAAAAAAGGAATATTAAGATATACAAATATAAACATTGATTAAGTAGAGTCATATTTTTAAAAAGTGTAAATTGATCAAGGGGAATTATTTTAATATAATTAGGAATTGAGTATAGAAGTTATAATTGCTAGTTGTTTTTTAAATTCAAGTACTGAAAAGCTTTACATGAAAAGTAGTGTGTAAACACTCAGAAAGAAAGAAAAACATGATGGCCCAGTAATAAAGCATGTTGTTAGACAAAATGTACCATTAATATCATAATAAAGACAGTGGTTTGTTATTATTGATGAAAACTGCAAAACAGAGGCCTCTCTGCAGCTTACGCAAATGCACGCTTTACACCTTGTTTCAAAAATATATTATTTGAAGGTGTTAAACAGTTCATTTATTGAGTGTAGATGTGTCATTTAACAGATAAATTCATAGTTGAAGAATTTGAGCTGAATATTTTCAGAGTGATTATGCAATGGAAACATTTTTTGAAGGAGGGATAAAACAAGGCATAAATAATGGGGTTACAGGCTGAATTGAAGTAACTCAACCAGTATAATGCTTCCAAGAGGTAAGGATCAATGCGGAAGCCAGTGAGGGGATCAATGATGAACTGCATAAAAAAGGGCATCCAACAAAAGATGAATACACCAAGCACAATACTGAGAGTCTTTGCAGCCTTGCTTTCAGACTGTTTAATCAACCCACCTCTCCCTCTGTCATTTAAACAATTGTTCTTATCTCCAATCTTTCTTACATGCTGTTTAGCCACAATAAATATTTGAGTGTAAAGACAAACCATTACAGTGCAGGGAAAGAAAAAGCACAAAGCACTGCTCAACATTCCCCAAAGTGGGTTAAAATAAACAGAACAACCACCAAGGCAAAATGATTCTGTTATATCTTCTAACCCTGCCACATTGGCCTTTGAATAAATAACTCCATAAGCATAGATAGCAGCCAGTGCCCAGCAGACACATACCATAATCATTGCCACTGACATTGTGATTTTTCTAGAATAATGCAGAGGATTACATATTGCTTGATGCCTGTCGACAGCAATGCAAATTAGGTGGAAGATAGAAAGAGTGGTGAGAAACACCTCAAAACTGAGATGCAGTTGACAGAACGTATCACCATAGAACCAACAGTCATGAACAGCCCGGGTGGCACTGAAGGGCATCACAATCACACCCACTAGTAGATCGACCAGAGCAAGAGATAAAATGAGCACATTGGTAGGACTATGCAACTGTTTGAAATGACATATTGACATAATGACCAAAGAGTTCCCTAAAATGGTAACTAGAATGCCTGAAACAAACACCAAATAGAGGGCAAAATCTGTCCAAAAACCTTTCCGTAACGCAATACATGAGGCATTGCTGCCTGGAACACAGTACATCAGCAACTCTGGAGGCAACGAATGAGTCATCCTAAACCCAAAGACATATGCCAAAACCTCAGAGATAACCCAACAGAACCCAACAGAGAGAGGACCTTGGTAGAAACATACTGAAACCTCTCTCTTGTAATCAATGTCACAACATAGAAGCCACCTAAATAATTATTGGATACACTGTGCCATCCAATCAAAGGCCTCCTATTAACATACATGTAAAATAGTCCAAGCAACATCATTATGTCATCACATTTGTAATTTGCACAATATTGATCTAAATGACCATTAATAGTTTCACATGGAAATGATTTTAGTTTTGTGTAATAGAGAAGTATAATTTTAAAAGGTGTGAATAATTACTAACATAAATATCAGAATGTTTAAGTGCTGGATAGATGAAGCACACTGCACACTGTACAGTAGGTGCATTAGTAAATACTCACAAACTGGACCGTTCGTAAACTCAGAGCACTGTTGTAATATACGGTTAGGTTATTCAGAGGACCACATTCTCGGAGTGGCAAAGCGCAGTCTGGGCAGTCTGTCTAAGGAGATGGACCCGCAGAGGGCCAAGAGCAGTCAGTGTGTCATGAACAGCTGAAATGGTATGTCTAGCCAGATGTATGACTGATGGACGAATGAAGTAAAGTAACTCAACACACATGCTTGGATATGAATTACAGAGGTCATTTTGTGTTTCTAGATTTAGATTGGAGGTATTGGAAGTTATTGTGTTAAAATGTTAACATTGGTTAGCTTACCTTACCCAACATTTCATTAGACAAGCAGACATAATCAGTTAATTTGGATATCATTGCAGAAAAAAATACTGTGTACCAATTTTACATGGTCTAGTGAATTGAAAGTTAACATGCTAACGTCAGTGTTAGCTATCTCAAAAGGCTAACAACAGAGTTAGCTACTCTCATAGTTAAAGTTTGAGAAATGTTCCCAGTATTTCAGTGTGTACATGTTGGTTATTATCTTCGTTGTCATCGTCATACAGACCCAACAACAGTCAGTGGCAATTATATGGATCTTAACTTTAGAAATTCTCAAATGAGGATGGTTTTGTAGTAACTAATTTCTTATCCCCCAACAACATAGGATGTTATATTCCTTAAAGCAGTATGGAAACATGTTTGCGGAACACCAAAAATCCTAGATGTCATCCTTAACTGATATAAGTAAGGATTTCATTCTTGGGAAAGTTTCTGTAATGAGGCCCCAGGTGTCGTTAACAACAATTTCTTGGACCTACATTTTGTTTTAAGAAGAAGTTGGCAGATATTTGCCATATTTAAGTGTTTATTTCCATAATGTAAATTTATGTAATAAAAATAATCATCCACTTCACATGTGACTATTCTTCATTAGCACAAACAAACTGTTTGATATTTGCTCAACACAAGGTTGAGAATAAAATTATGAGTTGATCTCAAAGACATACTGAATCTCTGCTGCTGTCTGGGCACAATGTGGTTTAATGACATGTTCTCAAAAATGAGCATGCTACAGCTTCCAACATGCAAGTATTTTCAAACCATTCAAATCCATGTTTGCTTACATGTTCTGACAGTTTGTAAAGATTGTTAAGTAGAAATTTGTTGATGTCATAAGGAACTACAGCTTCCTTTACAGCAGTAGTCAGGATAAACCTAAATCAGTATGTACTGTAACCTACTAAAGTGAACAGGTGCTGTTTCTAGACAAAAAGTGAGACAAAACAAGGCGAGGCAAAACACACAACAGAGTAATGCATAATATTTAAATATAGCCCAGCAATATTTGTGCATTGTTACAGGGGAAAGTGTTGAAGAAGCATTGATTTCAAAACAATTTGGAATTGACGATACAAATTCAACTGAAATATCTGAAATTAGTTGCACCAAAGGGGTTTCCAAAGAAAATTGAACATGTAATTATTGATGACAATAGCAGAACTAAGATCTTTTTATTGCTGTTGCAAATGCATAAACAAGACTTTGTTTTAAAAACAATATTTGAAAATATCATATTCATGTTTGAGTGTGTCATTTAACAGATAAATTTATAGTTGAAGAATTTGAACTCAATATTTTCAGAGTGATTATGAATTGAAAACGTTTTTTGAAGGAGGGATAAAACAAGGCATAAATAATTGGGTTTAAGGTCGAATTGAACTATTCTTTTGTCATTTGAACATTTGTTCACATCTCCAATTTTTCTTAAGTGCTGTTTAGCCCCAATAGATATTTGAGTGTTAATACAAATTATTACAGACCTCAAAGAGTAGCCATGGGAGAAAGCAGAGCTTGTAGCTCATGGAGATGATGACATCAAGCATCTACGTAGTCACGTCAAAACAGTCACAAAAAGAAAAATATCTGTAAATGGGAACATTTTATTGGCAGAGTGGATTCAGCTAAAGGCATGTTTTCCCAATGTAGGGTTGTGTGCTGTTTAGATGTTTTGGGGGCCTGTAGGAGATGTTGACCCACATTCAAATTGTACATGATGTGGTGTTGTCAATACCAGTCTCTTCAGCTGTTTGTGAGAGGGCCTTCAGCTGTCGGAGTAGAGTCAAGACAGTTATTTAAAACATTGACTAAATGGACGTACAGTGTGTTGTCTTTTCAAATAAAAGACTGGCAAGAAACAAATGTAAGTCCATGTTTTCCTTCATGTAAGTTCCACTGTAATGTTTCTGTAGTAAAAATGTGTTTCTAAAGGCTTCTGGGAAGAACTCCAGCTTCATACATGACCTCCAACAAGCCAAAGGGTGCTCTCTGTAGACAATGACTGAAAAAAGTGCAAAACACATAATGTAGTAGGGCTTTAATTTCCAAAAGATTCTACATACCCTGTAACAGCTTTAGTATATGCATTTTTTCAAGCGTATTGATCAAGGGGAATTATATTAATATAATTATGAATTGAGTAAATGACAAAATGTACCATTAATATCATAGTAAAGACAGAGGTTTGTTATGATTGATGACAACAGCAAAACAAAGGTCTCACTGCAGCTTACGCAAATGCATGCCTTACACCTTGAAAGCTCAAAAATATATTATCTGAAGAGGTTGAACAGTTCATATTTTGAGTGTAGATGTGTCATTTATCAGATAAATTCATAGTTGAAGAATTTGAGCTGAATATTTTCAGAGTGATTATGCAATGAAAACATTTTTTGAAGGATGGATAAAACAAGGCATAAATAATGGGGTTACAGGCTGAATTGAAGTAATTCAACCAGTAAAATACTTCAGAGAGCAGAAAAGGTATACTCAAGCTAGCGAGAACACCAATCAAATGTAGCACATATAAAGGCACACAACAAAAGATGAATACACCAAGCACAATACTGAGAGTCTTTGCAGCCTTGCTTTCAGACTGTTTAACCAACCCACCTCTCCCTCTGTCATTTGAACAATTGTTCTTACCTCCAGTCTTTCTTACATGCTGTTTAGCCACAATAAATATTTGAGTGTAAAGACAAACCATTACAGTGCAGGGAAAGAAAACACACAAAGTACTGCTCAAGATTACCCAAAGTGGGTTAATGAAAATGAAACAACCACCAATGCACTTAAATAATTCCAAATCCTCTAACCCTACCTCATTGGCCTTTGAATAAAGGAGTCCATAAGCGTAGACAGCAGCCAGTGCCCAGCTGGCACATACCATAATCATTGCCACTGATATTGTGATGTTTCTAGAATAATGCAGAGGATTGCATATTGCTTGATGTCTGTCGACAGCAATGCAAATTAGGTGGAAGATAGAAAGACTCGTGAGCAGCACCTCAAAACTAAAATGTAGGTGACAGAATGTATCACCAAAGAACCAACAGCCAGTAACAGTCCGTGTGGCACTGAAGGGCATCACAATAACACCCACTAGTAGATCAGCCAGAGCAAGAGATAAAATGAGCACATTGGTAGGACTATGCAACTGTTTGAAATGACAAATTGACACAATGACAAAAGAGTTCCCTAAAATGGTAACCAGCATGCCTGAAACAAACACCAAATAGAGGACAAAATCTGTCCAGAAACCTAACCGTATCCCAATACATGAGACATTGCTACCTGGAACACAGTACAGGAAGTCTGGAGGCAACGGATGAGTCATAGTGTAACGAAAGACGTATGCCAAAACCTCAGATGTCACCCAACAGAACCCAACAGAGAGAGGACCTTGGGAGACACATGCTGAAACATCTCCCTTGTAATCAATGTCGCAACATTGAAGTCACCTAAATAATCATCAGCTTCACTGTGCCATCCAATCAAAGGCCTTCTATTAACATACATGTAAAATAGTCTAAGCAACATTATTACGTCATCATATTTGCAATCTATTCAGCATTGATCTAAATAACCATTTATAGTTTCACAAGGAAATAATTTTGTTTTGAGTAATAAAGTATCATTTTAATTGATGCCGTATATTTCTTGTAATACTAACTAGTAGTATTACTTTTACTTCAAAGCGCACTGTGCTATAAACTGGATTGTTTGTAGATTCGGAACGCTGTTGGAGTATACAGCTCGGTTGTTCCGAGTACCGATACATAGTCCACTCCTCACCCTGTCTGTGATGTAGCAGCAGAGTACCAAAGGCAATGTCATGAACACCTGAAATGACTGATAGGTGAACTGATGATGCGAATAACAAAGAGTGGCCATGGAAGAAAGCAGAGCTTGTAGCTTGTGGAGACCATGTCATCAAACATCTATGGAATCACTTCAAAACAGTCCCACAGAGAAAAATATTTGTAAATGGGAGAATTGTCTTGGCAGAGTGGATTCAGGCATGTGAAGGCATGTATTGCCAATGCAGGGTTGTGTGCTACTTCAAGTGGATGTTTTTGGGGCCTGTAGGAGAGGTCATCCACAATCAGATTTTACATGATGGGGTCTTGGCTATCCCAGTCTGTCCAGCTGTTTGTGAGAGGGCATTCAGCTGTCTGAGCAGAGTCAAGACAGACTGGAGGTCATTTCTCCAAGTAGATGGACAACCTGGTTTTGGAGTCACTCAAAGGACCAGAAAAGCTAACTTTTGAAGGGATAGAACAGGTGAACAGGCAACAAGAGAATTACTGGATTTGTGTTTGAGGAATCTGTGAAGAACAGAACAACAGCGGCACAACTGGAGTTTTGAATTACAGAAATTGAGGCCAGAAAGAATTTTGTTTGGTTGATGTACTAAAGCATTTAATTTCCTTCATGACACATTTTGATTACTAGGCTGGTGCGTAACTGCATGGTATTTAATTTATTCATGATATAAGCAGTGCTACATACCCTGTCACAGTTATCACTTATCATCATATGCTATTATATTGCGCTTGATGCCATAAAAAAGGAATATTAAGATAAACATCAATTAAGTAGAGTCATATTTTAAGAAATGTGTTCAAAATCTTTTCTATTGTCCATCGGTGATTTGTCTTTCAAAAAACTATTTTAGCCAGACGTGAAAATATTACAGGCTTTAGGGTTACAGAAGGTACTGATATATGCATTTTTAAAAGTGCAAATTGATCAAGGGGAATAATAATTATGAATTGAGTATAGAAGTTATTATTGCTAGTTGTTTTTTTAAATGCATTTACTGAAAAGCTTTACATGAAAAGTAGTGTGTAAACACTCACACAGAAAGAAAAACATGGCCCAGTAATAAAGCATGTTGTTAGACAAAATATACTATTAATATCATAATAAAGACAGTGGTTTGTGATTATTGATGAAAACTGCAAAACAAAGGCCTCTCTGCAGCTTACACAAATGCATGCCTTACACCTTGTTTCAAAAATATATTATTTGAAGATGTTAAACAGTTCATTTTTTGAGTGTAGATGTGTCATTTAACAGATAGATTCATAGTTGAAGAATTTGAGCTAAATATTTTCAAAGTGATTATGCAGTGAAAACATTTTTTGAAGGAGGGATAAAACAAGGCATAAATAATGGGGTTACAGGCTGAATTGAAGTAACCCAACCAATAGAATACTTCCAATAGGAAAGCAGGAATCCGGAAGCCAGTGAGGGGATCAATGATAAATTGCACAAATAAAGGCATCCAACAAAGGATGAATACACCAAGCACAATACTGAGAGTCTTTGCAGCCTTGCATTCAGACTTTTTAACCAACCCACCTCTCCCTCTGTCATTTGAACAATTGTTCTTATCTCCAATCTTTCTTACATGCTGTTTCGCCACAATAAATATTTGAGTGTAAAGACAAACCATTACAGTGCAGGGAAAGAAAAAGCACAAAGCACTGCTCAACAGTCCCCAAAGTGGGTTAAAGTACACAAAACATCCGCCAAGGCACTTTAATGATTCCATTAAATCTTCTATCCCTGCTACATTGGCCTTTGAATAAAGTACTCCATAAGCATAGACAGCAGCCAGTGCCCAGCTGACACATACCATAATCACAGCCACTGACATTGTGATTTTTCTAGAATAATGCAGAGGATTGCATATTGCTTGATGTCTGTCGACAGCAATGCAAATTAGGTGGAAGATAGAAAGAGTGGTGAGAAACAACTCAAAACTGACATGCAGATGACAGAACGTATCACCATAGAACCAACAGCCATGAACAGTCCGGGTGGCACTGAAGGGCATCACAATAACACCCACTAGTAGATCAACCAGAGTAAGAGATAAAATGAGCACATTGGTAGGACTATGCAACTGTTTGAAATGACAAATTGATACAAAAACAAAAGAGTTCCCCAAAATGGTAACCAGCATGCCGGAAACAAACACCAAATAGAGGACAACATTGGTTCCAAAACCTTTCCGTATCATAACACATGAGGCATTGCTACCTGGAACACAGTACATCAGCAGCTCTGGAGGCAGTGAGGCATGAGTCATCCTAAACCCAACAACATATATGAAAAACCTCAGAGATAACCCAACAGAACCCAACAGAGAGAGGACCTTGAGAGAAACACCCTGAAACCTCTCTCTTATCATCAATGTCGCAACATTGAAGCCACCCAAATAATCATCAGATTCACTATGCCATCCAATCCAAGGCCTTCTATTAAAATATATTTAAAATAGTCAAGCAACATTATTATGCCATCATATTTGCCATCTATTCAGCATTGATCTAAATAACCATTAAAGGATAACTACCGTTTTTTACAACCTGGACCTTATTTCTAGCAAAATATATGGTCATTTACTCACCCAGATAACTTTAGTGTCATTCGGCGTCGTTCGGACGAAATTAGATCCAGTGTAGCGGCGATATATCCATATAATGGGAGAGACGGGGCAGCGACACACAGCCTCTATAAACGCATTATCTGCCACAAAACTAGTTCATTTCACCAATATTTTGTCATGATACGCTCGTGCTATTCCCCTCTGAGTCCGGGCTCGTCCGTTATCAACATCCGGGGTCAAGCTAGCAGTAGCAGCTACAGGTAAACAAGCCGCGCTGTCGCGGGTGACTGACGATGCGAATCACAGAAGTGATTTTGACTTTGCGTATTTAGATTTGAGGTTTTCGTTGTTGTCATCATGTTGTATTAAAATGTTAACGTTGTTTACGTAAATGAACGTCAGATTAGGTGAGATAAAGTAATTGGCCGATTGACGTAGATCCATATTCCTCACGTGACTGTCATCTCTCTGAATCTCAGTTTGATGTGGGGGTGGGCTTGGTCTTCCTCTGGCTCTTGTGTGAGGCTGAGATTTATAGACAGATTGACGTAACCGAAGCCAGTAACTCAACTTATCATTCTTTTTTGATTCTAACAAGCAAGTTTTTTGAAGACAGTTCCTTCTGATGTCAATTGTTTTACTGCCTTTTTTTTTTTTGACTATTTGTGATTCTTTTAATCACCACTTACTTGGAAAATATAGCAGCCATATGTGTTTTATTTGAAGAGCCAAAAAATAACAGTATCTAGGAGGTAGAAGGTGTGTATGTGAGGCTGATGCATGTGCAGACTGATGACAGCAACACAAACAGACTGATTGAACCGGTCAGGCAGGATTTGATTAACTTGTTGGACAGTGACGTTGATGTGTCAGCCCCCAATTTGAGAGCTGCTAGGGTCTCTGACCTCAAAGAGTGGCCATGGGAGAAAGCAGAGCTTGTAGCTTATGGAGACAGTGACATCAAACATCTGTGGAGTCACTTCAAAACAGTCCCACAGAGACAAAAATGTATGAATCGGAACATTCAGCTGAGGGCATGTTTTGCCAATGCAGGGTGGTGTGCTACTTCTGGTGCATGTTACAGAGGCTACCAAGAGAGGTTTGCCCCCATTCTGATGCTACATGATATGATGGTTGCTATCCCATTCTCCCCGGCTGTATGTGAGTCGAGATTTAACTGACTTAGCAGAATTAAGACAGATAGGATGTCATCTCTGAAGTAGTGATGATGGACAAGCAAATGTTGGTGTCACTTGTGGGAATTGAGTTTGGACACAACTGACTTATAACTGAGAACTAGTGACACTGATAATACATACAATTATTACATCAGATTCAAATTCTGTACAGTATGAGATACAATGAACTGCAAAGTGTCTTGGTTGGCCAAGTTATAAAGCCTTTTAACATTATTTTTGTCACATTTTCATTTTTAAGCTCACCTGTAAATGTGTAGTACCTTGTTTGCCCAAAATATATTGTACATTTTCTGCTCTCTTATCATTGGATAACCCCCAAAACTAAACAGAGTGTAGACATGAATTGATGTGCTACTATTTCTAAGAGCTTCTGGGAAGAAATGTCCGTGTCATTACTGCAGTAGTCAAACAACGAGGCCTAAAATGGACAAATGCATATACATGACAACTTAAGTTACTTCCAATGGGCAAATTTCCAAAAGCTTCTGAGAAGAACTACAGCTTCCTTCAACTCAGGCGTCAAAATTAGCTACAGTACAGTACAGTACAGTAGTTCAGTACATAACTCCTTAAAGTCATTAGGTGCCGTCTGAAGACAAAGACTGAAATAAAAACAAAACATATGACACTTTTAGAAGCTTTATTTTATAGTCTGGCAAAATACATGATAGATAATGCACAATCTTCTTTAAAACAGCCCCTATGTACCCTTTGGAGCTTTAGTGTTACAATTGTAAATTGATCAAGGGGGATTATTTGAACATCATTGGGAATCGAATATACGCATTATTATTGCCAGGTGTATCTCGGAATCAAATAATGAACTGTGAAATATAGTGTCTAAAACAATCACATAGTGAGACAAAAATAATGGCCCAGTAATGAAGCATCTTGCATGCATCATTAATATGCAACACATATTATTGTGTTATAGTGGTTTGTGAAGAAAAAACATGTATTTTTTTATGACAACCAGAAAGAAAGTCTTTAATTTGCTGATGCAAATGCTTGTCTTTGACCTAATTTAAAAAATGGCTCATTTGAAATCATTAAATAATGCATGTTGACGGTGTAGATACGTTATTTAACAGCCATATTCAGATTTGAAGAATTTGAGCTGAATATTTTCAGAGTGATTATACAATGAAAACATTTTCTGAAGGAGGAATAAAACAAGGCATAAATAATGGGGTTTAAGGTTGAATTGAAGTAACCCAACCAAATTAATACTTCTATGAGCAGACCAGGTGTCCTGTAGCCAGTGAGGGGATCTATTATTGAAACTGTAAACAAGGGTATCCAACAAAAGATGAATGCACCAAGCACAATACTGAGAGTCTTTGCAGCCTTGCACTCAGACTGTTTAACCAACCCTCCCCTTCCTCTGTCATTTGAGCATTTGTTCTTATCTCCAATTTTTCTTACATGCTGTTTAGCGACAATAAATATTTGAGTGTAAATACAAACCATTACAGTGCAGGGAAAGAAAATGCAGATAGCACTGCCCAAGATTCTCCAAAGTGGGTTTGTGAAAACGAAACAACCACCAAGGCACATTATTGATGCCATTAAATCCTCTAGCCCTGCTGTATTGGTCTTTGAATAAAGTACTCCATAAGAGTAGGCAGCAGCCAATGCCCAGCTGACACATACCATAATCACAGCCACTGACATTGTGATTTTTCTAGAATAATGCAGAGGATTGCATATTGCTTGATGTCTGTCGACAGCAATGCAAATTAGGTGGAAGATAGAAAGAATGGTGAGAAACAACTCAAAACTGGAATGCAGATGACAGAACATGTCACCATAGAACCAACAGCCATGAACAGTCCGGGTGGCACTGAAGGGCATCACAATCACACCCACTAGTAGATCAACCAGAGCAAGAGATAAAATAAGCACATTGGTAGGACTATGCAACTGTCTGAAATGACAAATTGACACAATGACAAGAGAGTTCCCTAAAATGGTAACCAGCATGCCAAAAAGAAACACCAAGTAGAGGGCAAAATTGGTCCCAAAACTATACTGTTCCACAACACATGTGGCATTGCTGCCTGGAAAACAGTACATGAACTGCTCTTGAGAATAGTCATCAGTCATCATGAACCCAAACACATATGCCAAAACCTCAGAGATAACCCAACAGAAGCCAACAGAGAGAGGACAGGGGAAATGGGATAAACATGCTGACATCTCTATGTTGTTACCAAAGTCACAGCAAAGAAGCCACCTAAATAATTATCGGATACGCTGTGCCATCCAATCAAAGGCCTTCTATTAACATACATGTAAAATAGTTCAAGCAACATTATTATGTCATCAAATGTGTGAGATGTGTAGAGATAGTTCATGTTCATGTTGTTGTTTGATGTGTTCTGTCCAAGTGTTTGGAAAGTCGTGTTTTGATGCTTTGGCAAAATTGACGAAACTTTCATGCCAATAAAGCCCATCTGAATTTGAACATAAGGTATAGCCACAATTTTAGTTTCAAACATTAACAAAACAAACTAACATTTTCGACAGAATTTGAGGAAACTTTGTTGAGTTTATGTCAAACATGTCTATGTATTGTGTTACAGAGTTGTTTGAAGTTAGCATTGAAACCAGGTAGCCATGGCCCGCACTGAGTCAGGGCAGAAGGATGATATCGCCCCCAGAATTTCAGCTACATGGTGCTCACAGCAAGTTCTTTTTATTTGAAACGCTCTTAACTTGTAGTGTAATGAACAAATACCATAACTTACAAAATGTCAATAAGTAAATATTCTTACACTTATTTAATATGCTAAACAAAAAAAACAAAAACAAAAAAAAAATACAACCATACGCCCCCTGAATTCAGGTTCATCTTCTACTGAACTAAGACAAGCAAAATTCCAGGATCTATATGCTAACCGATCAGCCCTTACTGTACTAACTGTGCATTTTGGCTGTGAGAGGGCTAACCTAAAGACTCCTATGTTAACATCTGAGTAGGAATTCTCTCATCTTTGGATTTTCTGAGTGCAATAGTCTGATAAACTGGCTGGATATCAGCTGACTGCAGGAAACTAGCCTGATGACCTGGCAAGATACAATCTTAGAGGCTACAGGACTAGACATGGACCCCGGCTGGTTACTGGGTGATTGAGGCAGGTCTATACTCCTCTATGAATGTATTCTTTCTGCATTTCAGTTTCATGTGGGGATGGGCTGGGTCTTCCCCTGGCTCCAGTATGAGTCTCAGAAATGTATGGACAGATTCAACTATCCGGAGCCAGTATTATCATCTTCATCCGATTCTCCAAGTAACTTTTTGAAGTCAGTTCCACATGATTTCAATTGTTTTCCAGCCTTTTTCTTGTTTGACATCTTGTGATCCTTTTAATCATCACTTAAATTAAATATACGACAGCCATATCTGTTTAATTTTAGGAGGCAAGAAAAAACTGTGTCAAGGCGGTAGAACGTGTATGTAAGGCAGGCAATCTGACACATCTCTCATCTCATGATCTACCGCTTTTTACAGAGGGTCGCTGGGATGTTACAGCTTTATCCCCTTTTTTCAGGGGGTTGCGGGGGTTACTGGAGCCAATCCCAGTTTCTCTATGGGCGAAGGCCAGGGTACACCCCTGGACTTGTTGCCAGCTCATCGCAGGGCCCTTTCTGATGGCAGAGGCCACCACACAAGGTGCCATCTGCACATCAGGAGCAATTTTGAGCTTGGGTCATTGCAGTGGTCCAAAAAGCCTAAACCAGTAAATGAGGATGAAAATCTACATGTGCACACTAGGGGTGTGACGATACTCTCAGCTCACGAGACGAGACGAGACACGATATTGTGTTCACGAGAACGAGACGAGACGAGATTTTAAGAAAACTACAATGACAAAATATATGACTGGACCAACAGACTTTTATTTAATCGAGTTGCACATGCATTTTGAAATGTTTTGGCCTGTTAGTGTTTTCTTTTAATTCTTAGTGTTTTCTTCACAGGTGCAGTTGTTGATTTGAGTACCGAGCTGTGGTGGTGCTGTATATCAAATCAAATCATCAAATCAAATTTTATTTGTATAGCCCAAATTCACAAATCACAGTTTGCCTCAGAGGGCTTTACAATCTGTACAGAGACGACACCCTCTGTCCTTCGACCCTCGATTCGAGTGAGGAAAAACTTGCCCCAAAAAAAGGCCCTTTTAACAGGGAAAAAAAATGCGGAAGAAACCTCAGGGAGAGCCACAGAGGAGGGATCCCTCTCCCAGGATGGACAGACGTGCAATAGATGTCGCATGTACAGAGCGGATCAACGAGATCACAATGTATTCGATTATAAGCGATGGTTGACAGGAGTGAAAGTACATAAAGATGTATTACAGCAATAATGATGAAATGCACATGGAAATGTGATTACTAGTGATAACAGTAGTAGTGATTAATGGTAAGGATGGTATGTAGTAATGCAGTACGATAATAGTAGTGTAACGTATGTAACAAAGATGTGACTAATATTAGCGACAGTAGTGGTGGGTGTTAGGCAGGGTCATGGCAGTAGGCGCATCCACGATCAGGCAGGGCCATAGCAGTAGGCGCATCCACGATCAGGCAGGGCCATAGCAGTGGGCGCATCCACGATCAGGCAGGGCCATAGCAGTGGGCGCATCCACGATCCACGACCCGGGCGCGGCCAGGATCCAAGGGAGCCTGTAGGACTAGAAAGCACAAGGACTCCGGGGAAGAAGTAAGTCAGTGACATGCAGAGATGGGGCATGTATACAGGCATAATGTATACAGATGGAGAGGAGAGGAGAGGGGAGGAGAGAGAAGCTCAGTGTGTCATTGTCCCCCGGACTAGGCCTATAGCAGCATAACTAAGAGCTGGTCCAGGACAGGCCTGGGCCTGTCCTGGACCAGCCCTAACTATAAGCTCTATCGAAGAGGAAGGTCTTAAGTCTACTCTTAAAGGTAGAGAGGGTGTCCGCCTCCCGGACCAAAACAGGAAGATGGTTCCACAGAAGAGGAGCTTGATAGCTGAAGGCTCTGGCTCCCATTCTACTTTTGGAGACTTTAGGAACTACAAGTAATCCTGCGTTCTGGGAGCGTAATGCTCTAGTTGGGTGATAGGGTAATATGAGCTCCTGGAGATATGATGGTGCCTGACCATTAACAGCTTTGTAAGTGAGGAGAAGGATTTTAAACTCTATTCTTGATTTTACAGGGAGCCAGTGCAGAGAGGCCAATACAGGAGTAATATGATCTCTTTTCTTAGTTCCTGTCAGTACACGTGCTGCAGCATTCTGGACCAGCTGGAGACTCTTTAGAGACTTGTTAGGGCAGCCTGATAATAGAGAATTACAGTAGTCCAGTCTGGAAGTAACAAATGCATGGACTAGCTTTTCTGCGTCTTTTTGAGACAGGATGGGCCTGATTTTTGCAATGTTACGTAGATGAAAAAATGCAGACCTTGAAATTTGTTTTATGTTGGAGTTGAAGGACATATCTTGATCAAAGATAACTCCCAGATTCCTGACGGTGGTGCTGGAGGCCAAGTTAATGCCATCCAAACTCGCTATATCATTAGATAATGCATCTCTAAGGTGTTTAGGACCAAGTACTATAACTTCGGTTTTATCTGAGTTTAACAGCAGAAAATGGCAGGTCATCCAGGTCTTAATGTCCTTGAGACATGCATGGAGTTTAGTAAGCTGATTAGTTTCATTTGGCTTTATTGATAGGTATAACTGTGTATCATCTGCATAACAATGAAAGTTTATGGAGTGTTTCCGAATTATATTTCCTAGAGGGAGCATATATAAGGTGAATAGTATGGGTCCAAGCACGGAGCCTTGAGGAACACCATGACTAACCTTGGTATACAGGGATGACTCATCGTTAACATGTACAAACTGAAATCGATCCGATAAATAGGACTCAAACCAGTTTAATGCGGGTCCTTTAATGCCAATTAAGTGTTCCAGTCTCTGTAGTAGAATGTGATGATCAATGGTATCAAATGCAGCACTAAGATCTAGTAAGACCAGGACAGAGACAAGTCCTTTGTCAGAAGCGATTAGGAGGTCATTTGTAACTTTCACCAGTGCCGTTTCTGTGCTATGATGTGCTCTAAAACCTGATTGAAAATCCTCATATAAACTATTTTTATGAAGGAAGTCACATAGCTGGTTGGCGACTGCTTTCTCAAGGATCTTGGAGAGGAAAGGGAGGTTGGATATAGGTCTATAGTTGGCTAAAGCTTCTGGATCAAGATTAGGCTTTTTAAGGAGCGGTCTAATTACAGCTAGTTTAAAGGATTGTGGTACGTATCCTGTTAATAGAGACAGGTTGATCATTTCTAGTAAAGATGTGCTAATTAAAGGTAAAGTTTCTTTCAGCAACCTAGTTGGGATGGGGTCTAGGAGACAAGTTGTTGGTCTAGATAAAGAAACCATCGAAGTTAGTTGGTGGAGGTCGATGGGAGAGAAGCAGTCTAAATATAAGTCAGAATTTACAACTGTTTCTGAGGTTCCTGTGTTTAAAGATACAATAGTGCCAGTTGAGGGCAAGCGATGATGGATTTTGTCTCTAATAGTTAAAATTTTATCATTAAAGAAGCTCATGAAGTCATTACTACTGAGCGTTGTAGGAATAAATGGTTCAGTAGAGCTGTGACTTTCTGTCAGCCTGGCTACAGTGCTGAAAAGAAACCTGGTGTTGTTTTTGTTTTCCTCTATTAATGACGAGTAATAGCTTGCTCTGGCATTGCGGAGGACCTTCCTATATATTTTAAGGCTATCTTTCCAGGCTAAGCGGGATTCTTCCAAGTTGGTGGAACGCCATTTCCTTTCAAATTTCCGTGATGTTTGCTTCAATTTGCGGGTATCCGAGTTATACCAGGGTGCTAACCTCCTGTGCTTTATAGGTTTCCTTTTCAGGGGGGCAATAGAGTCCAGTGTTGTTCGCAATGAGCCTGCAGTGCTATCAACAAGATGATCGATTTGTGAGGAACTGAGGTTAGCGGAGGAGTCCTCTATTATATTAAGACATGGCATTGAGTTTAGTGCCAGCGGTATAATTTCCTTAAATTTAGCTACAGCACTATCAGATAGACATCTAGTGAAGGAGTTTTTGCCTAATGGTGTGTAGTCCAGTAATAGAACTTCAAAAGTTATTAAGTGATGGTCTGATAAAAGAGGATTCTGTGGAGAAACTGTTAGATTTTCAATCTCGATACCATAAGCTAGAACAAGGTCAAGGGTGTGGTCAAAACAGTGAGTTGGTTTATGTACACACTGAGAGAAGCCAATAGAGTCTAATAATGAGATAAATGCAGTACTAAGGCTATCATTAACGACATCCACATGAATATTAAAATCACCTACAATAATTACTTTATCTGATTTGAGGACTAGACTTGATAAAAACTCAGAGAATTCAGATAAAAATTCTGAGTAAGGACCAGGTGCTCGATACACTACAACAAATAGAACTGGCTGTAAAGTTTTCCACGTTGGATGTGAAAGACTCAGAACAAGGCTTTCAAATGAGTTATAATTTAATTTAGGTTTAGGAATGATTGACAGACTTAAGTCATAAATAGCTGCAACACCACCTCCTCGGCCGGAGCCTCGAGGAATGTGAGTATTAATGTGACTGGGTGGAGTGGATTCATTCAGGCTGACATATTCTTCAGGATGCAGCCAAGTTTCAGTAAGACAGAATAAATCAATATTACAGTCTGAAATTAAGTCATTTACTAGTACAGCTTTCGATGACAGGGATCTGATATTTAGGAGTCCGCATTTAATTCTCTTGTCTTGTTTTGAGATTGCAGAGTTGCTGTTAATTTTTATTAGATTTTCATGCACAACTCCTCTTCTGTGGACTTTTGATTTGATTAATTTAATTAATTTAGGTGGTCGGGGGGCAGACACAGTCTCAATGAAGTTTTGGGTGTGCAACTGATCTAATGGAAGCTCAGAGAAGCGTGTAAGACTGCAGCTCTGCCTCCTGGTCTCAACTCTGGGTTGTCAGGCTGGTTGTTGGCTAATGAAATGGGTTAAATTTCTAGAGATGAGAGCCGCTCCGTCCAAAGTGGGATGGATGCCGTCTCTCCTAATGAGACCAGGTTTTCCCCAGAAAGTCCGCCAATTATCAACAAAGCCCACATCGTTTGCTGGACACCACCTCGACAGCCAGCGGTTGAATGATGACATGCGGCTGAACATGTCATCACTGGTTAGGTTTGGCAGGGGCCCAGAGAAAACTATATATATGTCTCTGCATCGTGCAGTTAGCCTACTTGTAAAGGACACCAACATAGTGCATGTTGGTTTTTATTTACTATGTATTATTTTAGATATTTTAGTTTGACACTTCCTGTTAAACGGATGTATTTTATTTTGAAAGGGTTTGGTAAACGGAAAAGGAGCGAATGGACAGTAAATTGATTGAGAAAGGTAAACAAGCATCACATGGATATAAGGACATTCACGGATAAAGGAAAATAACTACGGTGTTGAACTAAACTACAAGAGTGATTTATTAGCCCAGCCCATACTTCAGACCACCTCCAGTAAAAGCTTCATTCATTTTAACTGGCGCTACACTACTATTTGCAACACACACACAGTAACTTTGACGAGTGGTTAACAACACCGTCGGGGAAACTCGCGATTAGCAGTGACAGCAAGCGGGCGAAGAGGGATCGGTTATCCGGCCACCCTGGCTTGCTTGAGGCACTGAATTAAATTGAACGTGTGAATCATTTGGCTCGGAGGGGCAGGTGGGCGAGGGTGTTAAAATGCAGCGCTCTGACTGGCCAAAAGCTTTTCACTCCACTTACACACAGATTGTTGTGGCTCAGCGGCAGAATCAACTTCATAGATTGAACTTGCATAGAAACTGAAACCGGCAAACTGCGAGATGCAACAAAATGCAGGTCAAAAATAGAAGTTTGGATAGCTCACAAATCTCGCGAGAAAGATTTTTAATGCGACGAGAAATATCGTCGAGTTTAATCTCGCGAGATCTCGTGGCACGAGATCTCGTCACACCCCTAGTGCACACACATGACAGCAATCACTGTCCCAATAGACAACCTAAGTGTAAATCAGTGAATGAAGCATGAAATAGACATACGTTGTCTATGAAAAAAATATTTGACAAGAAACTAGTATAAATCCATGTTTTCCTTCACATTCATTCTGTTTGTAATGTTTCTGGAGTAGAAATGTGTTTGTTGAGCTTCTGGGAAGTACATAACCATACATAACCTCCAAAAAGTCAATATGTGCTGTCTGTAGACAAAGACTGAAAATAAAGCAAAACACATAATTTAGTAAGGCTCACTTTTCAAAACAGCCCTACATTTCCTGTGACAGCATCAATGTATGAATTCTTACAAGTGTACATTTATCATGGTGCATTATTTTAATATAATTAGGAATAGAGTATACAAGCTGTTATTGAAAACAAAGGTGTTTTTTAAATTCAAGTACTAAAAAGCTTCATGTGAAAAACAGCGTATAAAACAATCACAAAGGAGGACAAACTAGTTTGTTTAGAAAAAAATGCAATTAGTTATTGATGACAAGTGCAAACAAGGCCTTTCTGCCACTGATGCAAATGCATGCCTAACACTTTGTCTGAAAAATATCCTATTTGAAAATGTTGAACAGTTTTGAGTCTAGATGTGTCATTTAACAGATAAATTCATAGTTGAAGAATTTGAGCTGAATATTTTCAGAGTGATTATACAATGAAAACATTTTTTGTAGGAGGGATAAAACAAGGCATAAATCATGGGGTTACAGGCTGAATTGAAGTAACTCAACCAGTATAATACTTCCTGGATGTAAAGATGAATGCGGAAGCCAATGAGGGGATTAATAAAAAGTTGCATAAAAAAGGGCATCCAACAAAAGATGAATACACCAAGCACAATACCCAGAGTTTTTGCTGCTTTGCCCTCAGACTGTTTAACCAACCCACCTCTCCCTCTGTCATTTGAACTATTGTTCATGTCTCCAATCTTTCTTACATGCTGTTTAGCTACAATAAATATTTGAGTGTAAAGACAAACCATTACAGTGCAGGGAAAGAAAAAGCACAAAACACTGCTCAACATTCCCCAAAGTGGGTTAAAGTAAACAAAACAACCACCAAGGCAAGATGATTCTGTTATATCTTCTAACCCTGCCACGTTGGCCTTTGAATAAAGTACTCCATAAGCATAGACAGCAGCCAGTGCCCAGCAGGCACATACCATAATCATTGCCACTGATATTGTGATTTTTCTAGAATAATGCAGAGGATTACATATTGCTTGATGTCTGTCGACAGCAATGCAAATTAGGTGGAAGATAGAAAGAGTGGGGAGAAACACCTCAAAACTGGTGTGTATGTGACAGAACGTATCACCATAGAACCAGCAGCCATGAACAGTCCGGGTGGCACTGAAGGGCATCACAATAACACCCACTAGTAGATCAGCCAGAGCAAGAGATAAAATGAGCACATTGGTAGGACTATGCAACTGTTTGAAATGACTTATAGACACAATGACAAGAGAGTTCCCTAAAATGGTAACCATCATGCCTGAAACAAACACCAAATAGAGGGCGAAATCTGTCCAGAAACCTAAGCGTATCATAATACATGAGGCATTGCTGCCTGGAAAACAGTCCAACAAGTCTGGAGGCAACGGATGAGTCATAGTCAAACAAAAGACATATGCCAAAACCTCAGAGATAACCCAACAGAACCCAACAGAGAGAGGACCCTGGTAGAAACATACTGAAACCTCTCTCTTGTAATCAATGTCACAACATAGAAGACACCTAAATAATTACTGGATACACTGTGCCATCCAATCAAAGGCCTCCTATTAACATACATGTAAAATAGTCCAAGCAACATCATTATGTCATCACATTTGTAATTTGCACAATATTGATCTAAATGACCATTATTGGTTTCACATGGAAATGATTTTAGTTTTGTGTAATAGAGAAGTATAATTTTAAAAAGGTGTGAATAATTATTAACATAAATATCAGAATGTTTAAGTGCTGGATAGATGAAGCACACTGCACACTGTACGTGCGTTAGTAAATACTCACAAACTGGACCGTTCGTAAACTCAGAGCACTGTTGTAATATACGGTTAGGTGATTAATAGGACCACATTCTCGGAGTGGCAAAGCACAGTCTGGGCAGTCTGTCTAAGGAGATGGACCCACAGAGGGCCAAGAGCAGTCAGTGTGTCATGGACAGCTGAAACGGCATGTCTAGCCAGATGTATGACACAACACACATGCTTGGATATGAATTACAGAGGTCATTTTGTGTTTCTAGATTTAGATTGGAGGTATTGGAAGTTATTGTGTTGAAATGTTAACATTGGTTAGCTTACCTAATATCCACTAGACAAGCAGACATAATCAGTTAATTTGGATATCATTGCAGAAAAAAATACTGTGTACCAATTTTACATGGTCTAGTGAATTGAAAGCTAACATGCTAACCTCAGTGTTAACTTCCTCAAAAGACTAACAACAGAGTTAGCTCCTCCTACAGTTAACGTTTAAGAAATGTTCCCAGTATTTCAGTGTACATTTTGGTTATCTTCTTTGTCATCTTCATACAGACCCAACAACAGTCAGTGGCAGTTATATTGATATTAACTTAAATTCTCAAACGAGGATGGTTTTGTAGTAACTAATTCCTTCCAATAAAATAGGATGTTATATTTGTTAAAGCAACCGCGACCCTCACGGTAAAGGTGGAAGATAATGAGATGAGATGAGATATTCGTTAAAGCAGTTCGAAAACATGTTTGTGGAACACCAAAATCCTAGATGTCATCCTTAACTGATATAAGATAGGATTTCATTCTCAGTTTCTTTAATGTGGCCCCAGGTGTTGTTAACAACAATTTCAAAGACCTACATTTTGTTTTAAGAAGTTGGCAGATATTTGCCATATTTAAGCATTTTTTTCGATGATGTAAATTTATGTAATAAAAAGAATTATCCACTTCACATGTGACTATTCTTAATTAGGACAAACAAACTGAGATCAACTCGTAATTTTATTCTCAACCTTGTGTTGATCAAATATCAAATAAAGACACTCACAGACATACAGAATCTGTGCTGCTGTCTGGGCACAATGTGGTTTAATGACATGTTCTCAAAAATGAGCATGCTACAGCTTCCAACATGCAAGTATTTTCAAACCATTCCAATCCATGTTTGCTTTCATGTTCTGTCAGTTTGTAAAGATTGTTAAGTAGAAATGTGTTGATGCCATGTAAGGAACTACAGCCTCCTTTACAGCAGTAGTCAGGATAAACCTAAATCAGTATGAACTGCAACCTACTAAAGTGAACGGGTGCTGTTTCTAGACAAAAAGTGAGACATAACAAGGCGAGGCAAAACACACAACAGAGTAATGCATAATATTTAAATATAACCCAGCAATATTTGTGCATCGCTACAGGGCAAAGTGTTGAAGAAGCATTGATTTCAATACGATTCGGAATTGACTATACAAATTCAACTGAAATATCTGAAATTAGTTGCACAAAAGAGGTTTCCAAATAACATTGAACATGTAATTATTGATGAAAATAGCAGAACTAAGACCTTTTTATCGCTGTTGCAAATGCATGAACAAGACCTTGTTTTAAAAACAATATTTAAAAATATCATAATCATGTTTGAGTGTGTCATTTAGCAGATAATTCATAGTGGAAGAATTTGAGCTAAATATTTTCAGAGTGATTATGAATTGAAAACATATTTTGAAAGAGGGATAAAACAAGGCATAAATAATTGGGTTTAAGATCGAATTGAACTATTCTTTTGTCATTTGAACATTTGTTCACATCTCCAATTTTTCTTAGCCCCAATAGATATTTGAGTGTAAATACAAACTACAGTATTACAGTGCAGGAGAAGATCTGAGAGTTGCTTGGGTCTCTGACCTCAAAGAGTAGCCATGGGAGAAAGCAAAGCTTGTAGCTCATGGAGATGATGACATCAAGCATCTGCGTAGTCACTTTAAAACAATCACAAAAAGAAAAATATCTGTAAATGGGAAAATTGTCTTGGTCGAGTGGATTAAGCTTAACGCATGTTTTCCCAATGTAGGGTTGTGTGCTATTTAGATGTTTTGGGGGCCTGTAGGAGATGTTAGCCCACATTCAAATTGTACGTGATGTGGTGTTGTCAATACCAGTCTCTTCAGCTGTTTATGAGCGGGCCTTCAGCTGTCTGAGCAGAGTCAAGACAGTTATTTAAAATATTGACTAAATGGACATCCAGTGTGTTGTCTTTTCAAAAAAAAAAAAAAGACTGGCAAGAAACAAATGTAAGTCCATGTTTTCCTTCATGTTAGTTCCACTTGTAATGTTTCTGTAGTAAAAATGTGTTTCCAAAGGCTTCTGGGAAGAACTACAGCTTCATACATGACCTCCAAGAAGTCAAAGGGTGCTCTCTGTAGACAATGACTGAAAAAAATGCAAAACACATAATAAAGTAAGGCTTACATTTCAACAACGTTCTACATACCCTGTAACAGCATTAATATATGCATTTTTTCAAGTGTAAATTGATCAAGGGGGATTATATTAATATAATTATGAATTGAGTAAATGACAAAATGTACCATTGATATCATAATAAAGACAGCGGTTTGTTATGATTGATGACAACTGCAAAACAAAGGCCCTTTTCTGCAGCTTAAGCAAATGCATGCCTTACACCTTGAAAACTCAAAAATATATTATCTGAAGAGGTTGAACAGTTCATTTTTTGAGTGTAGATGTGTCATTTATCAGATAAATTCATAGTTGAAGAATTTGAGCTGAATATTTTCAGAGTGATTATGCAATGAAAACATTTTTTGAAGGATGGATAAAACAAGGCATAAATAATGGGGTTATAGGCTGAATTGAAGTAACCTAACCAAGTGAATACTTCCAAGAGGAAAGGAAGAATGCGGAAGCCAGTGAGGGGATTAATAATAGATTGCATAAAAAAGGGCATCCAACTAAAGATAAATATACCAAGCACAATACTGAGAGTCTTTGCAGCCTTGCCCTCAGAGTGCTTAACCAACCCACCTCTCCCTCTGTCATTTGAACTATTGTTCATATCTCCAATCTTTCTTACATGCTGTTCAGCCACGATAAATATTTTAGTGTAAAGACAAACCATTACAGTGCAGGGAAAGAAAAAGCACAAAGCACTGTTCAAGATTCCCCAAAGTGCGTTAAAGTACACAAAACAACCACCAAGGCAAAATGATTCTGTTATATCCTCTAACCCTGCCAGACTGGCCTTTGAATAAATTACTCCATAAGCATAGACAGCAGCCAGTGCCCAGCTGACACATACCATAATCATTGCCACTGACATTGTGATTTTTCTAGAATAATGCAGAGGATTGCATATTGCTTGATGTCTGTCAACAGCAATGCAAATTAGGTGAAAGATAGAAGCAATGGTGAGAAACAACTCAAAACTGGTGTGTATCTGACAGAACGTATCACCAAAGAACCAGCAGCCATGAACAGTCCGGGTGGCACTGAAGGGCATCACAATAACACCCACTAGTAGATCAGCCAGAGCAAGTGATAAAATGAGCACATTGGTAGGACTATGCAACTGTTTGAAATGACATATAGACAACATGACAAAACAGTTCCCTAAAATGGTAACCAGCATGCCTGAAACAAACACCAAATAGAGGATAAAATCTGTCCAGAAACCTTTCCGTAACATAATACATGAGGCATTGCTGCCTGGAAAACAGTCCAACAAGTCTGGAGGCAACAGATGAGTCATAGTGTAACGAAAGACGTATGCCAAAACTTCAGATATCACCCAACAGAACCCAACAGAGAGAGGACCTTGGGAGACACATGCTGAAACATCTCCCTTGTCTTCAATGTCGCAACATTGAAGCCACCTAAATAATCATCAGATTCACTGTGCCATCCAATCAAAGGCCTTCTATTAACATACATGTAAAATAGTCTAAGCAACATTATTATGTCATCATAATTGTAGTCTATTCAGCATTGATCTAAATAACCATTTATAGCTTCACAAGGAAAATAATTTTGTTTTGAGCAATAAAGTATAATTTTAATCGATGCCATATGTTTCTTGTAATACTAACTAGAAGTCTTACTTTTACTTCAAAGTACACTGTGCTATAAACTGGATTGTTTGTAGATTCGGAGCACTGTTGGAGTATACAGCTCGGTTATTTTGAGTACCTCACTCTGAGAGCCACAGAGTCCACTCCTCGCCCTTCTGTCTGTGATGGAGCAGCAGAGTACCAAGGGCAGTTTCATGAACACCAGAAATGGCAGTAGCTAAATGTATGACTGATAGGTGAACTGATGATGCGAATCACATAAGTGATTTTGATTTTGTGTATGTAACAGGGTTGAAATTATATCTTTATTTTTACGTTTGAAATGTCACCAAATCCTGATGAATATTGTTTTCTATATGTTTAAGATGTGTTTTATTGCCTATATTTATGTTTGATTGTTGTATTCAAACCAAAGTGTTAATGCCTGTACTGTCACTTTAAAAAGTCGCAGGCCTTGTGTCGTTATTCCCGTGCTTCTCTCAGTCCACCTGGATGGACCTTGGTGTGGCGCCGCCTCTCAGCAGACACGCCGATTTTTCCCAGTGGCCACTCGTGGAATTGCAACCAAAAAATCCCATGGGGCCCAGAAAGCATTTTTCCCATAAACCGTAATAGTAAAAGAGAAGCCTGTAAAACTGTTCTCAGGACACCTCCAGCTGTAACCACTGTTAACTGCTAATCTTTGTATTCCATATTTTTAAGTCATGGACTTTTAAACCGTCACAAAGTTTTCTAAAGGCCAGAAAAGCCCCCCCAAAGTCTCATTTTCCATGGTGACGTCACAGCTGTGTGCGTGAACTCCCAAGCGTGGTCGTGCTGTGTCTCGGGAGTGAGGATGCCTGTTGGCTTAATGACAGCTCTGAACGGGGCTAAACGTGGCCGGAAAAGTGAATTAAACGACTCCAGGGTGAGTCTTTTTCGAGACAGAGTTGTGATAAAAGTGTCATTTTTTAATGGCAATTACCCACTTAATGACCGCATTTTCACTTACTGCCAGTGCCACTGCTGTGTAAAAGTCAAAAAGTTATTTACCATGCATGTGATTGTTTAGGTGATGTGTGTCACCAGGGTCTCGGTCTCACCTTGACTGATGTTCAATATCCTTTTCATCCTATCATAATGACCTTTTATTACGGTTTGAACCGTCTTAGTCTGATGGCCTGGAATTATGTAATCTGCAGCAGAGCATACTGATGATGATGCAAGTATAAACTAACGCAATAAATAATAAAGATGAATAATAAAATAGAAAAATATAAGATAAAATTAATTAAGAAATGCACATTTTACTTACGTAATGTCAAAGCATTCTCTATTTAAAGAAAGTAAGAAACAACAGTCAACATGCAGTCACATGTTATACTCTCACTTGGCTCTTACAAACTATTTTTCTCAGTTTTGCAGACTGTAATCACAAATGAAACAATTTGTTTGAGCCTTGGAAATATTTTACAATTATTTTTTATACATATATGCACAATTAACTTAACAATGCACATGAATAATGGCACTTGCACTTCGGTAGAGATATTTGCACTTTATTGGATTCGCACACAACATTGTTTACATATCACACCAGCTCCGCCTGAAAGGGAGATAGTCAGGATCTTGAATAGAGGGAGATTGGACATGGTGTATCACTTTGTCAGTATTTGGTGGATCATGTGCCATAATTACTGTGGCTTACATGTGTAGAATATAGTACCATAAGTGTGTGCATTTAGTTGAGTCACTGTGTACAGTATGAAACACTAAACTGTCCTCTGTGCTCCAGGGTTTTTAGCCAGAAGGCTTCCCCAGGGGCCAGACACCTCTTTATAGTTCCAAGAGGGACTATATCGGTGAGAGATGTCTTTTGTAGATCGTGGAAAGCTTAATCTTTGTTTGGAGTAAGAGTAGGTGTATTAAAATATTGCATGGGGGTTAGGAGTTAGCAGTGTGTTAAAGGTTGAATATGGAGAGTGAACAGAAAAAACACCACCTATTGACCAGAGATAGGAGTTACAACAACAGATAAAATAATTCCTGCAGTCGGTTGCCAGACCCTACGTACAAACATATGCATCAAAAATACACCTGCACACACATACATGCGTAGGTATATTATACATTCACATACATAGATACAAACATACATACATCTATCTTTTCATAAGTAAGGATAATTATAATACTCATTGCTCTCCACTGTTTGGTTACCCAAGAGTCTGTATTTATCTATCATCATATCTTTTTACCTTTTTTTATGTGGGGGCTTCTGGGAAAAAATGACATGGCTTGGGTTACTGCAGTGGTCAAAAACTAGTAAATGAGGCCAAAAATCGACATATGCACGTACATGACAGCATCAGCTATCTCAGTGGACACACCAAGTGTAAATCTGAATGAAGCCTAAAATAGACATATGTTGTCTATTGAAAAAAAGATGTGTCAAGAAACTGATATAAAGCCACATTTTCCTTCACATTCATTCTGTTTGTAATGTTTGTGGAGTAGAAATGTGTTTCTTTGAGCTTCTGGGAAGAACTACAACTTTGTACACCTCCCAAAAGTCAGTAGGTACTGTCTGTAGACAAAGACTGAAAAGGAAGCAAAATACATGATTTGGTAATGCTCACATTTCAATTTACCTGAATAACAGCGTACAAAACAATCACACAGGTGGACAAACATAATGGCCCAATAATTAAACTTGTTGTTAGACAAGATGTAGCATTGATATCCTAATAAAGACAGTGATTTGTTTAAAAGAATGCAAATAGTTCTTGATGACAAGTGCAAAACGAAGGCCTTTTTGCCACTGATGCAAATGCATGCCTAACACCTTGTCTGAAAAATATCCTATTTGAAAATGTTAAGCAGTTCATTTTTTGAGTGTTCATCTGTCATTTAACAGATAAATTCATGGTTGAAGAATTTGAGGTGAATATTTTCAGAGTGATTATGCAATAAAAACATTTTTTGAAGGAGGGATAAAACAAGGCATAAATAATGGGGTTACAGGCTGAATTGAAGTAACTCAACCAGTATAATGCCTCCAAGAGGAAAGAATCAATGCCAAAGCCAGTGAGGGGATCAATGATAAATTGCATAAAAAAGGGCATCCAACAAAAGATGAATACACCAAGCACAATACTGAGAGTCTTTGCAGCCTTGCCCTCAGAGGGCTTAACCAACCCACCTTTCCCTCTGTCATTTGAACTATTACTCTTATCTCCAATCTTTCTGACATGGTGTTTAGCCACAATAAATATTTGAGTGTAAAGACAAACCATTACAGTGCAGGGAAAGAAAAAGCACAAAGCACTGCTCAACATTCCCCAAAGTGGGTTAAAATAAACAGAACAACCACCAAGACAAAATGATTCTTTTATACCTTCTAACCCTGCCACGTTGGCCTTTGAATAAATTACTCCATAAGCGTAGACAGCAGCCAGTGCCCAGCAGGCACATACCATAATCATTGCCACTGACATTGTGATTTTTCTTGAATAATGCAGTGGTTTACATATTGCTTGATGTCTGTCGACAGCAATGCAAATAGATGAAAGATAGAAAGGGTGGTGAGAAACACCTCAAAACTGAGATGCAGTTGACAGAACATGTCACCATAGAACCAACAGCCATGAACAGTCCGGGTGGCACTGAAGGGCATCACAATAACACCTACTAGTAGATCAGCCAGAGCAAGAGATAAAATGAGCACATTGGTAGGACTATGCAACTGTTTGAAATGACTTATAGACACAATGACAAGAGAGTTCCCTAAAATGGTAACCAACATGCCTGAAACAAACACCAAATAGAGGGCAAAATCTGTCCAGAAACCAAACAGTACCGCAACACATGAGGCATTGCTGCCTGGAAAACAATACATGAACTGCTCTTGAGAAAAGTCAACAGTCATCCTAAACCCAAAGACATATGCCAAAACCTCAGAGATCACCCAACAGAACCCAACAGAGAGTACCTTGGGAGAAACATACTGAAACCTCTCTCTTGTAATCAATGTCACAACATTGAAGCCACCTAAATAATTATTGGATACACTGTGCCATCCAATCAAAGGCCTCCTATTAGCATACATGTAAAATAGTCCAAGCAACATTATTATGTCATCACATTTGTAATTTCACAATATTGATCTAAATGAACATTAATAGTTTCACATGGAAATGATTTTAGTTTTGTGTAATAGAGAAGTATAATTTTAAAAGGTGTGAATAATTATTAACATAAATATCAGAATGTTTAAGTGCTGGATAGATGAAGCACACTGCACACTGTAGGTGCGTTAGTAAATACTCACAAACTCGACCGTTCGTAAACTCAGAGCACTGTTGTAATATACGGTTAGGTTATTTAGAGGACCACATTCTCGGAGTGGCAAAGTCTGGGCAGTCTGTCTAAGGAGATGGACCTGCAGAGGGCCAAGAGCAGTCAGTGTGTCATGAACAGGTGAAACGGCATGTCTAGCCATATGTATGACTGATGGGCCAATGAAGTAAAGTAACTCAACACACATGCTTGGATATGAATTACAGAGGTCATTGTGTGTTGCAGAAAAAAATAGTGTACCAATTTTACATGGTCTACTGAATCGAAAGCTAACATGCTAACCTCAGTGTTAACTTCCTCAAAAGGCTAACAACAGAGTTAGCTCCTCCTACAGTTAACGTTTAAGAAATGTTCCCAGTATTTTAGTGTACATGTTGGTTATTACCTTCTTTGTCATCTTCATACAGACCCAACAACAGTCAGTGGCAGTTATATGGATATTAACTTTAGAAATTCTGAACTGAGGATGGTTTAGTAGTAACTAATTCCTTATCCTCCAATAAAATAGGATATTTTATATTCCTTAAAGCAACCGCGACCCTCACGGTAAAAGTCGAAGATAATGAGATGAGATGAGATATTCGTTCAAGCAGTTTGAAAACATGTTTGTGGAACACCAAAATCCTAGATGTCATCCTTAACTGATATAAGATAGGATTTCATTCTCAGGAAGTTTCTTTAATGTGGCCCCAGGTGTTGTTAACAACAATTTCAAAGACCTACATTTTGTTTTAAGAAGTTGGCAGATATTTGCCATATTTAAGCATTTTTTTCGATAATGTAAATTTATGTAATAAAAAGAATTATCCACTTCACATGTGACTATTCTTTATTAGCACAAACAAACTGTTTGATATTTGCTCAACACAAGGTTGTGAACAAAATTATGAGTTGATCTCAAAGACTCTCAAAGACATACTGAATCTCTGCTGCTGTCTGGGCACAATGTGGTTTAATGACATGTTCTCAAAAATGAGCATGCTACAGCTTCCAATATGCAAGTTTTTTCAAACCATTCCAACCCATGTTTGCTTTCATGTTCTGTCAGTTTGTAAAGATGTTAAATAGAAATGTGTTGATGCCATGTAAGGAACTACAGCTTCCTTTACAGCAGTAGTCAGGATAAACCTAAATCAGTATGAACTGCAACCTACTAAAGTGAACAGGTGCTGTTTCTAGACAAAAAGTGAGACATAACAAGGCGAGGCAAAACACACAACAGAGTAATGCATGATATTTAAATATATCCCAGCAATATGTGTGCATCGCTACAGGGCAAAGTGTTGAAGAAGCATTGATTTCAATACGATTCGGAATTGACAATACAAATTCAACTGAAATATCTGAAATTAGTTGCACAAAAGAGGTTTCCAAATAACATTGAACATGTAATTATTGATGACAATAGCAGAACTAAGACCTTTTTATTGCTGTTGCAAATGCATAAACAAGACCTTGTTTTAAAAACAATATTTGAAAACATCATATTCATGTTTGAGTGTGTCATTTAACAGGTAAATTCATAGTGGAAGAATTTGAGCTAAATATTTTCAGAGTGATTATGAATTGAAAACATATTTTGAAAGAAGGATAAAACAAGGCATAAATAATTGGGTTTAAGATCGAATTGAACTATTCTTTTGTCATTTGAACATTTGTTCACATCTCCAATTTTTCTTAGCCCCAATAGATATTTGAGTGTAAATACAAACTATTACAGTGCAGGAGAAGATCTGAGAGCTGCTTGGGTCTCTGACCTCAAAGAGTAGCCATGGGAGAAAGCAGAGCTTGTAGCTCATGGAGATGATGACATCGAGCATCTGTGTAGACACGTTAAAACAGTCACAAAAAGAAAAATATCTGTAAATGGGAAAATTGTCTTGGTCGAGTGGATTAAGCTGAAGGCATGTTTTCCCAATGTAGGGTTGTGTGCTATTTAGATGTTTTGGGGGCCTGTAGGAGATGTTAGCCCACATTCAAATTGTACATGATGTGGTGTTGTCAATACCAGTCTCTTCAGCTGTTTGTGAGAGGGCCTTCAGCTGTCTGAGCAGAGTCAAGACAGTTATTTAAAATATTGACTAAATGGACATCCAGTGTGTTGTCTTTAAAAAAAAAGAAAAAAAAAAAGACTAGCAAGAAACAACTAAGTCCATGTTTTCCTTCATGTTAGTTCCACTTGTAATGTTTCTGTAGTAAAAATGTGTTTCTAAAGGCTTCTGGGAAGAACTACAGCTTCATACTTGACCTCCAAGAAGTCAAAGGGTGCTCTCTGTAGACAACAACTGAAAAAAAAGTGTAAAACACATAATGTAGGAAGGCTTTCAAAGAGGTTCTACATTTTTTCCAAGTGTAAATTGATCAAGGGGGATTATTTTAATATAATTATGAATTGAGTAAATGACAACTGCAAAACAAAGGCCCTTTTCTGCAGCTTAGGCAAATGCATGCCTTACACCTTGAAAACTCAAAAATATATTATCTGAAGAGGTTGAACAGTTCATTTTTTGAGTGTAGATGTGTCATTTATCAGATAAATTCATAGTTGAAGAATTTGAGGTGAATATTTTCAGAGTGATTATGCAATGAAAACATTTTTTGAAGGAGGGATAAAACAAGGCATAAATAATGGGGTTGCATGCTGAATTGAAGTAATTCAACCAGTAAAATACTTCAGAGAGCAGAAATGGTATACTCAAGCTAGCGAGAACACCAATCAAATGTAGCACATATAAAGGCACACAACAAAAGATGAATACACCAAGCACAATACTGAGAGTCTTTGCAGCCTTGCTTTCAGACTGTTTAACCATCCCACCTCTTCCTCTGTCATTTGAACAATTGTTCTCATTTTCAATCTTTCTTACATGCTGTTTAGCCACAATAAATATTTTAGTGTAAAGACAAACCATTACAGTGCAGGGAAAGAAAACGCACAAAGCACTGCTCAAAATTTCCCAAAGTGGGTTAGAGAAAATGAAACAACCACCAATGCACTTAAATAATTCCAAATCCTCTAACCCTACCTCATTGGCCTTTGAATAAAGTCCTCCATAAGCGTAGACAGCAGCCAGTGCCCAGCTGGCACATACCATAATCACAGCCACTGACATTGTGATGTTTCTAGAATAATGCAGAGGATTGCATATTGCTTGATGTCTGTCAACAGCAATGCAAATTAGGTGAAAGATAGAAAGACTCGTGAGCAACACCTCAAAACTAAAATGTAGGTGACAGAATGTATCACCATAAAACCAACAGCCAGTAACAGTCCGTGTGGCACTGAAGGGCATCACAATAACACCAACTAGTAGATCAACCAGAGCAAGAGATAAAATAAGCACATTGGTAGGACTATGCAACTGTTTGAAATGACAAATTGACACAATGACAAGAGAGTTCCCTAAAATGGTAACCAGCATGCCTGAAACAAACACCAAATAGAGGGCAAAATTTGGCCAAAAACCTAACCGTATCCCAATACATGAGGCATTGCTGCCTGGAAAACAGTCCAACAAGTCTGGAGGCAACGGAGTCATACAAAAGACGTATGCCAAAACCTCAGATATCACCCAACAGAACCCAACAGAGAGAGGACCTTGGGAGACACATGCTGAAACATCTCCCTTGTAATCAATGTCGCAACATTGAAGTCACCTAAATAATCATCAGATTCACTGTGCCATCCAATCAAAAGCCTTCTATTAACATACATGTAAAATAGCCTAAGCAACATTATTACGTCATCACATTTGCAATCTATTCAGCATTGATCTAAATAACCATTAATATTTCAGTAATTAAGTATAATTTTAATCGATGCCATATATTTCTTGTAATACTAACTAGTAGTATTATTTTTACTTCAAAGTACACTGTGCTATAAACTGGATTGTTTGTAGATTCGGAGGGCTGTTGGAGTATACAGCTCGGTTGTTCCGAGTACCTCACTCTGAGAGCCACAGAGTCCACTCCTCGCCCTTCTGTCTGTGATGGAGCAGCAGAGTACCAAAGGCAGTTTCATGAACACCTGAAATCGCAGTAGCTAAATTAATGACTGATAGGTGAACTGATGATGCGAATCACAGGAGTGATTTTGATTTTGTGTATTTTGATTTGAGGTATTTGTTGTTGTCATCATGTTGTATTGAAATGTTTACATTGCTTAGCTAACTCAACGTTAGATTAGGTGAGATAAAGTAACCGGGCCGATTGACATAGATCCATATTCCTCTCGTGTATGTCATCTTTCTGAATCTCAGTTTTATGTGGGGGTGGGCTTGGTCTTCCCCTGGCTCCTGTGTGAGTTTCAGAGATTTATGGACCGATTCAAGCAACTGAAGCCAATAAGTCAACTCATCATCCTTATTTGAACAATTAGCTTTTTTGAAGACAGTTCCTTCTGATGTCAATTGTTTTACTGCCTTTTTCTATTATTACTATTCTACTATTATTCAAATATTTAACTTTTTCCGAACCACTATGAAAGTGTTCAGTTTTGTTTTCCTTTGGTGTGATGTCACTAAATTATATTTTTCAATTAAAAACTGTTGGTTAAACTACAAAATCATGGAAAATTATACAAATGCTAACTGCTAACTGCTAAAGACAGGTTAGCTAGTAATAGCATGGTCATTAACTCACACAAAAGGCTGAAATGTACTTTAGTGTGACAGAAATGTCACACAGGGGTGTGTAGACTTTTTTATATCCACTGTATCTACATGGAGAAATGTTCATTGCTTTTTTGTTGACACAGCACTCTGGCCCTTTCTGTCTGAGATGGAGCATCAGAGAGCCAAGAGAAGCCAGTGTTTCATGACTGGGTGAAATGGCAATCATAGCTATGAGATATGGCCATAGTCTGCAACATTGCTTTTTAAATCAAAAGTATAGAGACACTTTGGCTTTTACACATTACCAGGAGATGAAAAGGACGACATGTAAAAAACTGTAACGGACAGGTATCGTATGCTGGTAATACGACCAACATGAGTGTCCATCTTGCTCGACACCATCCACAATTCATGTTAGCAAAACGAGCATCAACAAAAACAGGCCAGTGGACCTGAATGAATTATTGACTAAACTACGCAGAAAATTGGAGAAAACAAAATGTTTCATGAAGTGAAATGCTCATTTTATCTGCAAAGACCTTTGACCATATAGCCAGGTAGAAAATACAGGTTTTTGAAACACGGTTTATACATTGGAGCCGCAGTATGTTATACCATTGAGAAAGTTTAGTTTTTCTCTGAGGCAGCCGGGCCAATAATCTACAACAAGGTAAAGTCACAAGTTTAAGAATCGCGGAGCAGAGCCGAACGAGTTGCTCTTACCTGCGACTCGTGGACCTCACGGACCACAGAGTCTGACATCACCATAACAGACCTGCACAACTTAGTGACTTAGCATTTGTCTTCAAAACTATTTTTTTATTTATTTATTTACCAGTTTTATGTGCATTCAAGTGTTTGAAAAGGATATCTGTAGTTCATTTTCATATGAAGAATTCAAATTTTTCGGATCACACTTATGCTGCGTACATTTTGGCCTAACATCTGAGTTTTTTAATTAATTTCCTTAAGGCACTGGCAGCTTGATGAGGGTGCGCAACTGAGTGACTGTGGCACTTTAGCTATTACATGTATTATTTTTAATCACTATACATTTTTATTTACCAGTTTAAAAGCTTCCAGTGGTTGGAAATGACAGGTTTTTTTTGTTTGTTTTTTTGTCAATTTCATCATATGGTGGATTATATTTTAAAGGTTCACATTTGTGCTGTTTTCAGTTATCTCCACACATTTTGGCCTGACATCTAAGTGATCTTATACACTTTCTCATGTCACTAGCAGGTGGCAGGCTACAGGTATAGGCATGTACCGTGGCTGGTTACTGGGAGATTTAGATAAGCTGTATTCTTTCAGTTTCATGTTGGGGTGGGCTGGGTCCTGGCTCCTGTGTGAGTCTCAAAGATTTATGGACAGATTCAAGTATCTGGAGCCAATAACTCACATTATCATCCTCACCTGATTCTGACAAGTACATTTTGAAGTCAGTTCCTCATGATTTCCATTTTTTCCAGCCCTTTTCTTGTTTGACAGCTTGTGATCCTTTCAATCACCACTTACTTGAGAGATATAACAGCCATATCTGTTTAATTTGAGGAGGCAAGAAATAACAGGTTCCAGGCGGTAGAACATGCGAGGCAGGCTTCACTGACGCATGAAGTTTCAAATTTTTATTTGATAAAAGCACAAATCTGTGGGCTTCTGGGGAAAAAAATGACAGCTTGGGTTACTGCAGTGGTCAAAAAAGCCTAAACTAGTCAATGAGGCCAAAGATCGATATATGTGCACATGACAGCATCACCTATCTCAGTGGACAAACTAAGTATAAACCTGAAAGAAGCCTAAAATAGACATATGTTGTCTATTGAAAAAATTATTTGTCAAGAAACTGATATAAAGCGACGTTTTCCTTCACATTTATTATGTTTGTAGAACAGAAATGTTTTTCTTTGTGCTTCTGGGAAGAACTACAGCTTTGTACATAACCTAAGATCAATTTAAAAAAAAAGATGCAAATAGTTAGCGATGACAAATGCAGAACGAAGGCATTTCTGCCACTGATGCAAATACATGCCTAACACCTTGTCTGAAAAATATCCTATTTGAAGATGTGAAACAGTTCATTTTTTTGAGTGTATGTGACATTTATCAGATAAATTCATAGTTGAAGAATTTGAGGTGAATATTTTCAGAGTGATTATACAATGAAAACATTTTTTGAAGGAGGGATAAAACAAGGCATAAATAATGGGGTTACAGGCTGAATTGAAGTAACTCAACCAGTATAATGCTTCCAAGAGGAAAGGATCAATGCGGAAGCCAGTAAGGGGATCAATGATAAATTGCATAAAAAAGGGCATCCAACAAAAGATGAATACACCAAGCACAATACTGAGAGTCTTTGCAGCCTTGCCCTCAGACTGTTTAACCAACCCACCTCTCCCTCTGTCATTTGAGCTATTGTTCATATCTCCGATCTTTCTGACATGGTGTTTAGCCACAATAAATATTTGAGTGTAAAGACAAACTATTACAGTGCAGGGAAAGAAAAAGCACAAAGCACTGCTCAACATTCCCCAAAGTGGGTTAAAGTAAACAAAACAACCGCCAAGGCAAAAAAATTGCATTATATACTCTAACCATGCCTCATTGGCCTTTGAATAAACTACTCCATAAGCGTAGACAGCAGCCAGTACCCAGCAGGCACATACCATAATCATTGCCACTGATATTGTGACTTTTGTTGAATAATGCAGAGGATTACATATTGCTTGATGTCTGTCGACAGCAATGCAAATTAGGTGGAAGATAGAAAGGGTGGTGAGAAACACTTCAAAACTGAGATGCAGTTGACAGAACATGTCACCATAGAACCAGCAGCCATGAACAGTCCGGGTGGCACTGAAGGGCATCACAATAACAGCCACTAGTAGATCAACCAGAGCAAGAGATAAAATAAGCACATTGGTAGGACTATGCAACTGTTTGAAATGACTTATAGACACAATGACAAGAGAGTTCCCTAAAATGGTAACCAGCATGCCTGAAACAAACACCAAATAGAGGGCAAAATCTGTCCAGAAACCTAACGGTACTGCAACACATGAGGCATTGCTGCCTGGAAAACAGTACATGAACTGCTCTTGAGAAAAGTCAACAGTCATCCTAAACCCAAAGACATTGGGTCTCATTCATGAAACGTGAGCAGCACGGATTTGTGTGTAAACCGTGAGCAGCGCAAATTTACGTGCGATTTCCGCATTCATCAATCTTTTAGTAGTGCTGATTTTTTCGTAGCTACTCACAAAATCTACACCTGCTCCGGACTGTGTGTAGCGCTTGTGTAAATGTAGGAATAAACATAAATACTGCTTGTCACTGTTGAAAATTACAATTTTAATTCGTATTACTCTCTCTCATGTTCAAAATACGCTGATGCCTTTGAAACACGCAATATGCGACATATGACAAAATATTAACAAATATAAAAAATGTAACATTTTTCTACAGAAAATAAGTTGACAATTAAAGGTTCAAGATATAGATTAGATTTATTTAGAATGTGAACTACTTGTTTAAAACCACAGACAACACGTGCTTTCTACATATCAAACAAAAATATTATATAATAATAAAATCACACAAAAATGTAAACTATTGTCACGGCCAAAATAGTGCTCACCAGGTGTTGTCAATTTGAAATCTACCACCGTATAAAAAGGACTTCGGTTTTAGACAATGGTAACAATGGCTGAACTTGCACTTTTGCACGATTTGGCACAAGGTGCTATCTGGAGAGAGAGGAACTTCAGGGACCGGGCAGATTTGTTGGCTGAGAGTGATGAGTGGTTGATTGGTCGTTTCCGTCTACCGAGACCAATTCTGTTGTATTTATGCAACATTCTGGAGCCTAATCTGACGAGGCCAACTCAAAGAAGCCACGCCATCCCCGCACATTTGCAAGTGCTCTCCGTGCTGGGATTCCTTGCCACAGGGACCTTCCAGCGGGAGATAGCAGATAGAGCTGGAATATCCCAGCCATCAATGAGCCGCATTTTGCCCACAGTACTTACCGGCATTAATAACTTAATGCCGGAGTACATTCAATTCCCCTATGGCGCACAAAGGCAACAAGTAAAGCAGGAGTTTTGCGCGCTGGCCAACATGCCCAATGTAATCGGTGCCATAGACTGCACACACGTACGCATCAAGGCTCCATCTGATGATGCATTTGCATACATAAACCGGAAAAACTTTCATTCCGTGAATGTGCAGCTGATATGTGATGCAAAGTGTGTGTTGCTCAACGTTGTGGCACGGTGGCCCGGCGGGACGCATGACAGCTTCATACTGCGCCTTAGCGCAGTTGGCACCCGTTTGGAGAATGGAGCTGTGAGAGACGGCTGGCTTATCGGTAAGAATATACTCACAAATGCATGTGATTTATATGTAGAGACTTATCTTTTTATATCCATAGGGGACCGGGGTTACCCTCTTACGCGGTGGCTAATGACACCCCTGACCAACCCACAGACACCACAGGAGCTGCGATATAATGAAGCCCACGCCGTCACAAGGGCCGTTATAGAGCGCACAAACGGGGTTCTCAAGGCAAGATGGCTGTCTGGATCACAGAGGTGGCACCCTCCTCTATGCACCCGAAAAGGTGTGCAAAATCATAATGGCCTGCTGTGTCCTGCACAACATTTCAATTAAGAGGGGACTTCCCATACCTGATGTCCCACATCCACCTGAGCGGCTGCCTCCAGAACCAGCTCGTGAGATCAGGAATGCGGCTGCTGTTCTGGTACGCCAGCGACTTGTAGAGCGATTTTAAGGTAAATGTTGCTTGCACAAGTACTGCACAAGCTACCATTAACATTAAAAAAGCTACTCTGAACATTTTATATTGTTGCAAAAACGTATATATTTTATCTATCCAACATCCCGCTTATTTTAGTTCGTCAATTCATTTTAATACTGCCTTTGTTATAGCATTGCGTTATTTTCCACAGCTCCAAATGTTTTTACCCAGAATAACCAAACATCACACAGGGGGGACACTGAAAAAAAGTAAACTTTATTTTTTGGGGGGCAAAAGTGCCTGGCAGATTGCCTTAAGGCTGGTGTTGATGTCTTGCAGGGTAGTGTTTATTTCTTCAATTGCCCTAACAATTGCCACTTGATTCCTCAGAACCTCCTCGGTTAGGACCGGGTCACCTCTCCAGCCTCGGCGTCTGGGTGAAGGAGCAGGAGGAGCAGGAGCAGGAGGAGCAGCAGGTGGAGGACTGGCGCCGCGGGAAGAGCACTCGCCGGCTGAAACAATTAAAAAAAACATCAATAAATATGCTTGGAAAACATTTACATTGGCTACAGTCAAGAGTGGATTTATTTGAACTTGTAAAAACAGAACTTGTGTTAAACAATTAAGTGGGCCTACTTTGAACACCACAAACCTAAATTTATTAATTGTTTATTAAATGTGAATGACCTAAATGCTGTAGGTTGTCATCGAATAAAAGACACGCACATCTCATAAGAAAGGGCAGGCTTAGTCAAATGTATTGTCATGAAAAAAGGATGAAGGACTCGCAACACTGACTTCTTGCAAAAATAAATAATTTATTATACCGTGTTGTATTTCGAGCTGTGTGCTTTTCGTCAGACTTAAATGTTGTCTTTATTTGTTAAGTGTTAAGTAGCTATACATTCCGACAGACATCACTGATTTATTTAAAGTTTATCATTAGCACAAAATAGAATTTCTGGTTGCCTATTCATTCAATTTAGGGAGCACCTGACAAAGCACTGAGCTATAGATGGTTTTCAGAATGTATTGTGAACGAATGACACGTGTGACCTTACCTTCTGAATTTGATGGCGACTGGCTCAGCTCCAAAGGAGGCATGTCACTATCTCCTTCAGGGATTATTCCTGATAATGCAGTCTCCCCAATGATGCCTGCAATACGTTGGTCTGTTTGGCTCAGTGTTGGCTGGGACGGTCCTCCTCCCGTGGCCGAAGTGCTTGTTTTATTTATTTTGATTCGTTTTTTGGCATCTAATTTGATGTCAAACCACTTTCTTTTGACCTCCTGGAGGGTCCTCCCAACAGAGGAGACAGAGTTGACAGCATCAACTACCTCCTTCCAAGCCTTTGTTTTTCCTGTCCCTTTGACACCAGAGCTGACTGAGGAAAATAAAATGTGTTTTCTGACCTCCACTTCTCCCAGAATGACCTCGATCTCCTCCTCAGAGAAGTTTTTTTTCCTCTCTCTGTCTTTCTTTCCTTGCGCCATGGTCGCAGGCCGAGCGGATGCACCTATGCCCTTATATGGTGGTCATTTGCTATTCATGGGCGGAGATCTATGCTAATTGATAATCACCAGGGGCGCGCTGTCAATTTACGATGGGTTGGCATTCATCATCTTACACACGTTTTTACAATCAAATCTGAGTTTCCCGCGCCGTTCATGAATCCGGAGTAGAGTTTTAGTAGCGTGAGCTTTTATGTGCAACTCTACTCACAGATTTACTCACGTTTCATGAATGAGACCCATTGTCTTTATTAATATCATAATAAAGACAGTGGTTTGTTATGATTGATGACAACTGCAAAACAAAGGCCTCTCTGCAGCTAACGCAAATGCATGCTTTACACCTTGTTTTAAAAAATATATTATCTGAAGAGGTTGAACAGTTCATTTTTTGAGTGTAGATGTGTCATTTATCAGATAAATTCATAGTTGAAGAATTTGAGCTGAATATGTTCAGCGTGATTATACAACGAAAACATTTTTTGAAGGAGGGATAAAACAAGGCATAAATAATGGGGTTATAGGCTGAATTGAAGTAACCTAACCAAGTGAATACTTCCAAGAGGAAAGGAAGAATGCGGAAGCCAGTGAGGGGATTAATAATAGATTGCATAAAAAAGGGCATCCAACTAAAGATAAATATACCAAGCACAATACTGAGAGTCTTTGCAGCCTTGCCCTCAGAGTGCTTAACCAACCCACCTCTCCCTCTGTCATTTAAACTATTGTTCATATCTCCAATCTTTCTGACATGCTGTTCAGCCACGATAAATATTTTAGTGTAAAGACAAACCATTACAGTGCAGGGAAAGAAAAAGCTCAAAGCACTGTTCAAGATTCCCCAAAGTGCGTTAAAGTACACAAAACAACCGCCAAGGCAAAAAGATTCTGTTATATCCTCTAACCCTGCCAGATTGGCCTTTGAATAAATTACTCCATAAGCGTAGACAGCAGCCAGTGCCCAGCTGACACATACCATAATCATTGCCACTGACATTGTGATTTTTCTAGAATAATGCAGAGGATTGCATATTGCTTGATGTCTGTCAACAGCAATGCAAATTAGGTGAAAGATAGAAGCAATGGTGAGAAACAACTCAAAACTGGTGTGTATCTGACAGAACGTATCACCATAGAACCAGCAGCCATGAACAGTCCGGGTGGCACTGAAGGGCATCACAATAAAACCCACTAGTAGATCAGCCAGAGCAAGAGATAAAATGAGCACATTGCTAGGACTATGCAACTGTTTGAAATGACATATTGACACGATGACAAGAGAGTTCCCTAAAATGGTAACCAGCATGCCTGAAACAAACACCAAATAGAAGGAAAAATCTATCCAAAACCCTAACCGTACCATAATACATGAGGCATTGCTGCCTGGAAAACAGTCCAACAAGTCTGGAGGCAATGGATGAGTCATAGTCAAACAAAAGACATGTGCCAAAACCTCAGAGATAACCCAACAGAACCCAACAGAGAGAGGACCCTGGTAGAAACATACTGAAACCTCTCCCTTGTAATCAATGTCACAACATAGAAGCCACCTAAATAATTATTGGATACACTATGCCATCCAATCAAAGTCCTCCTATTAATATGCATGCAGAATAGTTAAAGTAAGATTATTATGTAATCCTATTTGTAATTTACACAATATTGATCTAAATAACCATTAATAGTTTCACATGGAAATGATTTTAGTTTTGTGTAATAGAGAAGTATAATTTTAAAAGGTGTGAATAATTACTAACATAATTATCAGAATGTTTAAGTGCTGGATAGATGAAGCACACTGCACACTGTAGGTGCGTTTGTACAAAGTCGGTCGTTCGTAAACTCAGAGCACTGTTGTAATATACGGTTAGGTTATTCACAGGACCACATTGTCGGAGTGGCAAAGCACAGTCTGGGCAGTCTTTCTAAGGAGATGGACCAGCAGAGGGCCAAGAGCAGTCAGTGTGTCATGAACAGCTGAAATGGCAACTAGCTAAATGTATGACTGATGGGCGAATGAAGTAAAGTAACTCAACACACATGCTAGGATATGAATTACAGAGGTCATTTTGTGTTTCTAGATTTAGATTGGAGGTATTGGAAGTTATTGTGTTGAAATGTTAACATTGGTTAGCTTACCTAATCCAACATTCCACTAGACAAGCAGACATATTCAGCTAAATTGGTTATCATTGCAGAAAAATAAAAATACTGTACACCGATTTTACATGGTCTAGTGAATTGAAAGCTAACATGCTGACGTCAGTGTTAGCTTCCTCAAAAGGCTAACAACAGAGTTAGCTCCTCCTACAGTTCAATTTTGAGAAATGTTTCCACTATTTCAGTGTACATGTTGGTTTTTATCTTCTTTGTCATCTTCATACAGACCCAACAACAGTCAGTGGCAGTTATATGGATCTTAACTTTAGAAATTCTTAAATGAGGATGGTTTTGTAGTGACTAATTTCTTATCCCCCCAATAACGTAGGATGTTATATTCCTTAAAGCAGTATGGAAACATGTTTGTGGAACACCAAAATCCTAGATGTCATCCTTAACTGATGTAAATAAGGATTTCATTCTCAGAAAGTTTCTGTAATGAGGCCCCAGCTGTCATTGACGACAATTTCTAAGACCTACATTTTGTTTTAAGAAGTTGGCAGATATTTGCCATATTTAAGTGTTTTTTTCTATAACGTAAATGTATTTAACAAAATAATCGTCCACTTCACATGTGACTATTCTTCATTCGCACAAACAAACTGATATTTGATCAACACAAGGTTGTGAACAAAATTATGAGTTGATCTCAGACACTCAAAGACATTCTGAATCTCTGCTGCTGTCTGGGCACAATGTGATTTAATGACATGTTCTCAAAAATGAGCATGCTACAGCTTCCAATATGCAAGTATTTTCAAACCATTCCAACCAATGTTTGCTTTCATGTTCTGTCAGTTTGTAAAGATTGTTAAGAAAAAATGTGTTGATGCCATGTAAGGCATCAAACTACAGCTTCCTTTACAGCAGAAGTCTGGATAAACCTAAATCAGCATGTACTGTAACCTACTAAAGTGAACAAGGCGAGGCAAAAGACACAACAGAGTAATGCATAATGTTTAAATATAGCCCAGCAATATTTGTGCATCCTTACAAGGGAAAATTGTTAAAGAAATATTGATTTCAATACAATTTAGAATTGATGACACAAGTTAATCGTAAGTTTCCGAAATTCAAAAAACTGGAAAATGTAACTGATATTTCTGAAGTTTGTTGCACAAAAAAGGTTTCCAAAGAAAATTGAACATGTAATTATTGATGACAATAGCAGAACTAAGATCTTTTTTATTGCTGTTGCAAATGCATAAACAAGACTTTGTTTTAAAAACAATATTTGAAAATATCATATTCATGTTTGAGTGTGTCATTTAACAGATAATTCATAGTGGAAGAATTTGAGCTAAATATTTTCAGAATGATTATGAATTGAAAACATTTTTTGAAGGAGGGATAAAACAAGGCATAAATAATTGGGTTTAAGGTAGAATTGTCTTTAAAAAAAAAAGACTGGCAAGAAACAAATGTAAGTCCATGTTTCCCTTCATGTTAGTTCCACTTGTAATGTTTCTGTAGTAAAAATGTGTTTCTAAAGGCTTCTGGGAAGAACTACAGCTTCACACATGACCTCCAAGGAGTCAAAAGGTGCTCTCTGTAGAGAATGACTGAAAAAAGTGCAAAACACATCATGCAGTAAGGCTTTAATTTCCGAAAGATTCTAAATACCATGTAACAACGTTATGCATTTTTTTCTAATGTAAATTGATCAAGGGGAATCATTTTAATATAGTTATGAATTGAGTAAATGACAAAATGTACCATTAATATCATAATAAAGACAGTGGTTTGTTATGATTGATGACAACTGCAAAACAAAGGCCTCTCTGCACCTTAAGCAAATGCATGCCTAACACCTTGAAAACTCAAAAATATATTATCTGAAGAGGTTGAACAGTTCATTTTTTGAGTGTAGATGTGTCATTTATCAGATAAATTCATAGTTGAAGAATTTGAGCTGAATATTTTCAGAGTGATTATGCAATGAAAACATTTTTTGAAGGAGGGATAAAACAAGGCATAAATAATGGGGTTACATGCTGAATTGAAGTAATTCAACCAGTAAAATACTTCAGAGAGCAGAAAAGGTATACTTAAGCTAGCGAGAACACCAATCAAATGTAGCACATATAAAGGCATACAACAAAAGATGAATACACCAAGCACAATACTGAGAGTCTTTGCAGCCTTGCTTTCAGACTGTTTAACCATCCCACCTCTTCCTCTGTCATTTGCACAATTGTTCTTATCTCCAATCTTTTTTACATGCTGTTTAGCCACAATAAATATTTGAGTATAAAGACAAAGAAAATTGAACATGTAATTATTGATGACAATAGCAGAACTAAGACCTTTTTATTGCTGGTGCAAATGCATGAACAAGACCTTGTTTAAAAAACAATTTTTGAAAACATCATATTCATGTTTGAGTGAGAGATAATTCATAGTGGAAGAATTTGAGCTAAATATTTTCAGAGTGATTATGAATTGAAGACATATTTTGGAGGAGGGATTAAACAATGCATAAATAATTGGGTTTAAGGTTGAATTAACCTCTTCTTCTGTCATTTGAACATTTGTTCACATTTAGCCACAATATATATTTGTGTGTAAAAACAAACTATTACAGTGCGGGAGAAGATTTGAGAGCTGCGAGAGTCTCTGACCTCAAAGAGTGGCCATGGGAGAAAGCAGAGCTTGTAGGTTATGGAGATGATGACATCGAGCATCTGTGTAGACACTTCAAAACAGTCACAAAGAGAAAAATATCTGTAAATGGGAAAATTGTCTTGACATAGTGGATTCAGCTTAACGCATGTTTTCCCATTTGTGCCATTTAGATGTTTTGGGGGCCAAGCTGGTTTTGGTGTCACTTAAAGGACCCGCAATCCAAGGTTGTAATGCTGAGACCCAATGGATCTGTGATATAAATCAGCACAAAGGTTGAGAAAAGCTAACTTTTGAAAGGATAGAACAGGTGAACAGGCAACAAGGGAATTACTGGATTTGATCAAATCAAACATCAAAGAGTTTTGTTTGGATGACATATTAAGGATTTTATTTTTCTTTCAGAAAAAAAATTAATTATTAGGCTGCCATAAAACTGCATGGTATTTAAATTACTCAAAATATTAGGTGACTAAATGGACATACAGTGTGTTGTCTTTTCAAAAAAAGACTGGCAGGAAACAAATGTAAGTCCATGTTTTCCTTCACATTAGTTCCACTTGTAATGTTTCTGTAGTAAAAATGTGTTTCTAAAGGCTTCTGGTAAGAACTCCAGCTTCACACATGACCTCCAAGAAGTCAAAAGGTGCTCTCTGTGGACAACGACTGAAAAAAATTAAAACATGTGATGCAGTAGGGCTTTAATTTCAAAAGGTTCTACATACCCTGTAACAGCATTAATATACGCATGTTTCAAGTGTAAATTGATCGAGGGGAATTATTTTAATATAATTATGAATTGAGTAAATGACAAAATATACCATTAATATAATAATGAAGACAGTGGTTTGTTATGATTGATGACAACTGCAAAACAAAGGGCTCTCTGCAGCCTATGCAAATGCATGCCTTACAACTTGAAAACTCAAAAATATATTATCTGAAGAGGTTGAACAGTTCATTTTTTTTGTCTTGACATTTGTCATTTATCAGATAAATCCATATTTGAAGAATTTGAGCTGAATACTTTCAGAGTGATTATGCAATGAAAACATTTTTTGAAGGAGGGATAAAACAAGGCATAAATAATGGGGTTACAGGCTGAATTGAAGTAACCCAACCAGTATAATGCTTCCAAGAGGAAAGCAGGAATGCGGAAGCCAGTGAGGGGATCAATAATAAATTGCACAAATAAAGGCATCCAACAAAAGATGAATACACCAAGCACAATACTGAGAGTCTTTGCAGCCTTGCATTCAGAGTGCTTAACCAACCCACCTCTCCCTCTGTCATTGGAACTATTGTTCATATCTCCAATCTTTCTTACATGCTGTTTCGCCACAATAAATATTTGAGTGTAAAGACAAACCATTACAGTGCAGGGAAAGAAAAAGCACAAAGCACTGCTCAACATTCCCCAAAGTGGGTTAAAGAAAACAAAACAACCGCCAAGGCACTTTAATGATTCCATTAAATCTTCTATCCCAGCTACATTGGCCTTTGAATAAAGTACTCCATAAGCATAGACAGCAGCCAATGCCCAGCTGACACATACCATAATCATTGCCACTGACATTGTGATTTTTCTAGAATAATGCAGAGGATTGCATATTGCTTGATGTCTGTCGACAGCAATACAAATTAGGTGGAAGATAGAAAGAGTGGTGAGAAACAACTCAAAACTGACATGCAGATGACAGAACGTATCACCATAGAACCAGCAGCCATGAACAGTCCGGGTGGCACTGAAGGGCATCACAATCACACCCACTAGTAGATCGACCAGAGCAAGAGATAGAATGAGCACGTTGGTAGGACTATGCAACTGTTTGAAATGACAAATTGACACAAAAACAAAAGAGTTCCCTAAAATGGTAACCAGCATGCCTGAAACAAACACCAAATAGAGGACAACATTGGTTCCAAAACCTTTCCGTATCATAACACACGAGGCATTGCTGCCTGGAGCACAGTACAGCAACAGCTCTGGCGGCAACGAATGAGTCATCCTAAACTCAAAGACATATGCCAAAACCTTAGAGGTAATCCAACACAACCCAACAGAAAGAGGACCTTGAGAGAAACATCCTGAAACCTCTCTCTTATCATCAATGTCGCAACATTGAAGCCACCTAAATAATCATCAGATTCACTGTGCCATCCAATCAAAGGCCTTCTATTAACATCTAATTAAAATTAGTCAAGCAACATTGTTATGTCATCATATTTGCAATCTATTCAGCATTGATCTAAATAACCATTAATAGTTTCACAAGGAAGACAATTTTGTTTTTTGTAATAAGGTATCATTTTAATTGATGCCATATATTTCTTGTAATACTAACTAGTAGTATTACTTTGACTCTGCAGATTGGAGCACTGTTGGAGTATACAGCTCGGTTATTCTGAGTACCTCACTCTGAGAGCCACATCCACTCCTCGCCCTTCTGTCTGTGATGGAGCAGCAGAGTACCAAGGGCAGTTTCATCACCTGAAATGGCAGTAGCTAAATGTATGACTGATAGGGGAACTGATGATGCGAATCACAGAAGTGTTTTTGATTTTGTGTATTTAGATTTGAGGTAGTTGTTGTTGTCATCATGTTGTATTAAAATGTTTCTATTGTTTAGCTATCTCAACATCAGATTAGGTGAGATAAAGTAACTGGCCGATTGACGTAGATCCATATTCCTCTCGTGACTGTCATCTCTCTGAATCTCAGTTTGATGTGGGGGTGGGCTTGGTCTTCCTCTGGCTCTTGTGTGAGTCTGAGATTTATAGACAGATTGACGTAACCGAAGCCAGTAACTCAACTTATCATTCTTTTTTGATTCTAACAAGCAACTTTTTTGAAGACGGTTCCTTCTGATGTCAATTGTTTTACTGCCTTTTTTTTTTTTGACTATTTGTGATTCTTTTAATTACCACTTACTTGGAAAATATAACAGCCATATGTGTTTTATTTGAAGAGCCAACAAATAACAGTATCTAGGAGGTAGAAGGTGTGTATGTGAGGCTGATGCATGTGCAGACTGATGACAGCAACACAAACAGACTGATTGAACCGGTCAGACAGGATGTGATTAACTTGTTGGACAGTGACGTTGATGCGTCAGTCCCCAATTTGAGAGCTGCTAGGGTCTCTAACCTCAAAGAGTGGCCATGGGAGAAAGCAGAGCTTGTAGCTTATGGAGACCATGACATCAAATATCTGTGGAGTCACTTCAAAACAGTCCCACAAAGACAAAAATGTATGAATCGGAAAATTCAGCTGAGGGCATGTTTTGCCAGTGCAGGGTGGTGTGCTATTTCTGGTGCATGTTACAGAGGCTACCAGGAGAGGTTTGCCCTCATTCTGATGCTACATGATATGATAGTTGCTATCCCATTCTCCCCGGCTGTATGTGAGTCGAGATTTAACTGACTAAGCAGAATTAAGACAGACAGGAGGTCATCTCTGAAATAGTGATGATGGACAAGTTAATGTTAGTTTCACTTGTGGGAATTGAGGGTGGACACAACTGACTAATAACTGAGAAGTAATGACACTGATAATACATATAATTCTTACATCAGATTCAAATTCTGTACAGTATGAGATACAATGAACTACAAAGTGTCTTGGTTGGCCGGTGTAATGAAGCCTTTTAACATTATTTTTGTCACATTTTTATTTTTAAGCTCACCTGTAACTGTGTAGTTCCTTATTTGCCTAAAATATATTGCACATTTTCTGCTCTCTTATCATTGCGTAACCCCCAAAACTGAACAGAAGTTGACTGTAGACATAGATTTACAAGACATATACATGAATTCATGTGCTACTATTTCTAAAAGTTTCTTGGAAGAAATGTCTGCGTCCATTACTGCAGTAGTCAAACAATGAGGCCTAAAATGGACAAATGCATATACATGACAACTTCAGTTACTTCCAATAGGCAAACTTCCAAAAGCTTCTGAGAAGAACTACAGCTTCCTTCAACTCAGGCGTCAAAATTAGCTTAAATCAGTACATAACTCCTTAAAGTCATTAGGTGCTGTCTGAAGACAAAGACTGAAATAATAACAAAACAAATGACAGTTTTAGAAGCTTTATTTTATAGTGTGGCAAAATACATGATAGATAATGCACAATCTTTTTTAAAACAGCCCCTATGTACCCTTTGGAGCTTTAGTGTATGAGTTGTTACAATTGTAAATTGATCAAGGGGCATTATTGGGAATCGAATATACGCATTATTATTGCCAGGTGTATCTCAGAATCAAATAATGAACCGTGAAATATAGTGTCTAAAACAATCACATAGAGAGACAAAAATAATGGCCCAGTAATGAAGCATCTTGCATGCATCATTAATATGCAACACATATTATTGTGTTATAGTGGTTTGTGAAAAATAAACATGTACTTTTTGATGACAACTAGAAAGAAAGTCTTTAATTTGCTGATGCAAACGCATGTCTTTGACCTAATTTAAAAAATGGCTCATTTGAAATCATTAGATAATGCATGTTGACGGTGTAGATACGTTATTTAACAGTCATATTCAGATTTGAAGAATTTGAGCTGAATATTTTCAGAGTGATTATACAATGAAAACATTTTCTGAAGGAGGGATAAAACAAGGCATAAATAATGGGGTTTAAGGTTGAATTGAAGCAACCCAACCAAATTAATACTTCTATGAGCAGACCAGGTGTCCTGTAGCCAGTGAGGGGATCTAAACTGTAAACAAGGGTATCCAACAAAAGATGAATGCAACAAGCACAATACTGAGAGTCTCTGCAGCCTTGCACTCAGACTGTTTAACCAACCCTCCTCGTCCTCTGTCATTTGAGCATTTGTTCTTATCTCCAATTTTTCTTACATGCTGTTTAGTGACAATAAATATTTGAGTGTAAATACAAACCATTACAGTGCAGGGAAAGAAAATGCAGATAGCACTGCCCAAGATTCTCCAAAGTGGGTTTGTGAAAACGAAACAACCACCAAGGCACATTATTGATGCCATTAAATCTTCTAGCCCTGCTGTATTGGCCTTTGAATAAAGTACTCCATAACAGTAGGCAGCAGCCAATGCCCAGCTGACACATTCCATAATCACAGCCACTGACATTGTGATTTTTCTAGAATAATGCAGAGGATTGCATATTGCTTGATGTCTGTCGACAGCAATGCAAATTAGGTGGAAGATAGAAAGAATGGTGAGAAACAACTCAAAACTGGAATGCAGATGACAGAACATGTCACCAGAGAACCAACAGCCATGAACAGTCCGGGTGGCACTGAAGGGCATCACAATCACACCTACTAGTAGATCAGCCAGAGCAAGAGATAAAATAAGCACATTGGTAAGACTATGCAACTGTCTGAAATGACAAATTGACACAATGACAAGAGAGTTCCCTAAAATGGTAACTAGCATGCCAAAAAGAAACACCAAGTAGAGTGGAAAATTGGTCCCAAAACTATACTGTTCCACAACACATGAGGCATTGCTGCCTGGAAAACAGTACATGAACTGCTCTTGAGAATAGTCATCAGTCATCATGAACCCAAACACATATGCCAAAACCTCAGAGATAACCCAACAGAACCCAACAGAGAGAGGACAGGGGAAATGGGATAAACATGCTGACATCTCTATGTTGTTACCAAAGTCACAGCAAAGAAGCCACCTAAATAATTATCGGATACACTGTGCCATCCAATCAAAGGCCTTCTATTACCATACATGTAAAATAGTTCAAGCAACAATATTATGTCATCAAATGTGTGAGATGTGTAGAGATAGTTCATGTTCATGTTGTTGTTTGATGTGTTCTGTCCAAGTGTTTGGAAAGTCGTGTTTTGATGCTTTGGCAAAATTGTCGAAACTTTCATGCCAATAAAGCCCATCTGAATTTGAACATAAGGTATGGCCACAATTTTAGTTTCAAACATTAACAAAACAAACTAACATTTTCGATAGAATTTGAGGAAACTTTGTTGAGTTTATGTCAAACATGTCTATGTATTGTGTTACAGAGTTGTTTGAAGTTAGCATTGAAACCAGGTAGCCATGGCCCGCACTGAGTCAGGGCAGAAAGATGATATCGCCCCCAGAGTGTCAGCTAGGACATGGTGCTTACAGCAAGTTCTTGTTATTTGAAACGCTCTTAACTTGTAGTGTAATCAACGAATACCATAACTTACAAAATGTCAATAAGTAAATATTCTTACACTTATTAAATATGCTAAACAAAAAAAACAAACAAAAAAAATACAACCATACGCCCCCTGAATTCAGGTTCATCTTCTACTGAACTAAGACAAGCTAAATTCCAGGATCTATACGCTAACCCATCGGCCCTTACTGTACTAACTGTGCATTTTGGCTGTTAGAGGGTTAACCTAAAGACTCCTATGTTAACATCTGAGTAGGAATTCTCTCATCTTTGGATTTTCTGAGTGCAATAGTGTGATAAACTGGCTGGATATCAGCTGACTGCAGGAAACTAGCCTGATGACCTGGCAAGATACAATCTTAGAGGCTACAGGACTAGACACGGACCCCGGCTGGTTACTGGGTGATTGAGGCAGGCCTATACTCCTCTATGAATGTATTCTTTCTGCATTTCAGTTTCATGTGGGGATGGGCTGGGTCATCCCTTGGCTCCAGTATGAGTCTCAGCAATGTATGGACAGATTCAACTATCCGGAGCCAGTATTATCATCTTCATCCGATTCTCCAAGTAACTTTTTGAAGTCAGTTCCTAATGATTTCCATTGTTTTCCAGCCTTTTTCTTGTTTGACATCTTGTGATTTTAATCACCACTTACTTGTACCAGCCATGTCTTTTCAATTTGAAGAGGCAAGAAATAACAGTGTCCAGGCGTAGAACGAAATGAAATGAAATAGACTTAAGTTGTCTAGGAAAAAAAAATTTGACAAGAAACTAATATAAATCCATGTTTTCCTTCACATTCATTCTGTTTGTAATGTTTGTGGAATAGAAATGTGTTTCTTTGAGCTTCTGGAAAGAACTACAGATTCGTACATAACCTCCCAAAAGTCAATAGGTGCTGTCTGTAGACAAAGACTGAAAACGAAGCAAAATACATGATTTTGTAATGCTCACTTTTCAAACCAGACCTACATTTATTGTAACAGTATTAATGTATGAATTGGTACTAGTGTAAATTTATCATGGTGCATTATTTTTGGATAATTAAGAAATGAGTATACAACTTGTTATTTTATATAAAAGGTGTTCTTTTAAATTCAAGTACTGAAAAAGCTTAATGTTAAAAACAGCGTATAAAACAATAACACAGGAGGACAGTGACCTTCAACAGTGATTTGTTAAAAAAATGCAAATAGTTCTTGATGACAAGTGCAAAACGAAGGCCTTTCTGCCACTGATGCAAATGCATGCCTAACACCTTGTCTGAAAAATATCCTATTTGAAAATGTTAAACAGTTCATTTTTTGAGTCTACATGTGTCATTTAACAGATACATTCATAGTAGAAGAATTTGAGGTGAATATTTTCAGAGTGATTATGCAATGAAAACATTTTTTGAAGGAGGGATAAAACAAGGCATAAATAATGGGGTTACAGGCTGAATTGAAGTAACTCAACCAGTATAATACTTCCAAGAGGAAAGAATTAATGCGGAAGCCAGTGAGGGGATCAATGATAAATTGCATAAAAAAGGGCATCCAACAAAAGATGAATACACCAAGCACAATACTGAGAGTCTTTGCAGCCTTGCCCTCAGACTGTTTAACCAACCCACCTCTCCCTCTGTCATTTGAACTATTGTTCATGTCTCCAATCTTTCTTACATGCTGTTTAGCCACAATAAATATTTTAGTGTAAAGACAAACCATTATAGTGCAGGGAAAGAAAAAGCACAAAGCACTGCTCAACATTCCCCAAAGTGGGTTAAAGTAAACAAAACAACCGCCAAGGCAAAATGATTCTGTTATATCTTCTAACCCTGCCACGTTGGCCTTTGAATAAATTACTCCATAAGCATAGACAGCAGCCAGTCCCCAGCAGGCACATACCATAATCATTGCCACTGACATTGTGATGTTTCTAGAATAATGCAGAGGATTACATATTGCTTGATGTCTGTCAACAGCAATGCAAATTAGGTGAAAGATAGAAAGAGTGGGGAGAAACACCTCAAAACTGGTGTGTATGTGACAGAACGTATCACCATAGAACCAGCAGCCATGAACAGTCCGGGTGGCACTGAAGGGCATCACAATAACACCCACTAATAGATCAGCCAGAGCAAGTGATAAAATGAGCACATTGGTAGGACTATGCAACTGTTTGAAATGACATATAGACAACATGACAAAACAGTTCCCTAAAATGGTAACCAGCATGCCTGTTACAAACACCAAATAGAGGGCAAAATCTGTCCAGAAACCTTTCCGTAACATAATACATGAGGCATTGCTGCCTGGAAAACAGTCCAACAAGTCTGGAGGCAATGGATGAGTCATAGTGTAACGAAAGATGTATGCCAAAACTTCAGATGTCACCTAACAGAACCCAACAGAGAGAGGACCTTGGGAGACACATGCTGATCTCCCTTGTAATCAATGTCGCAACATTGAAGCCACCTAAATAATCATCAGATTCACTGTGCCATCCAATCAAAAGCCTTCTATTAACATACATGTAAAATAGTCTAAGCAACATTATTATGTCATCATATTTGTAGTCTATTCAGCATTGATCTAAATAACCATTAATAGCTTCACAAGGAAAATAATTTTGTTTTGAGCAATAAAGTATAATTTTAATCGATGCCATATATTTCTTGTAATACTAACTAGTAGTATTACTTTTACTTCAAAGTGCACTGTGCTATAAACTGGATCGTCTGCAGATTCGGAACGCTGTTGGAGTATACAGCTCGGTTATTTCGAGTACCTCACTCTGAGAGCCACAGAGTACCAAGGGCAGTTTCATGAACACCAGAAATGGCAGTAGCTAAATGTATGACCGATGATGCGAATCACAAAAGTGATTTTGATTTTGTGTATGTAACAGGGTTGAAATTATATCTTTATTTTTACGTTTGAAATGTCACCAAATCCTGATGAATATTGTTTTCTATATGTTTAAGATGTGTTTTATTGCCTATATTTATGTTTGATTGTTGTATTCAAACCAAAGTGTTAATGCCTGTACTGTCACTTTAAAAAGTCGCAGGCCTTGTGTCGTTATTCCCGTGCTTCTCTCAGTCCACCTGGATGGACCTTGGTGTGGCGCCGCCTCTCAGCAGACACGCCGATTTTTCCCAGTGGCCACTCGTGGAATCACAACAAAAAATCCCATGGGGCCCAGAAAGCATTTTTCCCATAAACTGTAATAGTAAAGGAGAAGCCTGTAAAACTGTTCTCAGGACACCTCCAGCTGTAACCACTGTTAACTGCTAATCTTTGTATTCCATATTTTTAAGTCATGGACTTTTAAACCGTCACAAAGTTTTCTAAAGGCCAGAAAAGCCCCCCCAAAGTCTCATTTTCCATGGTGACGTCACAGCTGTGTGCGTGCACTCCCAAGCGCGGTCGTGCTGTGTCTCGGAAGTGAGGATGCCTGTTGGCTTAATGACAGCTCTGAACGGGGCTAAACGTGGCCGGAAAAGTGAATTAAACGACTCCAGGGTGAGTCTTTTTCGAGACAGAGTTGTGATAAAAGTTTCATATTTTAATGGCAATTACCCACTTAATGACCGCATTTTCACTTACTGCCAGTGCCACTGCTGTGTAAAAATCAAAAAGTTATTTACCATGCATGTGATAGTTTCGGTGATGTGTGTCACCAGGGTCTCGGTCTCACCTTGACTGATGTTCAATATCCTTTTCATCCTATCATAATGACCTTTTATTACGGTTTGAACCGTCTCTGTCTGACGGCCTGGAATTATGTCATTTGCAGCAGAGCATACTGATGATGATGCAAGTATAAACTACAACGCAATAAATAATAAAGATGAATAATAAAATAGAAAAATAAAAGATAAAATTAATTAAGAAATGCACATTTTACTTACGTAATGTCAAAGCATTCTCTATTCAAAGAAAGTAAGAAACAACAGTCAACATGCAGTCACATGTTATACTCTCACTTGGCTCTTACAAACAATTTTTCTCAGTTTTGCAGACTGTAATCACAAATGAAACAATTTGTTTGAGCCTTGGAAATATTTTACAATTATTTTTTATACATATATGCACAATTAACTTAACAATACACATGAATAATGGCACTTGCACTTCGGTAGAGATATTTGCACTTTATTGGATTCGCACACAACATTGTTTACACATCACACCAGCTCCGCCTGAAAGGGAGATAGTCAGGATCTTGAATAGAGGGAGATTGGACATGGTGTATCACTTTGTCAGTATTTGGTGGATCATGTGCCATAATTACTGTGGCTTACATGTGTAGAATATAGTACCATAAGTGTATGCATTTAGTTGAGTCACTGTGTACAGTATGAAACACTAAACTGTCCTCTGTGCTCCAGGGTTTTTAGCCAGAAGGCTTCCCCGGGGGCCAGACACCTCTTTATAGTTCCAAGAGGGACTATATCGGTGAGAGATGTCTTTTGTAGATCGTGGAAAGCTTAATCTTTGTTTGGAGTAAGAGTAGGTGTATTAAAATATTGCATGGGGGTTAGGAGTTAGCAGTGTGTTAAAGGTTGAATATGGAGAGTGAACAGAAAAAACACCACCTATTGACCAGAGATAGGAGTTACAACAACAGATAAAATAATTCCTGCAGTCGGTTGCCAGACCCTACGTACAAACATATGCATCAAAAATACACCTGCACACACATACATGCGTAGGTATATTATACATTCACATACATAGATACAAACATACATACATCTATCTTTTCATAAGTAAGGATAATTATAATACTCATTGCTCTCCACTGTTTGGTTACCCAAGAGTCTGTATTTATCTATCATCATATCTTTTTACCTTTTTTTATGTGGGGGCTTCTGGGAAAAAATGACATGGCTTGGGTTACTGCAGTGGTCAAAAACTAGTAAATGAGGCCAAAAATCGACATATGCACGTACATGACAGCATCAGCTATCTCAGTGGACACACCAAGTGTAAATCTGAATGAAGCCTAAAATAGACATATGTTGTCTATTGAAAAAAAGATGTGTCAAGAAACTGATATAAAGCCACATTTTCCTTCACATTCATTCTGTTTGTAATGTTTGTGGAGTAGAAATGTGTTTCTTTGAGCTTCTGGGAAGAACTACAACTTCGTACACCTCCCAAAAGTCAGTAGGTACTGTCTGTAGACAAAGACTGAAAAGGAAGCAAAATACATGATTTGGTAATGCTCACATTTCAATTTACCTGAATAACAGCGTACAAAACAATCACACAGGTGGACAAACATAATGGCCCAATAATTAAACTTGTTGTTAGACAAGATGTAGCATTGATATCCTAATAAAGACAGTGATTTGTTTAAAAGAATGCAAATAGTTCTTGATGACAAGTGCAAAACGAAGGCCTTTTTGCCACTGATGCAAATGCATGCCTAACACCTTGTCTGAAAAATATCCTATTTGAAAATGTTAAGCAGTTCATTTTTTGAGTGTTCATCTGTCATTTAACAGATAAATTCATGGTTGAAGAATTTGAGGTGAATATTTTCAGAGTGATTATGCAATAAAAACATTTTTTGAAGGAGGGATAAAACAAGGCATAAATAATGGGGTTACAGGCTGAATTGAAGTAACTCAACCAGTATAATGCCTCCAAGAGGAAAGAATCAATGCCAAAGCCAGTGAGGGGATCAATGATAAATTGCATAAAAAAGGGCATCCAACAAAAGATGAATAGACCAAGCACAATACTGAGAGTCTTTGCAGCCTTGCCCTCAGAGGGCTTAACCAACCCACCTCTCCCTCTGTCATTTGAACTATTACTCTTATCTCCAATCTTTCTGACATGGTGTTTAGCCACAATAAATATTTGAGTGTAAAGACAAACCATTACAGTGCAGGGAAAGAAAAAGCACAAAGCACTGCTCAACATTCCCCAAAGTGGGTTAAAATAAACAGAACAACCACCAAGACAAAATGATTCTTTTATATCTTCTAACCCTGCCACGTTGGCCTTTGAATAAATTACTCCATAAGCGTAGACAGCAGCCAGTGCCCAGCAGGCACATACCATAATCATTGCCAGTGACATCGTGATTTTTCTTGAATAATGCAGTGGTTTACATATTGCTTGATGTCTGTCGACAGCAATGCAAATTAGATGGAAGATAGAAAGGGTGGTGAGAAACACGTCAAAACTGAGATGCAGTTGACAGAACATGTCACCATAGAACCAACAGCCATGAACAGTCCGGGTGGCACTGAAGGGCATCACAATAACACCTACTAGTAGATCAGCCAGAGCAAGAGATAAAATGAGCACATTGGTAGGACTATGCAACTGTTTGAAATGACTTATAGACACAATGACAAGAGAGTTCCCTAAAATGGTAACCAACATGCCTGAAACAAACACCAAATAGAGGGCAAAATCTGTCCAGAAACCAAACAGTACCGCAACACATGAGGCATTGCTGCCTGGAAAACAGTACATGAACTGCTCTTGAGAAAAGTCAACAGTCATCCTAAACCCAAAGACATATGCCAAAACCTCAGAGATCACCCAACAGAATCCAACAGAGAGTACCTTGGGAGAAACATACTGAAACCTCTCTCTTGTAATCAATGTCACAACATTGAAGCCACCTAAATAATTATTGGATACACTGTGCCATCCAATCAAAGGCCTCCTATTAACATACATGTAAAATAGTCCAAGCAACATTATTATGTCATCACATTTGTAATTTCACAATATTGATCTAAATAACCATTAATAGTTTCACATGGAAATGATTTTAGTTTTGTGTAATAGAGAAGTATAATTTTAAAAGGTGTGAATAATTACTAACATAAATATCAGAATGTTTAAGTGCTGGATAGATGAAGCACACTGCACACTGTAGGTGCGTTAGTAAATACTCACAAACTCGACCGTTCGTAAACTCAGAGCACTGTTGTAATATACGGTAAGGTTATTTAGAGGACCACATTCTCGGAGTGGCAAAGTCTGGGCAGTCTGTCTAAGGAGATGGACCTGCAGAGAGCCAAGAGCAGTCAGTGTGTCATGAACAGGTGAAACGGCATGTCTAGCCATATGTATGACTGATGGGCCAATGAAGTAAAGTAACTCAACACACATGCTTGGATATGAATTACAGAGGTCATTGTGTGTTGCAGAAAAAAATAGTGTACCAATTTTACATGGTCTAGTGAATCGAAAGCTAACATGCTAACCTCAGTGTTAACTTCCTCAAAAGGCTAACAACAGAGTTAGCTCCTCCTACAGTTAACGTTTAAGAAATGTTCCCAGTATTTCAGTGTACATGTTGGTTATTACCTTCTTTGTCATCTTCATACAGACCCAACAACAGTCAGTGGCAGTTATATGGATCTTAACTTTAGAAATTCTGAACTGAGGATGGTTTAGTAGTAACTAATTTCTTATCCTCCAATAAAATAATAATTGCTTAAAGCAACCGTGACCCTCACGGTAAAAGTCGAAGATAATGAGATGAGATGAGATATTCGTTCAAGCAGTTTGAAAACATGTTTGTGGAACACCAAAATCCTAGATGTCATCCTTAACTGATATAAGATAGGATTTCATTCTCAGGAAGTTTCTTTAATGTGGCCCCAGGTGTTGTTAACAACAATTTCAAAGACCTACATTTTGTTTTAAGAAGTTGGCAGATATTTGCCATATTTAAGCATTTTTTTCGATAATGTAAATTTATGTAATAAAAAGAATTATCCACTTCACATGTGACTATTCTTTAATAGCACAAACAAACTGTTATTTGCTCAACACAAGGTTGTGAACAAAATTATGAGTTGATCTCAAAGACTCTCAAAGACATACTGAATCTCTGCTGCTGTCTGGGCACAATGTGGTTTAATGACATGTTCTCAAAAATGAGCATGCTACAGCTTCCAATATGCAAGTTTTTTCAAACCATTCCAACCCATGTTTGCTTTCATGTTCTGTCAGTTTGTAAAGATGTTAAGTAGAAATGTGTTGATGCCATGTAAGGAACTACAGCTTCCTTTACAGCAGTAGTCAGGATAAACCTAAATCAGTATGAACTGCAACCTACTAAAGTGAACAGGTGCTGTTTCTAGACAAAAAGTTAGACATAACAAGGCGAGGCAAAACACACAACAGAGTAATGCATGATATTTAAATATATCCCAGCAATATGTGTGCATCGCTACAGGGCAAAGTGTTGAAGAAGCATTGATTTCAATACAATTCGGAATTGACAATACAAATTCAACTGAAATATCTGAAATTAGTTGCACAAAAGAGGTTTCCAAATAACATTGAACATGTAATTATTGATGACAATAGCAGAACTAAGACCTTTTTATTGCTGTTGCAAATGCATAAACAAGACCTTGTTTTAAAATCAATATTTGAAAACATCATATTCATGTTTGAGTGTGTCATTTAACAGGTAAATTCATAGTGGAAGAATTTGAGCTAAATATTTTCAGAGTGATTATGAATTGAAAACATATTTTGAAAGAGGGATAAAACAAGGCATAAATAATTGGGTTTAAGATCGAATTGAACTATTCTTTTGTCATTTGAACATTTGTTCACATCTCCAATTTTTCTTAGCCCCAATAGATATTTGAGTGTAAATACAAACTATTACAGTGCAGGAGAAGATCTGAGAGCTGCTTGGGTCTCTGACCTCAAAGAGTAGCCATGGGAGAAAGCAGAGCTTGTAGCTCATGGAGATGATGACATCGAGCATCTGTGTAGACACGTTAAAACAGTCACAAAAAGAAAAATATCTGTAAATGGGAAAATTGTCTTGGTCGAGTGGATTAAGCTGAAGGCATGTTTTCCCAATGTAGGGTTGTGTGCTATTTAGATGTTTTGGGGGCCTGTAGGAGATGTTAGCCCACATTCAAATTGTACATGATGTGGTGTTGTCAATACCAGTCTCTTCAGCTGTTTGTGAGAGGGCCTTCAGCTGTCTGAGCAGAGTCAAGACAGTTATTTAAAATATTGACTAAATGGACATCCAGTGTGTTGTCTTTAAAAAAAAAGAAAAAAAAAAGACTGGCAAGAAACAACTAAGTCCATGTTTTCCTTCATGTTAGTTCCACTTGTAATGTTTCTGTAGTAAAAATGTTTTTCTAAAGGCTTCTGGGAAGAACTACAGCTTCATACTTGACCTCCAAGAAGTCAAAAGGTGCTCTCTGTAGACAACAACTAAAAAAAAAGTGTAAAACACATAATGTAGGAAGGCTTTCAAAGAGGTTCTACATTTTTTCCAAGTGTAAATTGATCAAGGGGGATTATTTTAATATAATTATGAATTGAGTAAATGACAACTGCAAAACAAAGGCCCTTTTCTGCAGCTTAGGCAAATGCATGCCTTACACCTTGAAAACTCAAAAATATATTATCTGAAGAGGTTGAACAGAGTGTAGATGTGTCATTTATCAGATAAATTCATAGTTGAAGAATTTGAGGTGAATATTTTCAGAGTGATTATGCAATGAAAACATTTTTTGAAGGAGGGATAAAACAAGGCATAAATAATGGGGTTACATGCTGAATTGAAGTAATTCAACCAGTAAAATACTTCAGAGAGCAGAAATGGTATACTCAAGCTAGCGAGAACACCAATCAAATGTAGCACATATAAAGGCACACAACAAAAGATGAATACACCAAGCACAATACTGAGAGTCTTTGCAGCCTTGCTTTCAGACTGTTTAACCATCCCACCTCTTCCTCTGTCATTTGAACAATTGTTCTTATTTTCAATCTTTCTTACATGCTGTTTAGCCACAATAAATATTTTAGTGTAAAGACAAACCATTACAGTGCAGGGAAAGAAAACGCACAAAGCACTGCTCAAAATTTCCCAAAGTGGGTTAGAGAAAATGAAACAACCACCAATGCACTTAAATAATTCCAAATCCTCTAACCCTACCTCATTGGCCTTTGAATAAAGTCCTCCATAAGCGTAGACAGCAGCCAGTGCCCAGCTGGCACATACCATAATCACAGCCACTGACATTGTGATGTTTCTAGAATAATGCAGAGGATTGCATATTGCTTGATGTCTGTCAACAGCAATGCAAATTAGGTGAAAGATAGAAAGACTCGTGAGCAACACCTCAAAACTAAAATGTAGGTGACAGAATGTATCACCATAAAACCAACAGCCAGTAACAGTCCGTGTGGCACTGAAGGGCATCACAATAACACCAACTAGTAGATCAACCAGAGCAAGAGATAAAATAAGCACATTGGTAGGACTATGCAACTGTTTGAAATGACAAATTGACACAATGACAAGAGAGTTCCATAAAATGGTAACCAGCATGCCTGAAACAAACACCAAATAGAGGGCAAAATTTGGCCAAAAACCTAACCGTATCCCAATACATGAGGCATTGCTGCCTGGAAAACAGTCCAACAAGTCTGGAGGCAACGGATGAGTCATAGTGTAACAAAAGACGTATGCCAAAACCTCAGATATCACCCAACAGAACCCAACAGAGAGAGGACCTTGGGAGACACATGCTGAAACATCTCCCTTGTAATCAATGTCGCAACATTGAAGTCACCTAAATAATCATCAGATTCACTGTGCCATCCAATCAAAAGCCTTCTATTAACATACATGTAAAATAGCCTAAGCAACATTATTACGTCATCATATTTGCAATCTATTCAGCATTGATCTAAATAACCATTAATATTTCAGTAATTAAGTATAATTTTAATCGATGCCATATATTTCTTGTAATACTAACTAGTAGTATTATTTTTACTTCAAAGTACACTGTGCTATAAACTGGATTGTTTGTAGATTCGGAGGGCTGTTGGAGTATACAGCTCGGTTGTTCCGAGTACCTCACTCTGAGAGCCACAGAGTCCACTCCTCGCCCTTCTGTCTGTGATGGAGCAGCAGAGTACCAAAGGCAGTTTCATGAACACCTGAAATCGCAGTAGCTAAATTAATGACTGATAGGTGAACTGATGATGCGAATCACAGGAGTGATTTTGATTTTGTGTATTTTGATTTGAGGTATTTGTTGTTGTCATCATGTTGTATTGAAATGTTTACATTGCTTAGCTAACTCAACGTTAGATTAGGTGAGATAAAGTAACCGGGCCGATTGACATAGATCCATATTCCTCTCGTGTATGTCATCTTTCTGAATCTCAGTTTTTTGTGGGGGTGGGCTTGGTCTTCCCCTGGCTCCTGTGTGAGTTTCAGAGATTTATGGACCGATTCAAGCAACTGAAGCCAATAAGTCAACTCATCATCCTTATTTGAACAATTAACTATTTTTCAAATATTTAACTTTTTCCGAACCACTATGAAAGTGTTCAGTTTTGTTTTCCTTTGGTGTGATGTCACTAAATTATATTTTTCAATTAAAAACTGTTGGTTAAACTACAAAATCATGGAAAATTATACAAATGCTAACTGCTAACTGCTAAAGACAGGTTAGCTAGTAATAGCATGGTCATTAACTCACACAAAAGGCTGAAATGTACTTTAGTGTGACAGAAATGTCACACAGGGGTGTGTAGACTTTTTTATATCCACTGTATCTACATGGAGAAATGTTCATTGCTTTTTTGTTGACACAGCACTCTGGCCCTTTCTGTCTGAGATGGAGCATCAGAGAGACAAGAGAAGCCAGTGTTTCATGACTGGGTGAAATGGCAATCATAGCTATGAGATATGGCCATAGTCTGCAACATTGCTTTTTAAATCAAAAGTATAGAGACACTTTGGCTTTTACACATTACCAGGAGATGAAAAGGACGACATGAAAAAAACTGTAACGGACAGGTATCGTATGCTGGTAATACGACCAACATGAGTGTCCATCTTGCTCGACACCATCCACAATTCATGTTAGCAAAACGAGCATCAACAAAAATAGGCCAGTGGACCTGAATGAATTATTGACTAAACTACGCAGAAAATTGGAGAAAACAAAATGTTTCATGAAGTGAAATGCTCATTTTATCTGCAAAGACCTTTGACCATATAGCCAGGTAGAAAATACAGGTTTTTGAAACACGGTTTATACATTGGAGCCGCAGTATGTTATACCATTGAGAAAGTTTAGTTTTTCTCTGAGGCAGCCGGGCCAATAATCTACAACAAGGTAAAGTCACAAGTTTAAGAATCGTGGAGCAGAGCCGAACGAGTTGCTCTTACCTGCGACTCGTGGACCTCACGGACCACAGAGTCTGACATCACCATAACAGACCTGCACAACTTAGTGACTTAGCATTTGTCTTCAAAACTATTTTTTTATTTATTTATTTACCAGTTTTATGTGCATTCAAGTGTTTGAAAAGGATATCTGTAGTTCATTTTCATATGAAGAATTCAAATTTTTCGGATCACACTTATGCTGCGTACATTTTGGCCTAACATCTGAGTTTTTTAATTAATTTCCTTAAGGCACTGGCAGCTTGATGAGGGTGCACAACTGAGTGACTGTGGCACTTTAGCTATTACATGTATTATTTTTAATCACTATACATTTTTATTTACCAGTTTAAAAGCTTCCAGTGGTTGGAAATGACAGGTTTTTTTTGTTTGTTTTTTTGTCAATTTCATCATATGGTGGATTATATTTTAAAGGTTCACATTTGTGCTGTTTTCAGTTATCGCCACACATTTTGGCCTGACATCTAAGTGATCTTATACACTTTCTCATGTCACTAGCAGGTGGCAGGCTACAGGTATAGGCATGTACCGTGGCTGGTTACTGGGAGATTTAGATAAGCTGTATTCTTTCAGTTTCATGTTGGGATGGGCTGGGTCCTGGCTCCTGTGTGAGTCTCAAAGATTTATGGACAGATTCAAGTATCTGGAGCCAATAACTCACATTATCATCCTCACCTGATTCTGACAAGTACATTTTGAAGTCAGTTCCTCATGATTTCCATTTTTTCCAGCCCTTTTCTTGTTTGACAGCTTGTGATCCTTTCAATCACCACTTACTTGAGAGATATAACAGCCATATCTGTTTAATTTGAGGAGGAAAGAAATAACCAGGCGGTAGAACATGCGAGGCAGGCTTCACTGACACATGAAGTTTCTAATTTGTATTTGATGTAAGCACAAATGTGGGGGCGTCTGGGAAAAAATGACAGCTTGGGTTACTGCAGTGGTCAGAAAAGCCTAAACTAGTAAATGAGGCCAAAAATCGATATAAACCTGAATGAAGCCTAAAATATATGTTGTCTACTGAAAAAACTATTTGCCAAGAAACTGATATAAATCCACATTTTCCTTCACATTTATTCTGTTTGTAATGTTTGTGGAGTAGAAATGTGTTTCTTGGAGCTTCTGGGAAGAACTCCAGCTTCGTACATAACCTCCCAAAAGTCAATAGGTGCTGTCTGTACACAAAGACTGAAAACGAAGCAAAATACATGATTTGGTAATGCTCACATTTCAATTCACGTGAATAACAGCGGATAAAACAATCACACAGGAGAACAAACATAATGGCCCAATAATTAAACTTGTTGTTAGACAACATGTAGCATTGATATCTTAATAAAGACAGTGATTTGTTGCATGTGCAAATGCATGCCTTACACCTTGTTTCAAAAATATATTATCTGAAGATGTTTACCAGTTCATTTTTTGTGCTGAGATGTGTCATTTATCAGATAAATTCATAGTTGAAGAATTTGAGCGGAATATGTTCAGAGTGATTATACAATAAAAACATTTTTTGAAGGAGGGATAAAACAAGGCATAAATAATTGGGTTTAAGGTTGAATTAAAATAACCCAACCAAACTAATCCTTCAAAGACAAGAAAAGGTGTGCTGAAGCCAGTGAGGGGATCAGTTATTGAATTAATAAAAAAGGGCATCCAACAGAAAATGAATGCACCAAGAACAATACCCAGAGTCTTTGCAGCCTTGCATTCAGACTGTTTGATCAACCCATGTCTCCCTCTGTTATTTGAACAACTGTTCTTATCTCCAATCTTTCTTACATGCTGTTTAGCCACAATAAATATCTGAGTGTAAAGACAAACCATTACAGTGCAGGGAAAGAAAAAGCAGAAAACACTGTCCAATATTCCCCAAAGGGGGCTAAAGGGAATATTACAAATGCCAAGGCAGTCTGTTGATGCCATTAAATCCTCTAACCCGGCAACAATGGTTTTTGAGTAAATTAGTCCGAAGGAGTAGGCAGCAGCCAGTGCCCAGCTGACACATACCATAATCATCGCGACTGACATTGTGATTTTTGTAGAATAATGCAGAGGATTGCATATTGCTTGATGCCTGTCGACAGCAATGCAAATTAGGTGGAAGATAGAAAGAGTGGTGAAAAATAGATCAAAACTGGCGTGCAGCTGACAGAAGGCATCACCATAGAACCAACAGCCATAAATTGCTGTGATGGCACAGATGGGCATCACAATCACACCCACAAGTAAATCAGCCGAAGCGAGAGATAAAATGAGCACATTGGTAGGACTATGCAACTGCTTGAAATGACATATAGACAGAACAACAACAGAGTTCCCTAAAATGGTAACCAGCATGCCAAAAACAAACACAAAATAGAGGACAAAATTAGTCCAAAAACTGAACTGTACCATGACACACGAGGCATTGCTACCTGGAACACAGTACAGCAACTGCTCTTGAAGAATGTCATGAGTCATCATAAACCCAAACACATATGCCAAAACTTCAGAGATCACCCAACAGAACCCAACAGAGAGAGGACCTTGGGAGAAACATGCTGAAACCTCTCTCTTGTAATCAGTCACACCACAGAAGCCACCTAAATAATTATCGGATACACTGTGCCATCCAATCAAAAGCCTCCAATTAACATAGATGTAAAACAGTCCAATACACTACACTACTCAGAATATTTTCAATATGCACACTAATTAACTAACTAACTAACAGTTCATAGTTTCACAAGAATTTGTCAATAATTACTCACATAAATATACAAATTTTAAGTGCTGGAAAGATGGAGCACACTACACTGAGGGTGCATTTGTAAATAGTCATTTTCAACACCAGTTTGTGCTCTGACACATCCTGGACCGTTCGTAAATTCAAAGTGCTGTTGTAATACCCATCTATCCATCCATCCATCCATCGGCTGCTTTTATCTGTGATCTCATTCTTTCCTCAGCTCCCTCTTTACCACGACGGTTCCGGCGAAGCACCCGTAGTACTGCTGACGCCGCACCAAACCACCTATCTCTTTCACAATCTTTTTTCCCATCACTCGTGAGCAAGACCCCGAGATACTTAAAAACCTTTGCATGGGGCAGAAGCTCACCCTCCACCCCTCGCTTTGGTCATACAGGGACTGGATAGCCCGTAGCAAAGGACCTGGTAGCACATACTCCCGCAGTACCCCCCACAATAGTCCTCGGGGGACACGGTCGTAGGCCTTCTCCACGTCTACAAAACACATGTAGATTGGTTGGGCAAACCCATATGCGTGGAGCGTAAATGGGGAAGTTGTTTAAGAGAGTGGATTCAGCTGAAGGCTTTTTTGCAATGCAGGGTGGTGTGCTAATTCTATTGCATGTTATGGAAGTCAGTAGGAGAGTTTTGCCCATTTTCTGATGTCACATGATGTAGTCTCTGAAGCTGTATATGAAGGGGCATTCAGTTGTCTAAGCAGAAACAAGACACATTGAAGGTCATTTCTGCCAGTAGAGATAATGGACAGGCTGATTTTTGTGTCACAATCCAAGATTTAAATGCTAAAGAGCCAATGGATGAGTAAATCAGCACAAAGGTACAGAAAGCCAAACTTTGAAAAAATAATACAGGGAAACAATCAGTTTATTGCTGAATTTGTTATTTAGGGATCTGTGAAGGGCATGACAACAGCTGCACAACTGGAATTTTGTATACCAAGGATTGAGGCTACACATATTAATTGATAATACTGATGAGTCAAACTCTGAAGTATCAGATAGCAACAAACAACAAAGAATTTTGTTTGGTTCATGTAATAAAGCTTTTCATTTTCTTCATGACACATTTCAAATGTTAAGCTTACATTCATAGTAATTAAATTACTCAATATGTAAGGCTACTAAATATATCGGCTGAATGATTGTCAGACTCTCTAACTGATGGTCCAAAGTGTTTATTGCAGGAACCTTGTACACTTGAGCTATGAAAAAAGTATATAAAAAAATAAAGGTAGGCCTAATCATCTTCCTTCATGCCCTTTTTGCATCATAAATTCACTCCAAATAAAATTATGTATTTTTGTATTTAGCTGCTTTAATCAGTGTTACATTCACGGAAAAATCACATTTTAATCTGCTTTAACTTAAATGAAAACCTCTATTAGAGGGCTGTAATACAAACCACGCAAAATGTGTTTCTTTATATTAATAAACATAGAAATGAAATGACCAGCCCATCTCTGTTCTTCTGACCCAACAGGATAACTGATCTAATGCTAATTAGCGTTCCCGCTAGCTCAAACAAGCAATATCAAACTGTACACAACCATAAAAGTTACCGCGATCTGATCTAAACATTAAACATATTATGAATGCTTTCATCACTTTCAGCAAACACCGTGCAGGCACACTTCCAACACGCAGACACTATCCACAAGAACACCGGATGTTTTTGGTTCACAGCGAGATGCTTTCAAAATAAAAGTCCCGCATTTCAGAATCAGAATTCCTTTATTTGTCCCGCAAATGGGGAAATTTCTTAATTTAGCGTCTAATATACAGGTAATTAATTAAATAATAACCCGGCTGCAAACAATATCAGTAAACTAAATGAAAACAACATGTTCTTAGAAACAAGTGTGTTTTGTCCGACTATTATAAAGGCCATGTCCGATATAATATGGCAGTACATTTGTCTAATTAAGCTATAGGCTGATGTTGGTAGCATTAAATGCATAATTTGGTAGTGAGGGTAGAATAGTGTCTAACTAGCATATTTTGGATCTGATATGGCATTTTGTGTGATTTTTAATTAGACTAAGATCTCGTGAAATGGTGTCTAATAGTGTATTAGGATCTCCAATTTGGTTTGTAATCACAGTATAATTTGGTGTAATAGTGTCTCAGTATAGTAGCCTATAATATAGGTCAATTATTAAGTGGACACATAACTGCATAGTAATGAAATTACTCAAATATAAGGTGACTCAATAAGTTGTATCCTGATCAGTGTGTAACCCCCATAAGTTAACAGGTGCTGTTTGTAGACACAGATTGACAAAAAATTGAAATTGTTTTCCTTCATTGTTTTTTGAGCTAGAAATGCATTTCAAAGGGATTCTTGGACGCAATGAATGCTTTGATTATTGCAGTAGGGGAAAAAAATGCCTAATAAAAATATTAATTAGATTGCGAGTCACTAATGGGAACAAAACGGACAAGCCCCCATTTTGTCATAACCTGGCTCTAGGCCATGACAAAAAAATAAAAATGGGAAAGGATGTGGAGTGCAAAAATGAATATATATAAAATATTATAGTCATGAGAAACTAAACAAACTGCAAGATGAGATGTGTATGTCAGTAGCGTCAGTGGATGTGGATGTGTGGAGAGATGGTGTGGTGTAGGTGTTTGTGGAGCAAAACAATATTTAAACAAAACCAAAGAGATGAAGGCACAGGAGAGGGCGACGATCGAGAGAGCCCCAGCCCGGTTATTTTGTCTTCCAGAGCAATGGGCCCAGGTGCTCCAGATCTGGCTGTTACTGCAATCAGCTTCCTCTGGTAACCTCCGAGGGAGGTAGGTAGAGGGTGTACCTACTCAAACACTCAGAACCAGCAGCAGGGGCTGTCACAACCAGTAAATGAGGCCTAAAATGGACCTATCCTGTCTATTAATAGAGACTGACAGCAAACAAACATAAATTCATGTATCCTTCACATTCATTCATTTTCAAATGTTTCTGGAGTAGAAGTACCTTTCTTCAAGCTTCAGGGAGGAACTCAAAATTAGTACATAACCGCAGAAAAGTCAACAGCTGGTGTCTGTAGACAAAGACTGAAAAAAATCAGAACAAATGATACAGTAATGCTTTTGCCCTACACCCTGTAACAGCATTAATGTACGCATTGTTACAAGTGTTAACTGATTATGTGGGATTTTTTCAACATCATTAGGGAACTGAGTATACAACTTATTACTGCTAGGTGCTTTCGAATTCAAATACTGACAAACTTAAAGTGCAAAATAAAACATTCTCACCGAATGAAAAAAAATAAAACAAAAACATAATAGCCCAATAATAAAGCCTGCTGTTCAACAAAATGTTCCATTAATACTGTAAAAAAGACTACTGGTTTGTAATGGTGTCATTATTGATGACAACAAGAAAACCAAGGCTTTTCTACAGCTGATTCAATTGCATGCCTTACAACTTGTTTTTGTTAACAATTTTTTATTCATTTTCCATGTCGACATATAGCAAAAATGAAAATCATTATAATAAAAGACAAAATAAAAACATACAGACAATTCAAGTGTATTCACAGTTGGCAAGCAATATACTATTGACTGTATATTCAAAAACAAACAAGCAGACAAAACAAAACCAAGCAACGACAACAAAAAAAGAGAGCACACACACACGCAAAAAGAAAAGAAATATATATACACCTTACAACTTGTTTTAAGAATATCTTACGTGAAAATATTAAATAGTAAATCTGTGTGTAGGTCATTAAACAGATAAATTCATAGTAGAGGAATTAGAGCTGAATATTTTCAGAGTGATTATGCTATAAAAACATTTTTTGAAGGAGGGATAAAACAAGGCATAAATAATGGGGTTACAGGCTGAATTAAAATAACCCAACCAAACTAATCCTTCGAAGACAAGAAAAGGTGTGCTGAAGCCAATGAGGGGATCAGTTATTGAATTCATAAAAAAGGGCATCCAACAGAAAATGAATGCACCAAGAACAATACTGAGAGTCTTTGCAGCCTTGCATTCAGACTGTTTGATCAACCCACATCTCCCTCTGTTATTTGAACAACTGTTCTTATCTCCAATCTTTCTTACATGCTGTTTAGCCACAATAAATATCTGAGTGTACAGACAAACCATTACAGTGCAGGGAAAGAAAAAGCAGAAAACACTGTCCAATATTCCCCAAAGGGGGCTAAGATAAATGTTGCAAATGCCAAGGCAGTCTTTTGGTGCCATTAAATCCTCTAACCCGGCAACAATGTTCTGTGAGTAAATTAGTCCGAAAGAGTAGGCAGCAGCCAGTGCCCAGCTGACACATGCCATTATCATGGCGAACGGCACTGTGATTTTTGTAGAATAATGCAGAGGATTGCATATTGCTTGATGTCTGTCAACTGCAATGCAAATTAGGTGGAAGATAGAAAGAGTGGTGAAAAATATATCAAAACTGGCGTGCAGTTGACAGAAGGCATCACCATAGAACCAACAGCCATAAATTGCTGTGATGGCACGGAAGGGCATCACAATCACACCCACAAGTAAATCAGCCGAAGCGAGAGATAAAATGAGCACATTGGTAGGACTATACAACTGCTTGAAATGACATACAGACACAACGACAACAGAGTTCCCTAAAATGGTAACCAGCATGCCAAAAACAAACACAAAATAGAGGACAAAATTAGTCCAAAAACTTAACTGTACCATGACACATGAGGCATTGCTACCTGGAACACAGTACAGCAACTGCTCTTGAAGAATGTCATGAGTCATCATAAACCCAAACACGTTTGCCAAAACTTCAGAGATCACCCAACAGAACCCAACAGAGAGAGGACCTTGAGAGAAACATGCTGAAACCTCTCTCTTGTAATCAGTCACACCACAGAAGCCACCTAAATAATTATCGGATACACTGTGCCATCCAATCAAAAGCCTCCAATTAACATAGATGTAAAACAGTCCAATACACTACACTACTCAGAATATTTTCAGTATGCACACTAATTAACTAAATAACAGTTCATAGTTTCACAAGAATTTGTCAATGATTACTCACATAAATATACAAATTTTAAATGCTGGAAAGACTAGGCTTACTACTAGGGGTGTGCAGAGCAGCCGATATTTGTATCTGTATTTGTATTTGTTGAGGGGGGAAAGTATTTTGTATTTGTATTAGTATTTGTATTTGAGTAAAATTTAAAATAGGCGTAAACATTTTTTTTTTTTTGAGTTACACTTCTAATTTTCGTTATAGTGTAAGTATTCTTTAATTATCAATTATAATAATTATGGACATGCAATATTGATTGATGTTTTTCCATAAATCCAGCAATGAACATGTAACAAGGAATGTCACTGAAAAGAACATAACATAACAGCCATTACCTCATCCATGGTTAAACCAAAAACTAATAAAATATCATTGTGAACATTATGAACCCCACCACCACCCGTCCTTGTTGGAGGACGTTGAACAGACAGAATAAAAACAAATAATACTTAAAAGAACTTTTCTTTCTAATGCACAGGGCTCCAAGAACTAAACTTGATCTGTAAATAATATGACATAGTAGCCTGTAGCTAACGGTCATTATGCTTCTGGCCTCTACCTGGTCTTTTTACTAAACTTAACCAACTCCTTTCTTCATTGCCTAAAACCCAACCAAAGCTTTTTTTTTCTCCCCCGTTCTGCTGTCAGCAGGGTCGCTGGCTGCAGCAGCCTCGCGCCCGTGAAGTGGGCTCAAGCCGCGTTCAGCCACGCTCGAGCGGAGCGGGGGAGAGAAACAATGTGTATTTCTTTTACTCTGTGGAAGATCTCCCGACGGAGTGAGGGACAAAGCAAGTGGGACAGATCTGCCCAGTCCTTGAGCAGCGCACGTTTCACAGACAAACCACAACGCAGAGTGTCAACAACGTCACCTGGTTCAGCAGCACCATGGACAGCTGCGGGGGCGGGGGGGTCGGAACAGCGGTGTTTCGACCCTCCCGCCCCCGACTCCTGAACGTCACTCACTCACTCATCCGGGCATGTACGGCGGTCTCATGAGGAAACGTAGCATTTTGATATGATGTTTTTCTTGTTCCCGAATACAAATATTTTTTTAAGTATTTGTTCGAAATAAGTATTCGTAAAAAACACGTTATTTGTGCCTTACCAAATACCGTAATCGGGTTCAGCTCCACCCCTACTCACTACATTGAGGGTGCATTCGTAAATAGTCATTTTGAACACCAGTTTGTGCTCTGACACATCTTGGACCGTTCGTAAATTCAAAGTGCTGTTGTAATATCCACCCATCCATCCATCCATCCATCCATCAGTCCATCCATCCATCCATCAATCCATCCATATTCCAGACATCCTTCATCTCAGGCCAGATAGATATAATCCCTCCAGTGGGTTCTGGGTTCCCTGGGGTCTCCTCCCAGTTGGTCGTGCCTAGTAAATATCCAAGGGGAGGCAACCAGGTGGCATTCCTAACCAAATGCCCATACCACCTCAGCAGGATCCGTTCAACATGAAGGAGCAGCAGCTCTTCTCCGAGATCGCTGTCAGAACTCCTCACCCCATCTCTAAGACTGAGCCCAGCAATGGAGGAAAGTAATTTTGGGCGTTTTTATCTGCGATCTCATTCTTTAAGTCACTACTTACAGCTCGTGGCCGTCGATGAGGGTCGCAATGTAGATCGACTGGTAAATTGCCTCAGCTCCCTCTTTACCACTACAGTCCAACGCAGCACCCATAGTACTGCTGACGCCGCATCAAACCACCTATCTATTTCACACTCCATTTTCCCATCACTCGTGAGCAAGACCCCGAGATACTTAAAAAACCTTTGCATGGGGCAGAAGCTCACCCTCCACCCCTCGCTTTGGTCACACAGGGACTGGATAGCCCGTAGCAAAGGACCTGTTAGCACATACTCCCGCAGTATACACAATACTCCTCGGGGGACACGGTCGTAGGCCTTCTCCAAGTCTACAAAACCCATGTAGATTGGTTGGGCAAACCCATATGCGTGGAGCATAAATGGGGAAGTTGTTTAAGACAGTGGATTCAGCTGAAGGCTTTTTTGCAATGCAGGGTGGTGTACTAATTCTATTGCATGTTATGGAGGTCAGTAGGAGAGTTTTGCCCGTATTCTGATGCTACATGATGTAGTCTCTGAAGCTGTATATGAGAGGGCATTCAACTGTCTAAGCAGAAACAAGACACATTGAAGGTCATTTCTAACAGTAGAGATAATGGACAGGCTGATTTTTAGATAAGATAAGCAACACAACTGGAGTTTTGTATAACAGCGATTGAGGCTACACATGTCAATTGGGGCGGCTGTAGCTCAGGAGGTAGAGCGGGTCGTCTAGTGATCGGAAGGTCACTGGTCCGAATCCCGGCTCCCCCCAGCTACATGTCGAAGTGAGCAAGATACTGAACCCCAAATTTCTCCTGATGAGCAGTTGGCGCCTTGCATGGCAGCCTCCGGCAGTGTGTGTGTATGGGTGAATGTGTTATGTATTGTAAAGTGCTTTGAGCTGTCCGAGAGGACTGGAAAAGCGCTATAGAAATGCAGACCATTTACCTTAATTGATAATAATGAAGATTCAAAATATCAGATAGAAACAAACAACAAAGAATTTTGTTCAGTTCATGTAATAAAGCTTTTAATTGTCTCTATGACACATTTCAAATGTTAAACTTACATTTAACTGCATAGTAATTAAATTACTCAATATGTAAGGTTACTAAATATGTTGTGTCCTGATCAGTGTTATCCACAAAAGTGAACAGGTGCTTTCTGTGGAGAAAGATTGTCAAGACTTTGTCATAAATGTTATCCTTCATAGTCATTCAATTTCAATTTTTCTGCGCTACTTTCAGGGGCTTCTGTGAAAAATGACAGCTTGGCTTACTGCAGTAGGAAGGGAGCCCTAAAATGGACAAATGTATAAACATGACACCATCAGCTACCTCAATAGACAAACTTAGTATCAATCTCTGAATGAGACTGACATGAAAAAAGACTGAGAAGAAACTAATATCAATGCACGTTTTCCTTCATATTCATTCAATTCAGTTTCTGGACTAGAAATTTGTTTTTTCAAGCTTCTGGGAAGAACTCCAGCTTCATACATAACCTCCTGAAAGTCAATATGTGGAAACAAAGCAGAACACATGATGCAGTAATGCTTAATTTACAAAATGGTTCTACAATCTGTATTAGCGTTGATATATGCATTGTTAACAGTGTAAATTGATCAAGGGGCTCTTTTTTAATATCACTAGGAATTGAGTTTACAAGTTATAATTGCTAGGTTTTGTTTTTCTTTAATTCATGTACTGAAAAGCTTTACATGAAAAAGAGTGTGTAACATGATCACACAGAAAGACAAACATGATGGCCCAGTAATTATGTTGTCAGACAAAATGTACCATTACTACTGCAATAATGTCTTACTTTTGAAAAATCATGTTATTATTGATGGCAACTCTATTCAGTGTAGATGTGTCATTTAACAGATAAATTCATAGTTGAAGAATTTGAGCTGAATATTTTCAGAGTAATTATGCAATGAAAACATTTTTTGAACGAGGGATAAAAGAAGGCATAAATAATGGGGTTGCAGGCTGAATTGAAGAAACCCAACCAATATAATACTTCAAAGAGCAGACCAGGGATGCGGAAGCCAGTGAGGGGATCGATTATTGAATTCATAAAAAAAGGCATCCAACAAAAGATGAATACACCAAGAACAATACCCAGAGTCTTTGCAGCCTTGCACTCAGCCCTGATCAACCGTCCTCTGCCTCTGTCATTTAAACAGTTACTCATATCTCCAATCTTTCTTACATGCTGTTTAGCCACAAAAAATATTTGAGTGTAAAGACAAACCATTACAGTGCAGGGAAAGAAAAAGCAGAAGGCACTGTCCAATATTCCCCAAAGGGGGCTAAGATAAATGTTGCAAATGCCAAGGCAGTCTATTGATGCCATTAAATCCTCTAACCCTGCAACAGTGGTTTTTGAGAAAAATAGTCCAAAAGAGTAGGCAGCAGCCAGTGCCCAGCTGACACATACCATCATCACAGCCACTGACATTGTGATTTTTCTAGAATAATGCAGAGGATTGCATATTGCTTGATGTCTGTCTACAGCAATGCAAATTAGGTGCAAGATAGAAAGAGTGGTGAAAAATACATCAAAACTGGTGTGTATTTGACAGTAGGTATCACCATAGAACCAGCAGCCATAAATTGTTGTGATGGTGCAAATGGGAATCACAATAACACCCACTAGTAGATCAACCAGAGCAAGAGATAAAATGAGCACATTGGTAGGACTATGCAACTGCTTGAAATGACATATTGACACAATGACAACAGAGTTCCCTAAAATGGTAACCAGCATGCCTGAAACAAACACCAAATAGAGGGCAACACTGGTCAAAAAACTGAACTGTTCCATAACACATGAGGCATTGCTGCCTGGAGCACAGTACATGAACTGCTCTTGAGAAAAGTAATCAGTCATCATAAACCCAAACACATATGCCAAAACCTCAGAGATCACCCAACAGAACCTTGGGAGGACCTTGGGAGAAACATGCTGAAACCTCCCTCTTGTGATCAAAGTCACAGCAAAGAAGCCACCTAAATAATTATTGGATACACTGTGCCATCCAATCAAAAGCCTCCTATTAACATACATGTAAAATAGTCGAAGCAACATTATTATGTCATCACATTTGCAGTTTCACAAGGAAATAATTTATTGTTGTGTAATGAAGACATTTAACTGTAAGAGACGTTATACGGACACAAATGAACAAATGTTAATTGCTGTGTTGTTGATACACTGCACATTGAGTTTACAATTTTTAATAGTCAATCCAAGCTTTAAATCGCACTCTGCCATTAACTCGACCATTTGGAAATTCGGAGCGCTGTCTGAGTATACTGTTGGGTTAATCAGAGCACCACATTCTGAGAGCACTCTGGGCCCTTCTGCCTGAGATCCTGCAGCAGAGCACCAGGAGCAGCCTGAGTGTCATGAACAGCTGAAATTGCAGTCCTAGTTTAATGTAACAAATGATTGACTTCCACCACCCAAAACAGAATTTCCAGAGCCTCTTCAATGGTATACTCATATTTATTATTTATTGATAACAATACACTGCCCACACTGTTTACAATTACACTGTTTATATTTGAACATTTTACGTTTATGTGATTTTATTTCTATTCCTGCTCTGGCTCTTCTTCTTACCTTTTTTATTATATTGTTTATTTTTTACTATTATTATTCTTTATTGTTATATTGAACTGTCCTTTGGCTGCTGTGACACATACATTTCCCTGTTTGTGGGACTAATATAAAAATTTCTGATTCTAATTCTAGACAAGCAGACAAACTTAGCTAATTTCCCTGATATCTTCTGGGTGGTATAGACTTCGCAAAGTAAGTAAAATCATCCACCACAATAAACATCTATTTGAACCCCCCAGTGCTTGGATACAGTTCATGTTTGGGATGTTTCTGTCAGATTTTAGAACAGCCTACTGTGCTATCAATTAATAAAAATGCAAGCACTGCAAAGCACAATGTCAGATGTATTATACTTCGGCAAACTGTATTGCTTAATTTGGTATATGTCTAGTTTACTAAACAGTGTTTAAATTACACTAAATCTAATTATATGTTTTCATTATTATGATTCCTGGTTCCTGATTCGCTTTTATCTGAAGTGTCAAAAGCGATTCCTAAACTCATGACTGCGTCCTATCCTATTTTAGACCTTGTGTGGTAATTTTTAGATTTTCTAACTAGAACTGTCAACTTCGTTCTTCAATTGGCTTCATCTTGTCATGCCTGTATCTGTGCTAAGTGTGTACATGCTAATGCCTGTATCCATGACAATGGTGTTCTCACCTCATGTGTGACTAGTTTGCTGTATTGACAAGAAAAGTCTCAATGATTCAGAGGCATTTATTGTGTCAGTGGAGAGGAAATATTATATACCCCCTTATACATGGTCTGGGAAAGTTAAGCTGATAGTTTAACAGTGTTTGCTTCTCCAACAGACTTAGTTTGTTTCTACTGCAGTAATTATTTGAGTAGCATTTCAAATATTAATATTTCAGTGTTCATGTTGTCCCCCATCTTTGTTGTCATTGTCATGTAGACCTAACAGTTAGTGGCAGGTATTTTGACTGTAGGACAGGGTCAACTCCATCCTAACTTGGAATAGACTCCCAACATAGGAAATTCTTGAGTTAGAATGTTTCTGTAATAGCTAAATCCTTATGTCCCGATAAGATAGGATTGTTTTTTTTACTTAATGCAGTGAGGAAACATGTTTGTATAATACCAAAAATCCTAAATGTCATCTGAAACTGAGATAAGATCAGGATGTTTCTGTAATGAGGCCCCCAGGTATCTTGGGCAACCAATCGGACAAAGACTGTTGAGCTTTATTTTATGAAGAAATAGATATAGATATGATATGTTTCTGCCATGTTTAAGTGTTATGTTTTTCTATTAAAACAATTTTAGAAAAACAATTATCCACATTATACATGACTATTATTTTTTGGTCATAGTAAAATTGGTAATAACAAGTCTTTGATATATGATCAATTCAAGGCTGTGAACAAAATTATGATGATATCAAAGACACTGAAAGGCTGACTGAATCTCTGCTGCTCTCAGGGGATAATGTGATTTAATGACACGTTATTAAAAAAGGCTTGCTACAGCTTCCTCTATTCAAATATTTTCAAACAATTTTAGTCCATGTTTTCCCCTCATATTCATTCAGTCGGGTGTGGTGCTGTCTGTAGACAAAGTTGACAAGACAAAATTGTAAAGAAATGACAAAGTATGTATTTAGAAGCCTTATTTTTGGCTGTGACAAAACACATAACAGAATAATAAACAGTATTGAAAAAAATCTATTTTTATGCGTAAAGTGTAATTTGATCAAGAAGCATTATTTTAATACAGCTATACATCTTATTATTGATGTGTTTCCAAATGAAATCCTGAAAAATTTAACATTAAAATATGTTGGACAAAACACACTGCTACTGTAATAAAGAGTTTCTTATAATAGTTGCACAATTGAGGTTTTTGAATTAGAAAAACATGTAATTATTGGCGTCAGCAGGAAAACCAACCTTCTGTCGCTGGTGCAAATGCATTATCAAGACTTTGTTTAAAAAAAAAAAAAATCTTATCTAAAATGTTGAACAGTACATTTTTGTAATGTAAATGTTTCATTTAACAGATATATTCATGGTTGAGGAATTTGAGCTAAATATTTTCAGAGTTATAATACAATGAAAACATTTTTTGAAGCAGGGATAAAACAAGGCATAAATAATTGGATTTAAGGTTGAATTGAAGTAACCCAACCAAACAAATGCTTCGACGATGGCAGCAGGTGTGCCGAAACCAGTGTAGGTATCAATTATTGAAGTTATAAAAAAGGGCATCCAACAAACTATGTATGCACCAAGTACAATACCTAGAATCTTTGCAGCCTTGCACTCAGACTGCTTTATCAACCCTCCTCTTCCTCTGTCATTTGAACAGTTGCTCATATCTCCAATCTTTCTTACATGCTCTTTAGCCACAATGAATATTTGAGTGTAAAGACAAACCATTACAGTGCAGGGAAAGAAGAAGCACAAAGCAATGCCCAAGATTCCCACAAGTGGGTTAATGTAAAGAAAACAACTGCCAAGGCAGTTTATTGATGCCAGGTAATCCTCTAGCCCTGCTGTATTGGCCTTTGAATAAAGTACTCCATAAGAGAAGACAGCAGCCAGTGCCCAGCTGACACATACAGCAATCATTGCCACTGACATTGTGATTTTTCTAGAATAATGCAGAGGATTGCATATTGCTTGTTGTCTGTCAACAGCAATGCAAACTAGGTGAAAGATAGAAAGAGTGGTAAGAAACATATCCAAACTGGAGTGCAGCAGACAGAAGTCCTCACCATAGAACCAGCAACCATGAACAGTCCTGATGGCGCTGAAGGGCATCACAATAACACCCACTAATAGATCAACCAGAGCAAGAGATAAAATGAGCACATTGGTAGGACTATGCAACTGCTTGAAATGACAAATTGACACAATGACAACAGAGTTCCCTAAAATGGTAACTAGCATGCCTGAAACAAAAAGCAAATACAGGGCAAAGTTCGTCCCCACACCTAACTGTGCCCTAATACACGAGGTATTGCTGCCTGGAAAACAGTACTGCAACTGCTCTTGAGAAAAGTCTCCTGTCATCATGAATGCAAACACATATGCCAAAACCTCAGAGATAACCCAACAGAAGCCAACAGAGAGAGGACAGGGGAAATGGGATAAACAAGCTGACATCTCTGTGTTGTTGTCAAAGTCACAGCATAGAAGCCACCTAAATAATCATTGGATACACTGTGCCATCCAATCAAAAGTCTCCTATTAACATACATGTAAAATAGTCAAAGCACCATTGTATTGTCATCATATTTGCAATTTCAGAAGGAAATAATTTGGTGTTGTGTAATGAAGATGTATAACTTTAAAAGACATTATATTTATATATATGAACAAATGTTAATTGTTGTATTGTTGATACACACTGCACACTGAGTTTACAATTGTTAATAGTCAATCCAAGCTTTAAATCGCACTCTGCCATTAACTCGATCGTTTGGAAATTCGGAGCGCTGTCTGAGTATACTGTTGTGTTATTCAGAGCACCACATTCTGAGAGCACTCTGGGCCCTTCTGCCTGAGATCCTGCAGCAGAGCACCAGGAGCAGCCTGAGTGTCATGAACAGCTGCAATTGCAGTCCTAGTTTAATGTATGATTGATGCGTGAATTAACTGAAATAATTCAGCACTCGTCCATGCTTAGATATGAATCAAAGAGTTCATTTTTTTTTCTGAATTCAGCCAAGCAGTGTTGGTCGTTGTTGATGTGGTTTGTTAAAATGTTAACCTTTAGCTAACTTAAAGGGGCCCTATGTAACAATTTGCAGTGATTTACAGATGTTAATTATTTTTTATTGGCCATGTGTGAGCAGATTGTAAGATGACGTGAAGAAGGACACCTTCCCAGTCTCTTTTGATTGCCTATACAAGCCTATTAAGTTGTTTTTATGATGCTGGACTGTGGATTTCTTTGTGAAGGACTGAGGGTGGATTTTCATGCAGGTTATTGAGTACCTTGTCTGAGTGTCTCTCTCCACTCCGCTAACAGAGAGCAAAAGTAGCTAATGTTAATTTAGAAATGAAGTCCTCTGACATAAACAAATGATTGACTTCCACCACCCAAAACAGAATTTCCAGAGCCTCTTCAATGGTATACTCATATTTATTATTTATTGATAACAATACACTGCCCACACTTTTTACAATTACACTGTTTATATTTGTACATATTATGTATATATGATTTTATTTCTATTTCTGCTCTGGCTCTTCTTCTTACCTTTTTATTATAGTGTTTATGTTTTACTATTATTATTGTTTATTGTTATATTGAACTGATCTTTGGCTGCTGTGACGCATAAGTTTCCCCGTTTGCGGAACTAATAAGATAATTTCTGATTCTAATTCTAGACAAGCAGACAAACTTAGCTAATTTCCCTGATATCTTTTGGGTGGTATAGACTTTGCAAAGTAAGTAAAGTCATCCACCACAACAAACATCTATTTGAACCCCCCAGTGCTTACAGTTCATGTTTGGGATGTTTCTGTCAGATTTTAGAACAGCCTACTGTGCTGTCAATTAATAGAAATGCAAGCACTGCAAAGCACAATGTCAGATGTATTATACTTTGGCAAACTGCCTTGCTTTATTTGGTATATGTCTAGTTTACTAAACAGTGTTTAAATTAAACTAAATCTGAGCTGTTTACATTTGGGAAACGTGTTCTGTTAAATCATTATGGGCTGATTAACAAGAACAGGATATTCACATCTGATCTTAGTATTTTATACAGTTATATGTTTTCATTATTATGATTCCTGATTCGCTTTTATCTGAAGTGTAAAAAGCGATTCCTAAACTCATGACTGCGTCCTATCCTATTTTAGACATTGTGTGTTAACTTTTAGGTTTCCTATCTAGAACTATCAACTTCATTCTTCAATCGGCTTCATCTTGTCACGCCAGTATCTGTGCTAAGTGTGTACATGCTAATGCCTGTATCCATGACAATGGCGTTCTCACCTCATGTGTGACTAGTTTGCTGTACTGACAAGAAAAGTCTCAGTGATTCGGAGGCATTTATTGTGTCAGTGGAGGGGAAATATTATATACCCCCTTATACATGGTCTGGGAAATTTAAGCTGATAAGTTAACAGTGTTTGCTTCTCCAACAGACTTAGTTTGTTTCTACTGCAGTAATAATTTGAGTAGCATTTCAGTCATAATATTTCAGTGTTCATGTTGTCCCCCATCTTTGTTGTTATTGTCATGTAGACCTAACAGTTAGTGGCAGGTATTTTTACTGTAGGACAGGGTCAACTCCATCCAAACTTGGAATGGACTCCCAACATAGGAAATTCTTAAGTTAGAATGTTTCTGTAATAGCTAAATCCTTATGTCCCGATAAGAAAGGATTGTTTTTTACTTAATGCAGTTAGGAAACATGTTTGTATAATACCAAAAATCCTAAATGTCATCTGAAACTGAGATAAGATCAGGATGTTTATGTAATGAGGCCCCCAGGTATCTTGGGCAACCAATCGGACAAAGACTGTTGAGCTTTATTTTATGAAGAAATAGATATCTGCCATGTTTAAGTGTTATGTTTTTCTATTAACACAATTTTAGAAAAACAATTATCCACTTTATATGTGACTATTATTTGTTGGTCATAGTAAAATTGGTAATAACAAGTCTTTGATATATGATCAATTCAAGGCCGTGAACAAAATTATGATGATATAAAAGACACTGAAAGGATGACTGAATCTCCCCTGCTCTCTGGGGATAATGTGATTTAATGACATGTTGTTATAAAAGGCTTGCTACAGCTTCCTCTATTCAAATATTTTCAAACAATTTTAGTCCATGTTTTCCCCTCATATTCATTCAGTTGAGTGTGGTGCTGTCTGAAGACAAAGTTGACAAGACAAAATTGTAAAGAAATGACAAAGTATGTATTTAGAAGCCTTATTTTTGTCTGTGACAAAACACATAACAGAATAATAAACAGTATTGAAAAAAATCTATTTTTATGCGTAAAGTGTAATTTGATCAAGAAGCATTATTTTAATACAGCTATACATCTTATTATTGATGTGTTTTTCAAAATCAAATAATGAAAAATTTTACCGGACAAAACACACTGCTACTGTAATAAAGAGTTTCTTAAAATAGTTGCACAACCAAGGTTTTTGAATTAGAAAAACATGTAATTATTGGTGACAGCAGCAAAACAGACCATTCTGTTGCTGGCACAAATGCATTACCAAGACTTTGTTTAAAAAAAAAAAAAATCTTATTTAAAAATGTTAAACAGTACATTTTTGTAATGTAAATGTTTCATTTAACAGATATATTCATGGTTGAGGAATTTGAGCTAAATATTTTCAGAGTTATAATACAATGAAAACATTTTTTGAAGCAGGGATAAAACAAGGCATAAATAATTGGATTTAAGGTTGAATTGAAGTAACCCAACCAAACAAATGCTTCGAAGATGGCAGCAGGTGTGCTGAAGCCTGTGTAGGTATCAATTATTGAAGTTATAAAAAAGGGCATCCAGCAAACAATGTATGCACCAAGCACAATACCTAGAATCTTTGCAGCCTTGCACTCAGACTGCTTTATCAACCCTCCCCTTCCTCTGTCATTTGAACAGTTGCTCATATCTCCAATCTTTCTTACATGCTGTTTAGCAACAATGAATATTTGAGTGTAAAGACAAACCATTACAGTGCAGGGAAAGAAGAAGCACAAAGCACTGCCCAAGATTCCCACAATTGGGTTAATGTAAATAAAACAACTGCCAAGGCAGTTTATTGATGCCAGGTAATCCTCTAGCCCTGCTGTATTGGCCTGTGAATAAAGTACTCCATAAGAGAAGACAGCAGCCAGTGCCCAGCTGACACATACCATAATCATTGCCACTGACATTGTGATTTTTCTAGAATAATGCAGAGGATTGCATATTGCTTGTTGTCTGTCAACAGCAATGCAAACTAGGTGAAAGATAGAAAGAGTGGTGAGAAACATATCCAAACTGGAGTGCAGCAGACAGAAGTCCTCACCATAGAACCAGCAACCATGAACAGTCCTGATGGCGCTGAAGGGCATCACAATAACTCCCACTAATAGATCAACCAGAGCAAGAGATAAAATAAGCACATTGGTAGGACTATGCAACTGCTTGAAATGACAAATTGACACAATGACAACAGAGTTCCCTAAAGTGGTAACTAGCATGCCTGAAACAAAAAGCAAATACAGGGCAAAGTTAGTCCCCACACCTAACTGTGCCCTAATACACGAGGTATTGCTGCCTGGAAAACAGTACTGCAACTGCTCTTGAGAAAAGTCATGAGTCATCATAAACCCAAACACATATGCCAAAACCTCAGAGATAACCCAACAGAAGCCAACAGAGAGAGGACAGGGGAAATGGGATAAACAAGCTGACATCTCTGTGTTGTTGTCAAAGTCACAGCAAAGAAGCCACCTAAATAATCATTGGATACACTGTGCCATCCAATCAAAAGTCTCCTATTAACATACATGTAAAATAGTCCAAGCAACATTATTATGTCATCATATTTGCAATTTCAGAAGGAAATAATTTGGTGTTGTGTAGTGAAGATGTATAACTTTAAAATACATTATACTTAAATAAATGTTGAACAAATGTTAATTGCTGTATTGTTGATACACACTGTACACTGAGTTTACAATTGTTAATATTCAATCCAAGCTTTAAATCGCACTCTGCCATTAACTCGATCGTTTGGAAATTCGGAGCGCTGTCTGAGTATACTGTTGGGTCATTCAGAGCATCCCCCTTCTGAGAGCACTCTGGGCCCTTCTGCCTGAGATCCTGCAGCAGAGCACCAGGAGCAGCCTGAGTGTCATGAACAGCTGCAATTGCAGTCCTAGTTTAATGTATGGTTGATGCAAGAATTAACTGAATAGTTCAGCACTTGTCCATGCTTAGATACAGTATGAATCAAAGAGTAATTTTTTTTTTTTCTGAATTTAGGCGAGCAGTGTTGGTCGTTGTTGATGTGGTTTGTTAAAATGTTAACCTTTAGCTAACTTAAAGGGGCCCTATGTAACAATTTGCAGTGATTTACAGATGTTAATTATTTTTTATTGGCCATATGTGAGCAGGTTGTAAGATGACTTGAAGAAGGACACCTTCCCAGTCTCTTTTGATTGCCTATACAAGCCTATACATTATTTGTTTAAGTTGTTTTTATGATGCTGGACTGTGGATTTCTTTGTGAAGGACTCGGGTGGATTTTCATGCAGGTTAGCAAGTACCTTGTCTGAGTGTCGCTCTCCACTCCGCTAACAGAGAGCAACAGTAGCTAATGTTCATTGAGAAATTAAGTCCTCTGACATAAACAAATGATTGACTTCCACCACCCAAAACAGAGTTTCCAGAACCTCTTCAATGGTATACTCATATTTATTATTTACTGATAACAATACACTGCCCACACTGGTTACAATTACACTGTTTATATTTGTACATATTACGTATATGCTTTTTTTTTCTATTTCTGCTCTAGCTCTTCTTCCTACCTTTTTATTATATTGTTTATTTTTTACTATTATTATTGTTTATTGTTATATTGAACTGTCCTTTGGCTGCTGTGATGCATACATTTTCCCGTTTGCGGGGCTACTAAAATAATTTCTGATTGTAATTCTAGACAAGCAGACAAACTTAGCTAATTTCCCTGATATCGTCTGGGTGGTATAGACTTAGTAAATAAAATAATCCACCACAACAAACATCTATTTGAACCCCCCAGTGCTTGGATACAGTTCATGTTTGGGATGTTTCTGTCAGATTTTAGAACAGCCTACTGTGCTATCAATTAATAGATAGTTATCGATAGCTATCGATTAACAGAAGATAATAGTCAGATGTATTATACTTCGGCAAACTGTCCTGCTTAATTTGGTATGTCTAGTTTACTAAACAGTGTTTCATTTAAACTAAATCTAATTATATGTTTTCATTATTATGATTCCTGGTTTGCTTTTATCTGAAGTGTCAAAAGTGTCATCTTGTCACGCCAGTATCTGTGCTAAGTGCGTATATGCTAATGCCTGTATCCATGACAATGGTGTTCTCACCTCATGTGTGACTAGTTTGCTGTATTGACAAGAAAAGTCTCAATGATTTGGAGGCATTTATTGTGTCAGTGGAGAGGAAATATTATATACCCCCGTATACATGGTCTAAAAACATTTAAGCTGATAAGTTAACAGTGTTTGCTTCTCCAACAGACTTAGTTTGGTTCTACTGCAGTAATAATTTGAGTAGCATTTCCATTATAATATTTCAGTGTTCATGTTGTCCCCCATCTTTGTTGTCATTGTCATGTAGACCTAACAGTTAATGGCAGGTATTTTGACTGTAGGACAGGGTCAACTCATTTAGAGTTAGAATGTTTCTGTAATAGCTAAATCCGTATGTCCCGATAAGATAGGATTGTTTTTTTACTTAATGCAGTGAGGAAACATGTTTGTATAATACCAAAAATCCTAAATGTCATCTGAAACTGAGATAAGATCAGGATGTTTCTGTAATGAGGCCCCCAGGTATCTTGGGCAACCAATTGGACAAAGACTGTTGAGCTTTATTTTATGAAGAAATAGATATAGATATGATATGTTTCTGCCATGTTTAAGTGTTATGTTTTTCTATTAAAACAATTTTAGAAAAACAATTATCCACATTATACATGACTATTATTTGTTGGTAATAGCAAAATTGGTAATAACAAGTCTTTGATATATGATCAATTCAAGGCTGTGAACAAATTTATGATGATATAAAAGACACTGAAAGGCTGACTGAATCTCCGCTGCTCTCAGGGGATAATGTGAGTTAATGACATGTTATTAAAAAAGGCTTGTTACAGCTTCCTCTATTCACATATTTTCAAACAATTTTTGCCCATGTTTTCCCCTCATATTCATTCAGTTGAGTGTGGTGCTGTCTGAAGACAAAGTTGACAAGACAAAATTGTAAAGAAATGACAAAGTATGTATTTAGAAGCCTTATTTTTGTCTGTGACAAAACACATAACAGAATAATAAACTATTTAAATATATATCCATTTTTATGCGTAAAGTGTAATTTGATCAAGAAGCATTATTTTAATACAGCTATACATCTTATTATTGATGTGTTTTCAAAATCAAATCATGAAAAATTGAACATTAAAAATATGTTGGACAAAACACACTGCTAATGTAATAAAGAGTTTCTTATAATAGTTGCACAATTGAGGTTTTTGAATGAGAAAAACATGTAATTATTGGTGACAAAAAAACAGACCTTTCTGCTGCTGGTGCAAATGTTATCAAGACTTTGTTTTTGTTTGTTTTTTTAAAAAATCTTATTTAAAAATGTTAAACAGTACATTTTTGTAATGTAGATGTTTCATTTAACAGATATATTCATGGTTGAGGAATTTGAGCTAAATATTTTCAGAGTTATAATACAATGAAAACATTTTTTGAAGCAGGGATAAAACAAGGCATAAATAATTGGATTTAAGGTTGAATTGAAGTAACCCAACCAAACAAATGCTTCAAAGATGGCAGCAGGTGTGCTGAAGCCTGTGAAGGCATCACTTATCGAAGTTATAAAAAAGGGCATCCAGCAAACGATGTATGCACCAAGCACAATACCTAGAATCTTTGCAGCCTTGCACTCAGACTGCTTTATCAACCCTCCTCTTCCTCTGTCATTTGAACAGTTGCTCATATCTCCAATCTTTCTTACATGCTCTTTAGCCACAATGAATATTTGAGTGTAAAGACAAACCATTACAGTGCAGGGAAAGAAAAAACAGATCACACTGTCCAAGATTCCCCAAAGGGGGTTAAAGAGAAGGTAACAACTGCCAAGGCAGTTTATTGACGCCATGTAATCCTCTAGCCCTGCTATATTGGCCTTTGAATAAAGCAATCCATAAGAGAAGACAGCAGCCAGTGCCCAGCTGACACATACCATAATCATTGCCACTGACATTGTGATTTTTCTAGAATAATGCAGAGGATTACATATTGCTTGATGTCTGTCGACAGCAATGCAAACTAGGTGAAAGATAGAAAGAGTGGTGAGAAACACATCCAAACTGGAGTGCAGCAGACAGAAGTCCTCACCATAGAACCAGCAGCCATGAACAGTCCTGATGGCACTGAAGGGCATCACAATAACACCCACTAGTAGATCAACCAGAGCAAGAGATAAAATGAGCACATTGGTAGGACTATACAATTCTTTGAAATGACATATTGACACAATGACAACAGAGTTCCCTAAAATGGTAACCAGCATGCCTAAAGCAAAAAGCAAATACAGGGCAAAGTTAGTCCCCACACCTAACTGTGCCTTAATACACGAGGCATTACTGCCTGGAAAACAGTACTGCAACTGCTCTTGAGAAAAGTCCCCTGTCATCATTAACCCCAAAATATATGCCAAAACCTCCAATATAACCCAACAGAATCCAACACGGAGAGGATCTCAGAAGAAACATTGCTGAAATATCTGTCTTGTAATCACAGTCACAGCATAGAAGCCACCAAAGAATAATCTCACCCACTGTGCCATCCAATCAGAACCCTCCTATTAACATAAATGTAAAACAGTCTCAGAAGCATTTTAATAATATTTGGAGGGTGCACAATAATGACCAACATCGAAGATGATATGTGGAAAGTAGTTTTGTTTTGAGCAAGAGTAAAAAAAAAAGTAATTTTTTAAGATGTCATAAATTATTTGCATAAATGTACAGATATTAGGTGCTGAAGTACACTGAACACTGATGGTGCGTTCATATAGGCACTATAAGCAAAATGCAGTGTTGAAATGCGGAACGTGGTGTGGCTGTGGTTGCATTATCCATACATGTGCTACCCTATAGGCCATTTTGGTTGTAACTGTGCGGTTTGGCAGTTAACGCCTTATGTTCATACCTAACTGTAAAAATAGTGGTCAATTCATTTTTTTCCATGACCAAGCAGAGATGATGAGCAAAAACTATATATTTTTAATAATAGAGATCTTGACAACATTTATTTTTATTTTATTTTATGACACGAGACAGGACTAAAATAATAGTTGTTCGCTATTGGACATACAAATTTGCATGATTCTTTCTAGCAACTATACATCTAGTCTGTAAAAATGTAAAGAATGTGTCCCCATCATTGATTGAAGTTTACAGATTTGATGTGACGATTCTCAGAATCCCAAGACACGCTGTCCCAAACCAACAGTGACTAAATCACAACAACATGATGGTGTTAACATGAATGAATGGTGTCATAAGAACGAACTGATCTATGTGCACACTTCGTTTATAATTCAGCAGAAAGGAAAACACAATTGGATTTCAAGTTCTGATTGTAGACAGTACACCATTGTTTAACCATCTCTAGTCTCTTGTCTCTCTTTAGGTGGTAGTGATGAAGGTGGTAAGGGTACAGTTAAATTTCTTTTCTTTTCTGATCTGAGTTGTTCCTGATTCTCCCTCTTGCCAAGGTGACAGACCATTACGCGCTTGCCTGGCTGAGAAGTCACTCCTTTTACATGATTATAATAATATTCTTGTCCTGGAGCACTTGAGCTACAGCTTTTTTCCGCAGCACATTTGTATGCCTCAATCCGTTCTGCTCACTTTTCCATATATCCACTCAGAGACATGGCTTCACCCCCTGCCACTGGGCCAAATAAAAGGACCTCAAATGTGGGCGATAAAATCTGTCTCTAGCTTAGCTAACATGACCCGTTTCATCAGGGAGGTGTTTTAGGGCAATGGATATTTTTTTTCCCTTGGGAGACCAGTTGCCATCTCTGCATTGTCTTTATGCACAGCAGTCCATTTTTCAGCTGAAATTTTCCACACTGATTAAGGAGCCTACTAACTGGGCCACTGGCACCTTTCATGACATGACTTGAGGGCAGAGGGCACTGAGGGCAGTGTGTGCTTCCTTTAGTTGTGTACTTTATTATTTGTCTCTCTTTGAGCCGGCTCAAGTTTTTCATGACATATGGTTTGGCCAGGGTCCAAGTGTGTAGGGCCCTGAGCTTTCCTGTGACCAATTTAAGACAGCATGACTGCCTTTATGTCCTTCAGGGAATTGCTTTATATAAGGGGTTCTGTAACCCTTTGACATCAACACAAGATGATAAAAGTACTAAAAGGTGATATTGCGTAGGTTGTAAGTATGAGCCTGTCCCTTCTTGTCATGCCACCATAGCAGCATCTATTGTTCATCCATTCTTGAAGCTATTGGTTGGAACTCTGTGGCATCCCTGTAACTGGAAATAATCCTGGGACTACTTCCAGGGTCACCCTTGTAACAGTGGCACATGTACAGTAGTTGCAGCAGCCAATAGCTTCCAAATGGCCTGGTCAGAAAGGTTGCAGGTCGCATAACATGAGTTGCATTGCACTGCTTTATTTTGTTGTTGAAGCCTATAATTGCCTTTTATAAAAATGTTGTTAGGCAAGCACCAAATCAATACAGTCTATAATGCACTAGTATTGGATCAGTACCTGCACAGTTCAGGTATCAGAATTGTAAAGGAAAAATGGTATTCGGAACTTATCGATCAATGGGAACAAAATGGCATATTTTTAACCAGTTTTACAACCATTTTCTAACCAACCACTTCATTTCTGTAAGAGGAATACCCAGGTGTCTGAGTCATCTACAGTACTTTTCATCAATTTATTCTGTGACAAGTGTTGTCTCTGAAATGTCAGATTTAAAAATTATGCCTGAAGTGAATAATCGAAATGCCTTTCTGAACCAACTATAATAAAATGCATAGATTATAGGGTTCACAGTAGAATTAAAGAAGCCAACCCAAAACAGTGTGTCGAACAGTGCTGGTGGTGTTGAGTAATTGATAAAGGGATCAATAATGTTACACACAAAAAATGGAGCCCAAAAGGAAAGAAACGCCCCCATTATGATAGCCAGTGTTTTAGTGGCTTTTGTCTGGGTTGTATTAGATATGCTTGTTGAATTCATACAGCTTGTTTTCTGTATGCTGCGCGACTGTCTCTGTGCCACGAGCAAAATCTTCAGGTAAACACCAAGCATTATAATTCCTGGAATGTAAAAGGAGAGAACTGATGAGACTGTACTTGACAGGCCACTCTGAAACAAAACACATGTTCCTTCACAGGCGATGTGGTTATAGTAGAAGTCCTCAATCCCCCAAATATTTAACTTCAGAAAAACCATACCAAAGCCTACAAGAGCTGAAATACTCCAACTGAGCAGAATCATGATCAACACAGCATTAACAGATATTTTTCTTCTGTATAGTAGAGGTTGGCAAACAGCATAGTGTCGGTCAAGTGATATGAATGCCAAATTTAGTATCGATGCTGTACATAACATAACATCAGAACTCATATAGACTTGACAGAATTCATCACCAAAATACCAGCAAGACTCCACACATTGAATCATACTGGGCAACATGACGAACAACCCTAAAAGAAGGTCAGACACAGCCAGAGAGACTATCAGGTAATTGGTTGGAGTATGGAGCTGCTTAAAATAGGCTATTGAGACGGTGACCAAGAGGTTTCCACACACTGTGAGGATGACTGTGCTTCCTAGAATCATGTAGAGGACGATGCGTATGGGCAAGGGATAGATGGTCTTTAGACAGGAACTGTTTCTGGACTCATAGCAGAGTACTGGCTCCATCTGTTCAGAGGGGAACAAGAATGATATATTCAGGAATGGAATAAAATGTGCTGGTGCTACTAACATCCATATTTCTTTTTCTTTCTTTAAAATAAAATCTGCACTAAAACTGGTATAACCCAAGATTACTTTGTAAATTGGGCTTCAACATTTCTTTTCTTCTCATAGATCATAGCTCAGTGGCAGCTAGAGCAAAATAAAACTTAAATTGTTACTATATGCATGTTATCAATAAACCACTTATATATTCAATAAATCGCCATCAATAAACCGCTTAGAATTGTTATAAGATGGAACCAAAGGTAGATCGGGGAAGGGTGAGAATGACAAAACATAACACTCATCAGGGAATGAGGAGCAGGCAGCTATTTATTTGAAATCTCTGAAAAACCCTGAAACAAGTTGAAAAAAAGGCAGAGAGAAAGGGAGGGGTGGACAATCAATTCCTTGACTTCTAAACACCCTCGCTATCCAATAAATATGTATTTTTAGACTGATTTACATCTTCAATCATGCTATGAACCATTAAAGGTCAGTAAAAATTTTAATGCATGCAGGTCACCGTGGCAGTAAGGTGAAATCCTTTGTCACTTTTTGTCACTGGTGTGGTTCTTCTGACTGGAGAGACACCATGAAGTTACATTACTTGACGCTTTGAATTGGAGCCTCTCTCTCCCTCAGATAAAAATGTTAAACAGTGCTGCAAATCTTACACCTGCAAACTGTGCTGAAAATGTCAACTCAGAGTAGGAAACCTAATTTTCTTCTGCTTTGGACAAAACTCAAAATGGTTAATCAGAACAATCTGAAACTCTTCTTAATACAAACTGAATAGTAAACTGAAAATTGGTAAAAACATGAACATAGAGCCTCAGCTGTTTATGTAGTTTGGACTCTGTTGATGTTCCCATGCATCTTAGACCAGCAATATTTTCTCTGGAGCTATCAAGAACACATTAACCAGCTCACTTAGCCCATAAGAACCCAGGCCCATTTTAGGACAATTAAAGTAGGACATTTACAGATTTAAGGACATTTAAAGTGTTTGTTACAAGTGTGTTTCCAGGGGTTAAAACACATTTTGCAGCACTGTTTTCATTAAAAACTGTGATGATCATTAGGCAGCTTTCTCAAAGCATATTCAGACAGTTGTGTTTCAATCCCACGCTTACCTTCCATAGTTACCTGGGCAGTAGGGCCACAGCAGATTTTGCCTCAAATGGGGTCAGTGTCAGCTTTACCTCTGTTGGGCTCTCGGTCTCTCTGGCCATTAGGGAAAGAGCTTTAAATAATAGACCCTGTGGGGGACAGGTTGGACAGTCTGTCCCAGTGGATAATGTACAATTGGAGGTGAATATCCCTTCACCATTCATTGTATAAAGATTTGAGTTTTAAAAGTGAGTTTTGAAAGTGCAGCCTATGGTTTTAAAAATGATTAAATTATAAAAAATGTAAAAGCCATGATTTGAAAGTGTGTGGTGACCAAATGCCTTATGCTTGCAAACATACAAACCATTTGGTAAAATATTCTGTATTGTTCTTCTCAACAACAAACCCCATGGAAAGACCAATAACTGCACATGAGTTTATTTTAGCAGCATCTACTGTTCATCCATTCTTGAAGCTATTGGTTGGAACTCTGTGGCGTCCCTGTAACTGGGAATAATCCTGGGACCACTTCCAGGGTCACCATTGTAAGAGTGGCACATGTAGTTGCAGCAGCCAATGGCTTCCAAATGGCCTGGTCAGAAAGGTTGCAGGTTGCATAACATGAGTTGCATTGCACTGCTTTATTTTTTTGTTGAAGCCTATAATTGCTTTTTTAAAAATGTGTTGTTAGGCAAGCACCAAATCAATATAGTTTATAATGCACTAGTATTTGATCAGTACCTGCACAGTTCAGGTATCAGAATTGGGAGGAAAAAAATGGTATTCGGAACTTATCAATCAATGGGAACAAAATGGCATATTTTTAACGAACCACTTCGTTTCTGTAAGAGGAATACCCAGGTGTCTGAGTCATCTACTTTTCACCAATTTATTCTGTGTTGTCTAAGTGTTAAGTGTTGTCTCTGAAATGTCAGATTTAAAAATTATACCTGAAGTGAATAATCGAAATGCCTTTCTGAACCAACTATAATAAAATGCATAGATTATAGGGTTTACAGTAGAATTAAAGTAGCCTACCCATAAGAGTGTGTAGAACAGTGCTGGTGGTGTTGAGTAATTGATAAAGGGATCAATAATGTTACACACAAAAAAAGGAGTCCAAAAGGAAAGAAACGCCCCCATTACGATAGCAAGTGTCTTAGAGGCTTTTGTCTGGGTTGTATTAGATATGCTTGTTGAATTCATACAGCTTGTTTTCTGTATGCTGCGCGACTGTCTCTGTGCCACGAGCAAAATCTTCAGGTAAACACCAAGCATTATAATTCCTGGAATGTAAAAGGAGAGAACTGATGAGACTGAACTTGACAGGCCACTCTGAAACAAAACACATGTTCCTTCACAGGCGATGTGGTTATAGTAGAAGTCCTCAATCCCCCAAATATTTAACTTCAGAAAAACCATACCAAAGCCTACAAGAGCTGAAATACTCCAACTGAGCAGAATCATGATCAACACAGCATTAACAGATATTTTTCTTCTGTATAGTAGAGGTTGGCAAACAGCATAGTGTCGGTCAAGTGATATGAATGCCAAATTTAGTATCGATGCTGTACATAACATAACATCAGAACTCATATAGACTTGACAGAATTCATCACCAAAATACCAGCAAGACTCCACACATTGAATCATACTGGGCAACATGACGAACAACCCTAAAAGAAGGTCAGACACAGCCAGAGAGACTATCAGGTAATTGGTTGGAGTATGGAGCTGCTTAAAATAGGCTATTGAGACGGTGACCAAGAGGTTTCCACACACTGTGAGGATGACTGTGCTTCCTAGAATCATGTAGAGGACGATGCGTATGGGCAAGGGATAGATGGTCTTTAGACAGGAACTGTTTCTGGACTCATAGCAGAGTACTGGCTCCATCTGTTCAGAGGGGAACAAGAATGATATATTCAGGAATGGAATAAAATGTGCTTTTGCTACAAAGATCCATATTTCTTTTTCTTTCTTTTTCTTTTTTTTAAATAAAATCTGCGCTAAAACTGGAATAACCCAAGATTACTTTGTAAATTGGGCTCCATCATTTCTTTTCTTCTCATAGATCGTAGCTCAGTGGCAGCTAGAACAAAATAAAACTTAAATTGTTACTATATGCATGTCATCAATAAACCACTTATATATTCAATAAATTGTCATCAATAAACCACTTAGAATTGTTATAAGATGGAACCAAAGGTAGATCAGGGAAGGGTGAGAATGACAAAACATAACACTTTCATCAGGGCATGAGGAGCAGGCAGCTATTTATTTGAAATCTCTGAAAAACCCTGAAACAAGTTGAAAAAAAGGCAGAGAGAAAGGGAGGGGTGGACAATCAATTCCTTGACTTCCAAACACCCTCATTATCCAATAAATATGTATTTTTAGACTGATTTACATCTTCAATCATGATATGAACCATTAAAGGTCAGTAAAAATTTTAATGCATGCAGGTCACAGAGGCAGTAATGTGAAATCCTTTGTCACTTTTTGTCACTGGTGTGGTTCTTCTGACTGGAGAGACACCATGAAGTTACATTACTTGACGCTTTGAATTGGAGCCTCTCTCTCCCTCAGATAAAAATGTTAAACAGTGCTGCAAATCTTACACCTGTAAACTGTGCTGAAAATGTCAACTCGGAGCAGGAAACCTAATTTTCTTCTGCTTTGGACAAAACTCAAAATGGTTAATCAGAACAATCTGAAACTCTTCTTAATACAAACTGAATAGTAAACTGAAAATTGGTAAAAACATGAACATAGAGCCTTAGCTGTTTATGTAGCTTGGACTCTGTTGATGTTCCCATGCATCTTAGACCAGCATTTTTTTTCTCTGAAGCTATCAAGAAAACCTTAGTCAGCTCACTTAACCCATAAGAACCCAGACCCATTTTAGGACAATTAAAGTAGGACATTTACAGATTTAAGGACATTTAAAGTGTTTGTTACAAGTCTGTTTCCAGGGGTTAAAACACATTTTGCAGGACTGTTTTCATTAAAAACTGTGATGATCATTAGGCAGCTTTCTCAAAGCATATTCAGACAGTTGTGTTTCAATTCCACACTCACCTTCCATAGTTACCTGGGCAGTAGGGCCACAGCAGAATTTGCCTCAAATGGGGTCAGTGTCAGCTTTACCTCTATTGGGCTCTCTGTCTCTCTGGCCATTAGAGTAAGACCTTTAAATAATAGACCCTGTGGGAGTCAGGTTGGACAGTCTGTCCCAGTGGATAATGTACAATTGGAGGTGAATATCCCTTCACCATTCATTGTATAAAGATTTGAGTTTAAAAAGTGAGTTTTGAAAGTGCAGCCTATGGTTTTAAAAATGATTAAATTGTAAAAAATGTAAAAGCCGTGATTTGAAAGTGTGTGGTGACCAAATGCCTTATGCTTGCAAACATGCAAACCATTTGGTAGGATATCCTGTATTTTTCTTCTCAACAACAAACCCCATGGAAAGACCAATAACTGCCTATGGGTTTATTTTAGCAGCATCTCCTGTTAATCCATATGTTGAAGCTATTGGTTGGAACTCTGTGGCGTCCCTGTAACTGGAAATAATCCTGGGACTACTTCCAGGGTCACCATTGTAACAGTGGCACATGTAGTTGCAGCAGCCAATAGCTTCCAAATGGCCTGGTCAGAAAGGTTGCAGGTCGCATAACATGAGTTGCATTGCACTGCTTTATTTTGTTGTTCAAGCCTATAAATGCTTTTTTTAAAAAAATGTTGTTAGGCAAGCACCAAATCAATACAGTTTATAATGCACTAGTATTTGATCAGTACCTGCACAGTTCAGGTATCAGAATTGTGAAAGAAAAAATGGTATTCGGAACTTATCGATCAATGGGAACAAAATAGCACATTTTTAACCAGTTTTACAAGCATTTTCTAACCAACCACTTCATTTCTGTAAGAGGAATACCCAAGTGTCTGAGTCATCTACTTTTCATCAATTTATTCTGTGACAAGTGTTGTCTCTGAAATGTCAGATTTAAAAATTATACCTGAAGTGAATAATCGAAATGCCTTTCTGAACCAACTATAATAAAATGCATAGATTATAGGGTTCACAGTAGAATTAAAGTAGGCCACCCATGACAGTGTGCCAAACAGTGCTGGTGGTGTTGAGTAATTGATAAAGGGATCAATAATGTTACACACAAAAAAAGGAGTCCAAAAGGAAAGAAACGCCCCCATTATGATAGCCAGTGTTTTAGTGGCTTTTGTCTGGGTTGTATTAGATATGCTTGTTGAATTCATACAGCTTGTTTTCTGTATGCTGCGCGACTGTCTCTGTGCCACGAGCAAAATCTTCAGGTAAACACCAAGCATTATAATTCCTGGAATGTAAAAGGAGAGAACTGATGAGACTGAACTTGACAGGCCACTCTGAAACAAAATGCATGTTCCTTCACAGGCGATGTGGTTATAGTAGAAGTCCTCAATCCCCCAAATATTTAACTTCAGAAAAACCATACCAAAGCCTACAAGAGCTGAAATACTCCAACTGAGCAGAATCATGATCAACACAGCATTAACAGATATTTTTCTTCTGTATAGTAGAGGTTGGCAAACAGCATAGTGTCGGTCAAGTGATATGAATGCCAAATTTAGTATCGATGCTGTACATAACATAACATCAGAACTCAAATAGACTTGACAGAATTCATCACCAAAATACCAGCAAGACTCCACACATTGAATCATACTGGGCAACATGACAAACAACCCTAAAAGAAGGTCAGACACAGCCAGAGAGACTATCAGGTAATTGGTTGGAGTATGGAGCTGCTTAAAATAGGCTATTGAGACGGTGACCAAGAGGTTTCCACACACTGTGAGGATGACTGTGCTTCCTAGAATCATGTAGAGGACGATGCGTACGGGCAAGGGATAGATGGTCTTTAGACAGGAACTGTTTCTGGACTCATAGCAGAGTACTGGCTCCATCTGTTCAGAGGGGAATAAGAATGATATATTCAGGAATGGAATAAAATGTGCTTGTGCTACAAACATCCATAATTCTTTTTCTTTCTTTTTCTTTCTTTTTTAAAATAAAATCTGCGCTAAAACTGGAATAACCCAAGATTACTTTGTAAATTGGGCTTCATTTCTTTTCTTCTCATAGATCGTAGCTCAGTGGCAGCTATAGCAAAATAAAACTTAAATTGTTACTATATGCATGTTATCAATAAACCACTTATATATTCAATAAATCGCCATCAATAAACCGCTTAGAATTGTTATAAGATGGAACCAAAGGTAGATCGGGGAAGGGTGAGAATGACAAAACATAACACTTTCATCAGGGCATGAGGAGCAGGCAGCTATTTATTTGAAATCTCTGAAAAACCCTGAAACAAGTTGGAAAAAAGGCAGAGAGAAAGGGAGGGGTGGACAATCAATTCCTTGACCCTTAAATATGTATTTTTAGACTGATTTACATCTTCAATCATGCTATGAACCATTAAAGGTCAGTAAAAATGTTAATGCATGCAGGTCACCGAGGCAGTAATGTGAAATCCTTTGTCACTTTTTGTCACTGGTGTGGTTCTTCTGACTGGAGAGACGCCATGAAGTTACATTACTTGACACTTTGAATTGGAGCCTCTCTCTCCCTCAGATAAAAATGTTAAACAGTGCTGCAAATCTTACACCTGCAAACTGTGCTGAAAAGTGTCAACTCGGAGTAGGAAACCTAATTTTTTTCTGCTTTGGACAAAACTCAAAATGGTTAATCAGAACAATCTGAAACTCTTCTTAATACAAACTGAATAGTAAACTGAAAATTGGTAAAAACATGAAAATAGAGCCTTAGCTGTTTATGTAGCTTGGACTCTGTTGATGTTCCCATGCATCTTAGACCAGCAATATTTTCTCTGGAGCTATCAAGAACACATTAGCCAGCTCACTTAACCCATAAGAACCCAGGCCCATTTTAGGACAATTAAAGTAGGACATTTACAGATTTAAGGACATTTAAAGTGTTTGTTACAAGTGTGTTTCCAGGGGTTAAAACACATTTTGCAGCACTGTTTTCATTAAAAACTGTGATGATCATTAGGCAGCTTTCTCAAAGCATATTCAGACAGTTGTGTTTCAATTCCACACTCACCTTCCATAGTTACCTGGGCAGTAGGGCCACAGCAGATTTTGCCTCAAATGGGGTCAGTGTCAGCTTTACCTCTGTTGGGCTCTCGGTCTCTCTGGCCATTAGAGTAAGAGCTTTAAATAATAGACCCTGTGGGAGTCAGGTTGGACAGTCTGTCCCAGTGGATAATGTACAATTGGAGGTGAATATCCCTTCACCATTCGTTGTATAAAGATTTGAGTTTAAAAAGTGAGTTTTGAAAGTGCAGCCTATGGTTTTAAAAATGATTAAATTATAAAAAAAATGTAAAAGCCGTGATTTGAAAGTGTGTGGTGACCAAATGCCTTATGCTTGCAAACATGCAAACCATTTGGTAGGATATCCTGTATTTTTCTTCTCAACAACAAACCCCATGGAAAGACCAATAACTGCCTATGGGTTTATTTTAGCAGCATCTCCTGTTAATCCATATCTTGAAGCTATTGGTTGGAACTCTGTGGCGTCCCTGTAACTGGAAATAATCCTGGGACTACTTCCAGGGTCACCATTGTAACAGTGGCACATGTAGTTGCAGCACCCAATGGCTTCCAAATGGCCTGGTCAGAAAGGTTGCAGGTCGCATAACATGAGTTGCATTGCACTGCTTTATTTTGTTGTTCAAGCCTATAAATGCTTTTTAAAAAAATGTTGTTAGGCAAGCACCAAATCAATACAGTTCATAATGCACTAGTATTTGATCAGTACCTGCACAGTTCAGGTATCAGAATTGGGAGGAAAAAAATGGTATTCGGAACTTATCAATCAATGGGAACAAAATGGCATATTTTTAACGAACCACTTCGTTTCTGTAAGAGGAATACCCAGGTGTCTGAGTCATCTACTTTTCACCAATTTATTCTGTGTTGTCTAAGTGTTAAGTGTTGTCTCTGAAATGTCAGATTTAAAAATTATACCTGAAGTGAATAATCGAAATGCCTTTCTGAACCAACTATAATAAAATGCATAGATTATAGGGTTCACAGTAGAATTAAAGTAGCCTACCCATAAAAGTGTGTAGAACAGTGCTGGTGGTGTTGAGTAATTGATAAAGGGATCAACAGTGTTACACACAAAAAAAGGAGTCCAAAAGGAAAGAAACGCCCCCATTACGATAGCAAGTGTCTTAGAGGCTTTTGTCTGGGTTGTATTAGATATGCTTGTTGAATTCATACAGCTTGTTTTCTGTATGCTGCGCGACTGTCTCTGTGCCACGAGCAAAATCTTCAGGTAAACACCAAGCATTATAATTCCTGGAATGTAAAAGGAGAGAACTGATGAGACTGAACTTGACAGGCCACTCTGAAACAAAATGCATGTTCCTTCACAGGCGATGTGGTTATAGTAGAAGTCCTCAATCCCCAATATATTTAACTTCAGAAAAACCATTCCAAAGCTTACAAGAGCTGAAATACTCCAACTGAGCAGAATCATGATCAACACAGCATTAACAGATATTTTTCTTCTGTATAGTAGAGGTTGACAAACAGCATAGTGTCGGTCAAGTGATATGAATGCCAAATTTAGTATCGATGCTGTACATAACATAACATCAGAACTCATATAGACTTGACAGAATTCATCACCAAAATACCAGCAAGACTCCACACATTGAATCATACTGGGCAACATGACGAACAACCCTAAAAGAAGGTCAGACACAGCCAGAGAGACTATCAGGTAATTGGTTGGAGTATGGAGCTGCTTAAAATAGGCTATTGACACGGTGACCAAGAGGTTTCCACACACTGTGAGGATGACTGTGCTTCCTAGAATCATGTAGAGGACGATGCGTATGGGCAAGGGATAGATGGTCTTTAGACAGGAACTGTTTCTGGACTCATAGCAGAGTACTGGCTCCATCTGTTCAGAGGGGAATAAGAATGATATATTCAGGAATGGAATAAAATGTGCTGGTGCTACAAACGTCCATATTTCTTTTTCTTTCTTTTTCTTTTTTTTTTACAATAAAATCTGCGCTAAAACTGGAATAACCCAAGATTACTTTCTAAATTGGGCTCCATCTTTTCTTTTCTTCTCATAGATCGTAGCTCAGTGGCAGCTAGAACAAAATAAAACTTAAATTGTTACTATATGCATGTCATCAATAAACCATTTATATATTCAATAAATTGTCATCAATAAACCGCTTAGAATTGTTATAAGATGGAACCAAAGGTAGATCAGGGAAGGGTGAGAATGACAAAACATAACACTCATCAGGGCATGAGGAGCAGGCAGCTATTTATTTGAAATCTCTGAAAAACCCTGAAACAAGTTGAAAAAAAGGCAGAGAGAAAGGGAGGGGTGGACAATCAATTCCTTGACTTCCAAACACCCTCATTATCCAATAAATATGTATTTTTAGACTGAGTTACATCTTCAATCATGCTATGAACCATTAAAGGTCAGTAAAAATTTTAATGCATGCAGGTCACAGAGGCAGTAATGTGAAATCCTTTGTCACTTTTTGTCACTGGTGTGGTTCTTCTGACTGGAGAGATGCCATGAAGTTACATTACTTGACGCTTTGAATTGGAGCCTCTCTCTCCCTCAGATAAAAATGTTAAACAGTGCTGCAAATCTTACACCTGTAAACTGTGCTGAAAAGTGTCAACTCAGAGCAGGAAACCTAATTTTCTTCTGCTTTGAACAAAACTCTAAATGGTTAATCAGAACAATCTGAAACTCTTCTTACTACAAACTGAATAGTAAACTGAAAATTGGTAAAAACATGAACATACATGTAGAGCCTTAGCTGTTTATGTAGCTTGGACTCTGTTGATGTTCCCATGCATCTTAGACCAGCAATATTTTCTCTGGAGCTATCAAGAACACATTAGCCAGCTCACTTAACCCATAAGAACCCAGACCCATTTTAGGACAATTAAAGTAGAACATTTACAGATTTAAGGACATTTAAAGTGTTTGTTACAAGTCTGTTTCCAGGGGTTAAAACACATTTTGCAGCACTGTTTTCATTAAAAACTGTGATGATCATTAGGCAGCTTTCTCAAAGCATATTCAGACAGTTGTGTTTCAATTCCACACTCACCTTCCATAGTTACCTGGGCAGTAGGGCCACAGCAGAATTTGCCTCAAATGGGGTCAGTGTCAGCTTTACCTCTATTGGGCTCTCTGTCTCTCTGGCCATTAGAGTAAGACCTTTAAATAATAGACCCTGTGGGAGTCAGGTTGGACAGACTGTCCCAGTGGATAATGTACAATTGGAGGTGAATATCCCTTCACCATTCGTTGTATAAAGATTTGAGTTTAAAAAGTGAGTTTTAAAAGTGCAGCCTATGGTTTTAAAAATGATTAAATTATAAAAAATGTAAAAGCCGTGATTTGAAAGTGTGTGGTGACCAAATGCCTTATGCTTGCAAACATGCAAACCATTTGGTAGGATATCCTGTATTTTTCTTCTCAACAACAAACCCCATGGAAAGACCAATAACTGCCTATGGGTTTATTTTAGCAGCATCTCCTGTTAATCCATATGTTGAAGCTATTGGTTGGAACTCTGTGGCGTCCCTGTAACTGGAAATAATCCTGGGACTGCTTCCAGGGTCACCATTGTAACAGTGGCACATGTAGTTGCAGCAGCCAATAGCTTCCAAATGGCCTGGTCAGAAAGGTTGCAGGTCGCATAACATGAGTTGCATTGCACTGCTTTATTTTGCTGTTCAAGCCTATAAATGCTTTTTTAAAAAAAATGTTGTTAGGCAAGCACCAAATCAATACAGTTTATAATGCACTAGTATTTGATCAGTACCTGCACAGTTCAGGTATCAGAATTGTGAAAGAAAAAATGGTATTCGGAACTTATCGATCAATGGGAACAAAATAGCACATTTTTAACCAGTTTTACATGCATTTTCTAACCAACCACTTCATTTCTGTAAGAGGAATACCCAGGTGTCTGAGTCATCTACTTTTCATCAATTCATTCTGTGACAAGTGTTGTCTCTGAAATGTCAGATTTAAAAATTATACCTGAAGTGAATAATCGAAATGCCTTTCTGAACCAACTATAATAAAATGCATAGATTATAGGGTTCACAGTAGAATTAAAGAAACCCACCCATACTAGTGTGCCAAACAGTGCTGGTGGTGTTGAGTAATTGATAAAGGGATCAATAATGTTACACACAAAAAAAGGAGTCCAAAAGGAAAGAAACGCCCCCATTATGATAGCCAGTGTTTTAGTGGCTTTTGTCTGGGTTGTATTAGATATGCTTGTTGAATTCATACAGCTTGTTTTCTGTATGCTGCGCGACTGTCTCTGTGCCACGAGCAAAATCTTCAGGTAAACACCAAGCATTATAATTCCTGGAATGTAAAAGGAGAGAACTGATGAGACTGAACTTGACAGGCCACTCTGAAACAAAACGCATGTTCCTTCACAGGCGATGTGGTTATAGTAGAAGTCCTCAATCCCCAAAATATTTAACTTCAGAAAAACCATACCAAAGCCTACAAGAGCTGAAATACTCCAACTGAGCAGAATCATGATCAACACAGCATTAACAGATATTTTCCTTCTGTATAGTAGAGGTTGGCAAACAGCATAGTGTCGGTCAAGTGATATGAATGCCAAATTTAGTATCGATGCTGTACATAACATAACATCAGAACTCATATAGACTTGACAGAATTCATCACCAAAATACCAGCAAGACTCCACACATTGAATCATACTGGGCAACATGACGAACAACCCTAAAAGAAGGTCAGACACAGCCAGAGAGACTATCAGGTAATTGGTTGGAGTATGGAGCTGCTTAAAATAGGCTATTGACACGGTGACCAAGAGGTTTCCACACACTGTGAGGATGACTGTGCTTCCTAGAATCATGTAGAGGACGATGCGTATGGGCAAGGGATAGATGGTCTTTAGACAGGAACTGTTTCTGGACTCATAGCAGAGTACTGGCTCCATCTGTTCAGAGGGGAATAAGAATGATATATTCAGGAATGGAATAAAATGTGCTGGTGCTACTAACATCCATATTTCTTTTTCTTTCTTTAAAATAAAATCTGCGCTAAAACTGGAATAACCCAAGATTACTTTGTAAATTGGGCTTCATCATTTCTTTTCTTCTCATAGATCGTAGCTCAGTGGCAGCTAGAGCAAAATAAAACTTAAATTGTTACTATATGCATGTTATCAATAAACCATTTATATATTCAATAAATCGTCATCAATAAACCGCTTAGAATTGTTATAAGATGGAACCAAAGGTAGATCGGGGAAGGGTGAGAATGACAAAACATAACACTTTCATCAGGGCATGAGGAGCAGGCAGCTATTTATTTGAAATCTCTGAAAAACCCTGAAACAAGTTGAAAAAAAGGCAGAGAGAATGGGAGGGGTGGACAATCAATTCCTTGACTTCCAAACACCCTCGCTATCCAATAAATATGTATTTTTAGACTGATTTATATCATCAATCATGCTATGAACCATTAAAGGTCAATAAACATGTGAATGCATGCAGGTCACCGAGGCAGTAATGTGAAATCGTTTGTCACTTTTTGTCACTGGTGTGGTTCTTCTGACTGGAGAGACACCATGAAGTTACATTACTTGACGCTTTGAATTGGAGCCTCTCTCTCCCTCAGATAAAAATGTTAAACAGTGCTGCAAATCTTACACCTGTAAACTGTGCTGAAAAGTGTCAACTCAGAGCAGGAAACCTAATTTTCTTCTGCTTTGGACAAAACTCAAAATGGTTAATCAGAACAATCTGAAACTCTTCTTACTACAAACTGAATAGTAAACTGAAAATTGGTAAAAAACATGAAGAAAGAGCCTCAGCTGTTTATGTAGTTTGGACTCTGTTGATGTTCCCATGCATCTTAGACCAGCAATATTTTCTCCGGAGCTATCAAGAAAACCTTAGCCAGCTCACTTAACCCATAAGAACCCAGGCCCATTTTAGGACAATTAAAGTAGGACATTTACAGATTTAAGGACATTTAAAGTGTGTGTTACAAGTCTGTTTCCAGGGGTTAAAACACATTTTGCAGCACTGTTTTCATTAAAAACTGTGATGATCATTAGGCAGCTTTCTCAAAGCATATTCAGACAGTTGTGTTTCAATCCCACACTCACCTTCCATAGTTACCTGGGCAGTAGGGCCACAGCAGATTTTGCCTCAAATGGGGTCAGTGTCAGCTTTACCTCTGTTGGGCTCTCGGTCTCTCTGGCCATTAGAGAAAGAGCTTTAAATAATAGACCCTGTGGGGGACAGGTTGGACAGTCTGTCCCAGTGGATAATGTACAATTGGAGGTGAATATCCCTTCACCATTCATTGTATAAAGATTTGAGTTGTAAAAGTGAGTTTTGAAAGTGCAGCCTATGGTTTTAAAAATGATTAAATTATAAAAAATGTAAAAGCCACGATTTGAAAGTGTGTGGTGACCAAATGCCTTATGCTTGCAAACATACAAACCATTTGGTAAAATATTCTGTATTGTTCTTCTCAACAACAAACCCCATGGAAAGACCAACAACTGCCTTTGGGTTTATATGAGCCAGGATATATAATAAAATAAACTTAAAAGTGGGTTTAGGTCTCAAAGTATGACCCACCTACTGTCAGTTTTGCACATGAAGGGCTCACCATCGAGTTAGCAATAATACGTGTTATATACAATGTCCAAATAGACTTTCATGTCCTGGGTTAAGATAACTATCTTCAGTGTTGTAAGTCAGTAACAGAAGTTGTGTAAGTGACGTAACTTATGTCACAAACAGTAGTCAGTAAGTACGTCACTCACATAATGTAAGTGACATAATTTACGGATATACAATCAAGTGAAACTGTAAAATATCCCAATATCCATAAGTACCTTTGAACATTTTAGAAACATGGCTGTCAGTTATCGTGAGGGTGAGGGCCTTCACAGGTCTAAGCGGGTCTGTATGGGTATCCTTATACTGCCACAGGACTGTGTTTGGTCTGAGTGTGCTCAGTATCTGCTCTATGTGGTGTGCCATATTGAAAGGCAAACTTCAAAACTTGATTTACAGATATTATCGGTATATGTAAAGAGTATAAATTTGATAGTTTGGGATGTGGTGAGCTGTACATGTTCAGCTTGTGGTTTCAAGGGAAGTACAGGTACAGCTGGGAAAGCAAGGAAAGAAAGAATTTGCACAGTAGGAGGTAAAATGGTTTAAGATGCACTACCTATTCATTATATCTTATATAGTGTATATGATCCCTTACTTCTTCTCAGTTGTATGTCTCTATCTTTTAAGAAAAAGTAGGATCAAATGTAGAGAAAACAAAGAAAAGGCCAGAAGTTTCTACACAATCAGTCATCATGCCACTTCTGTTATTTTTTTTTTTTCTCAAACTAAAGTTGTTTGTTCCTTGATGGAAACATGTTATGATAAAAGTATAATTTTAGTCTGTGCCTCATGCAGTAATTAATGCAGCATAAACACCAATTAGAAGTGTGAATGATGGTCTTGTGGGGGTGCAGATAGATGTCATCATCCTCTGACTTCTCACACCTCCAAGAACTGGGATCTCATTACCGCTGTCTGTATTCTGGCACCTCCTCAACAAGGGAGCTCATTATTTTCCTAAGTTTTGGAGAACTGCATTCTCATATGGCAAACAAAGTTGTGACCTGTCGCTTAATTCAAAAGCATTAATATTAGGCAAGAAAGAAATATTATTGACGAGACAATTTATCTTCAGTTTTGTATTTATGTTTTTTGTAAACACTTTATATTAAGGTCTTTGTAATAGGCATTAGTGAATAGATAATGCCCTTTAAATGTCCTTAAAATACTTATCACCATTATTATGTGTTAAGACTATTGAAGTGTTAATAATGGCAAATAAAACATGTTAACTGTTGGATAATAAGACATTTCTAAGTACTTAAAAGCCACTTTTTTGTGTCCAGGTGAAAGCGGTCTGGCTGATTGAAGATAACCTGTAAGAGGAGGTAGGGCACTAGGCTCTGTCTTTCTCCATTCCACCTTCTGACCAGAGTCGCTGTGGTATTATGTTTTGTTTTATGTTTATCTGCTGGGTGCTGTATTCCTGTTTTCGGGGCTTTGTTTCAGTTGCGTCTTTGTGTGACGGTACAGGGTTAGTCCCCCGGCCTTGGTGGGTTGGTCTTTGATTGATTTTTGGGGTTTTTCCTCGGTCTGATCGTGGTTTATTTAATAAATGTGGCCTCTTTCTACCTGCAACTTGACCTCTATTGTGTACTTTCTGTAGGGGGTCGTAACAGGAAACACGGCTAATTTCTGCAGGGCCATGATTTGAATATCATGCCAATCATGGAGAATTACAACAAATACACCACCACACAAAGTAAATTATTATGAAATGTATTCCTTCAGTAAGGTTATACATCATACTACCGCGATATCAGTATTCTACAGAATTGTGTAGATATTATACAGCAACTTTACTGATTACTGTGATCAAAAGTTCATTATCTTACAACTCTCAACCTTCCTCAACACTAAAAAATAATTTACAAACTTTAGTCTTACACAACCAGGCATTAATTCAAATCTGGCCAACAATGTAGCAATTTGCAGTGATGGTTCATTTAATCAGTCCATGTAGATGAACATTTGAATGGACTCAAATGACTCATGAACAAAAGAGTGTCTATTCAAATCAGTCGTTTAGCCCGGCACACCTGTTTGTTTGCAAGTGAATAGCTGTGTTGTCATCACATTGTGTCACTCCAGTTTTGGATGTGTGTAGCCCTTTTGCAACCTACTTAACTGAAACCTCGTCCACTTCTGTATGACGAAAGCTAAAAAGCCTTTGAACTGACTGCATTCCAGGAAATAGCTCTCTAATGTACAATTTGTAGTCTGATAAACTAATAAGTAAATTAATCAAATTCACTGCTCATTTTCCAAGTTACACATCCTGTATTCTTAGTCTGTACTCTCTTAGTCCTTCAGAATGACTGGTTCCTATTACACAGTTCATAAAAGGAATATCAAAAGCACTCTTGGAAAGCACACTAGCTAGCTAATTTGTGGTCTGATAAACCGTTAACGGAAATTCAGTGCTCCATATTGCTATATCCAGTAGCGGTCCACTATAGGGACCCACATTAGCATGGTTTTGCTGAGAACCCAGCTGATGTGTAAGTTATACGAAAGTGGACTCGGCTTCATCTAAAGCATGTTGGATGAACGAGACATGCATTTTGGACTATATTTCTCACCAGATTTCTCACAAGAAGAAAGAATGGAGTTGATCCAATAATCAGTGCGAAAAAAATATTCATAAATCAATCCCTGCACAAACTAGTCATTTTCAATCAGCCTCAGCAGTACTTGCTAATCAGCAAATATGAGAATACAAATATGCTAAATGGTGCATATATATATATATATATATATATATATATATATATATATATATATATGCTCCACAACCATCTTTGTTCTGCTTTTGATCCTTTCCAGATATTCCTTCTTTATAATCAGATAAGAACAAAACATGCTATTCTTGACATTTACCTGTGGCTCTGATTATTCTAAAACTTTAAATGATGACCCATATTACTCTTCCTGATTTAAACACAGTGTGAAAGTCAAGACCACATAAACCGAGACCAAGTCATGACCAAACCAAAGCAGGAGAAGATGATGTCTTAGACGATGACCGTAACCAGTGTCAGTCCTGCAATGCATGACACACTTAAAATAAAATGTGGATGATGTAAACCAGTGACACTCTTAATCTGATCTAATGAAATATCCAAAGACAAATGAAAATTACTCTTCATTCACTTCTTTTATTGTCATATAGGCTACATAAATGTTAATGTATAAGTGTACCATGAGAAATGTCTGTCTGTGTGTGGGAAATTTGACTTTGTTTTCTATGAACAACAAATGCAAACAAGAAGGAGCTGAAATCAACTTAACTCCTCCTAACTTCACTCCTTTTCCATGTTATACCATCGACCAAACACAATGCAATTTTTTGAACAAGCATCAGGTTTTCTGGGTGAAACCTTCATTAGTCACAAGTACATTATGTGTCAAACAGTTATTCAATACAGCGATATCCCTGCAGCTGTGGTCTCAAAATAAATTCCAGTTGTCTTTGTCTGGGACCAAAACAAGACAGAGTGAAAATGTGGTCAATATCGAGACTTGAGCACTCCAACACTACTTAAACAAATGACAACATCTTGTAAACTAAGATTCAAAGTCAACCACAAAATCTAAAACAGTTATTTGAGCTATTTTCAAATATTTGAACTCACACATGTAATCAAAGCCTCATCCAGAACCAGTGTGTTTATAACATTGTAACTTTCCTGCCCGGTGTAGAAACAGCAGAGGTAATACCAATCTACTGGGCAGAGAAAACCACATCATGATCAACATCGCTGTACACATGTCACTAAATACAGAGTAAGCGTACATCACATTGGCAGTCAGATTCACCCCAAAGTTGAACAATAATACTCCCATTATAGCCATGATGGCGTGGAAAGCGCTCTGCTTTGATTGGTCAACATGCTCCCTTGTCCCACCCACTTCCCCCGGCCCCGGGCGCTTGAGAGCGCAGAGAACCGAAATGCTGCAAAAAGAGACGACAATTAAGGATAAAACCATAATGCTTGAATACAAGATTAAACGGAACTCATATTTGCTTAGATAATTATAGACCATCCACCCGAAGCTCAGTACCCAAACACACCCAACGATAGTGTTTCTGATCCAGACCCTGCCCGCCTGTCTTAGTCCCATGTAGGTGATGGGGTGAACCACAGCCAGGTAGCGCATCACACAGGTCAGGAGCTGTAACAGAGCCTGTCCGAGGGAGGTGACAGAGCAGACAGAGAGCCCCACAGGCATCATCTCTGGAAGCTTGATGTAGCGGCCACAAATAAACAAGGTGATACCCAAGACTTCATTCAGCTGCATGGCAATGGAGTGATAGGTGATGATGTCACAGTGACTTGTTGCAGACGTGGAAATAGAGTGCTGTTTCTTCCATCGTTGGTAACCCAGGTAGAGGACATGGATGAGGAGAGGGAGGAAGAGGATGTAGGTGGTGGAGAAAGTAGAGAGGATAAATATGCTCATTCTGAAACTAAAGCACTGGTAGACAGGATTGAGGGAGAAGTTGGAAGAGAGGTGAGGGGGAAGAAGGGAGAGGTCAGCAAAGGAAGAGGAGTTGACTGGCATGTTTACACGGAGGTCTGAAGAGGAGAAGGAGAACAAAGAGGGGAGTTGAAGACAGATGGAGACACAATGTTAAAACCAAACGCAGAGAAAATAAATCTCATTCAGAAAAGGTTGTTCAGTAATCATCAAGAGGTTATTCAGTGTCAACAGAAAGTTCGAAAACAATTGCTAAATTCACTTAAACTAATGATTTCTCAAGTAATACTAATTTAGAAAGAAAATGTAAAAACATAAAGCTTGAAACTTGAAAGAACATAGAAGCACAATTGTAAAAATTGCAAAACACAAGTTAACAGCTATATAAGAAAATAACCCTGGAAATGGAGTTACTGCAAATAATCACAAATATTAAAAGCCTACCCAACACTCACACATTAATAACTAAGTCTTCATCTTAGAATCACAAAATCTTCATCTGTCAAAGGACACCCACCTCAGCAGACGCTCCTTGTGATGGCCCTTTGCTGCGACTCCAAACTCTGACTGCTGTTCACTGGTAACTGGTCCGAAATTTATCTTATACATATATGTGATTAAGGCGCGTGTGTGAGTCGATTATAATACTGTGACAAACAGATGACAGCGTGACCAGGGCTCTTTTGAAATTCATATTTTATTATCCTTTTCTATGGTAAATTACATCAGGTAAATGTTTTTTTCCTCATATTGCAAGTGAAGTCAGATCTTAGGTGAGCAGCACCATTATTTGAATATCATACCGCTCATCCCTGTTCATCACCTGTGCTGCATGATCTGTGCCGAGATTGTACAACGAAAACACAAACAACACAAAGTCAACTATGAATTTATTCCTTTGCTCAAACACAGTAATGTCAAACATCACGGTACTACAATGTAATTAAACCACCTTACAGCATCATGATATTAAAAACATATTGCAAATTCACTGATTAGTGCACACATACTTCATAATCTTAAACATCTTAAACTTTTCTAAACATTAATTTCCAAACTTTGCGACCATTAACTATGGTTCATTTAATCAGTCCATTAAGATGAACATTTGCCAGGACTCAAATGACTCATGAACAAAGATGTGTATTCAAATCAAATCCTGTCATTTAGCCCAGCACACCTGTCTGTGAGTGAATGGCTGTGTTTTCATCACATCTGACCCCAGAACAATATTTCATACCAGATTATTTCACAAGAACAGATCGGTGTGTGTGTGTGTGTGTGTGTGTGTGTGTGTGTATACACCGATCAGCCACAACATTAAAACCACTGACAGGTGACGTGAATAACATTGATCATCTCATCACAATGCGATGTTCTGCTGGGAAACCTTTGGTGCTGGCATTCACATGAATGCCACTTGACACGCATCACCCATCCAAACACTGTTGTGGACCAAGTACACCCCCTCATCACAACAACACTACCCGATGGCAGTGGCCCCCCAGCAGGACAATGTGCCCTGACACACTGCTCAGGAACAGCTCGAGGAACACAATAAAGGCCCAAGGTGTTGACCGGGCCTCCAAATTCCCCAGATCTCAATCTGATGGAGCATCTGGAGGACGTGCTGGAGCAGGTCTGATCCATGGAGGCCCCGACCCCCAGCATACAGGACCCAGAGGATCCACTATTAAACGCCCTGGTGCCAGACACCACAGGACCCCCTCAGAGGGCTCAAGTCCATGTCTTGACAGGTCAGAGCTGTTTTGGCTGCACAAGAGGAACCTTCACAATATTAGGCAGGTGGTCATAATGTTATGCCTGATTGGTGCAATTGATAAATGCAGTTTTCTTGTTGATAGAATAATTTAAGTTCATCAGAAGGAATAAGGATTAGAATATTTACATTATTTACAGTTTTATACATATGGTTTGTTTATAGTCACAATAAGTACAGGTTTTGATAATTTCAATATTTGTGGACAGCTAAAATTATCCTTTATCCAATTTATTTGTGGTACTTTATAATGGACGGATGTATTTGTTTTGGGCAGACTGCACCTTTAATGGGTCACTCTTTCGTGAGTGTTTGGCAGGAAATGTGAATGTTGTGGTCAGTCAGGACAAGCGGGGAGTGGAGCCATATAGTTTTTTGATCGCTCTCTCTCAAGTACATTCTCTCATTACGTGTATAGGACGCGATTTGTATCTAATTTTGTGACAATTTATTTTATGTGTTTTTCCTGCATTTTTCTGAAGTAAACATTTCAAGTTTACCTACAAGTCTCAGTGGATTCTTTGGATGTGGACACGAGGGAGATTGATAAGAGCGTGAGACTTAGGCTTCACCTACATATATATACTGAATATACATATATACAGTATATATATATATATATATATATATATATATATATATATACATATATAATATAAAAATAATGTACTGCAAATGTATTGATAAGCGTATGCATAAATTCATAATCGTAAACATCCTAAATACTAAAATGAATTTGCAAACTTTAAAAACTGTCTGAAAAACTAGTGATTAACAGCTGAATTAACATTGGTGCCAACAATATAACAATCTTTTTTACTACTACTCCAATGAGTCACAAACAAAGAGATGTTTATTTAGCTAAACACTTAACCTCATAGTGTGAACTAACTTGTAACATTTTTCAATTCCTCAATTTCTAAGAGAAAAAATTAAAGTAAGCCTCTCCTTTTCTGTAGTGTGACATTAGATGTCTTGGTGTCTTTCAGGTGTCGTAATACCGGAAAAAGAAAAGGTAAATGTGAACTCAAGTCTGCCATATCTGTCATTTTTTCTTTATCAGAAGACCTTGTTATCTTTCTGACCTAACTCTAACTCTAACTGAATAATGACAATACATTGCTCATGGTATTACCATTCAGTCTGATAGTCAGGCTACTTAATGTGGTGTACTGGCACTGACCAAAGGATTGGTTAATTCTGCCTTTGAGGTGATCTGGGTGTAAGATTAATGTCTTTAGATGTTGATGTGGTCATATGTCCTCCTGGAACCTTAGAACCAGAAGCGATTAGTGAGAGGGGTTTGAAGTTTTTTCTGAACAACTAAATGGTAATTGTCCTGCTCTGTGTAGGAACAGCAGAGGTAACACCAAACTGCTGGGCAGACCGAACCACACTCCAGATATCACCACCAAACACTGAACACTATAGCTCAGCAGTGGCGAATCACCTAGAACAAGACAAACAAGGTATCCAACAAACCACAACAACAGCACTCCCATTATGGCCATGATAGAGTGGAAAGCCCTCTGCTTTGATTGGTCAACCTGCTCCCTGTCCCCACCCACTTTGCCTGGTCCTGGGCGAATCAGAACCCAGAGAACAGAAAGGCTGAGGAAAGAGACGACAATGAAGGAGAACACCAAAAGACAGCAAACTGGGATAACAGGTAGATACGGGAAGTAAAAAGCTGTTATACACATTGAGCCAAAGGACAACAGCCAAACACACCCAGTGCTGATGTTTCTGATCCTGACCCCGCCTGCCCTTTTCAACCCCAGGTAGGTGATAGGGTGAACTACGGCCAAGTACCGCTCCACACAGGTCACGAGGTGAAATAATACCTCTCCAAAGAAAGTGATGGAAAAAAAACAGAAACCCACTTTCCTTATGTCTTGGAAATCATTGGAGTGGCCATAGAAGTAGATGGGGAAACCTAAAGCCCCAGTCAGCTCCAAAACAGCCACATGGCAGGTGAAAATGTCAGAATGGCTCATTGTTGCAAAGGAGCGCTGCTGCCGCCATTGTCAGTTGCCCAGGTAGAGGACGAGAATAGAAAGAGGAACGAGGAGGACGGTCTTGGTGACAATGATGGCAGAGAGGGAAATGGTAGCCTTGGAGTCAGTACAATGGTCAAATGCAGAATCAAGGGAGGAGTTGGAGGAGGTGGATGAGTTGACTGACATTTCTACTGTATGTAGATGGAGCCTGAAGAGGATGAGAAGACAGAGGAGGAGGGGAAATTAAAAAAGAAAAAAGAGAGGGACAATAAAGAAGAAATGAGGCTGTGTAGAGAGAGTTAATAAAAGTCTATTTTCAAACAAAGGCTCCCTTTCCTTACATTTAGAAATATCATGGTGGTAAGACCTAGCAAGGGTTCATTATTCCCAGCTCACATGCGTTGGTGCAATATACAACAAAATATATCATGTTATTCAGCTGATTAACGGTAGCCAAAAGTAGCAAAGGCAAGGAAAAAGAAGACTGAAAGCTAGAAATAAACAGTTTATCAGGCAACAAGAACATACACAATATGTTTTCGTGATATACACTTGAGAGGAACAATTTGCTTGTTTACAAGAAAACTCAAAGAAGTCATTCTGTGTCATGATAACAGTTACTGCAAATGCATCATTACAAGAGCAAATCCTTGACAGAAATTATTGGAAAGACCATTTCACACCCAAAAGGAGCATAATTATATTGTTCTGGAAACAAAAAGGGATGAATTTTTTGGCCACACAGGAGCAGAAGAAATCCATGGCATGCCAATAATAAGGTACTTTGGACATACAGGCAAGGAAAATAGTTACAGCCGAGAATGTACCAAATAATAAGTTTGTATGTGTATTGACCATTCTAAGTATGAGGGCAGTAAACTGCAATCACATCTTCCACAATGATGATATGAATTTCCCTTCAAATAATGAATGAAGTAAATTAGGTTTACATTAGCATTCGACAAAAGCAAAGGAAAAGTCAGCCTTATTGCCATTTAGTTGTATTATATAGTGACAACATTAAAAATAAGCCAATATTAGCATTTAAATACGAAATGTTATTATTTATACACCCACCTCAGCAGTTTATTTTTGATCGTGGTTGTCTTGCTTCTGCAAACTCACTGACTGCCTTGAGTGGTCCAAATATGTAATAACTAATACATGCTTGTGTTCTTTGGTGTGTGGGTGTGTGTGAAAAACAGATGAGAGGACTGTGGTATGTTTTGCATGTTGCACATATAAACAGATGAAGTTTTTATGATACTTTTTACAGTAAATTGCCACAGGCAAATGACCTGTTTTGTAGTTCCACGAGGAGGTCAAAGCTCAGGGACAGCTGCAGACTGCTGGTTGTAGCTTGACACTTAGCATACAGACATTTCTTTAGCATCAATCTTGTCAGCTGGAAAATGAATGTAGATTTCCTCAACTATCTACACCTTTATGGTTTTTAGCAGTGTGTGTTTACATTTTGGCAATTCTGTTGAAATCACCTGTACTTTGGACATAAAAGTTCAATGATTAGAAAAAAAGATCAAAAGTGAAGGAGTACTGTTACAACCCTACAACATGTTTGCAACACATTTGGTTATCATGACTGCCACATGAATCTTGACATAAAGCTTTTGATGGGATCGTTGTCTGTTAACCTGAGATGCTTCAAAAAGCGACCCAACGTTACCCTTTAAACACCGAATCAGCGCCAATGGTGTTGACATTAAACCAACCTTGTAATTAAGGAAGAATATGCCATTAAGAAAATTTGCCTGTTACGAGTTCTAGTCCAGAGTCACACAAAATAAGTAGCTTGATTTGCAATATGCAAAAACTCTGCCGTCCTGCGCATGTCATTCTGCAACATTATACGACATACTAACACATGAGGACCAGACTACAGTGAACAGCTGTCACTGATTTTGGAGACTCAGATGATGAGAAGCAACTGCTGACAAGGTGGGTGTGACTTAATACCTTTTCTTAACTTATTCCCATAAATATCCAAAATACCAACGAGAACATTCACGTCTCCGTGATTATGACCATTTACATATTTTTAAACAAACAACATTAATTTGGTTTAATTGGTGTTATCCTCAAATAACATTTTCTGTCGACGTACAATAACATTAATCTAAACCAGTGGTGCTAAACCTTTTCTGGGACAGCACCCCCCTATTCATCATTTCTCCCTGATTATTAAGCTGAATGATCCCCAGCAAGTAAAAAAAACAAACATGTTAACCAGCAAGCTGTTCTGACCAGTTCGACGCGACTGCTTTCTTGCAGGGATAGGGAGAGTCTTTTCTTCTGTAAATACCTTTGATTATATGTAGTTAGGATGGCATCATGTAGAAAATAATTGTTATGCTGTATGTTCAACAACAACTAAAGTGATTGGCTTAAACATTGATTTAAACTTGCATGTTTTATAAATTCCCCACAGTTTTCCCCCCCCAAGATTTAATTGATGTTGCAGACCAGATTCTTTTGCAAAATAGCTGCAAGTTTCAACTTGTCTGGTCATGAATCTAGTAAGAGGGATGGTAAGGGGTGTAAACGCCCCGCAAGAATACCTCGCTGTCCCCCGAGCAAAAATGTTGCTTCCAGCGCTCCCCTCTGTTCTCTACCGTTGCATTTATCAGGCATTAGGTTAATAATAATTTGGGATGACCGTCCAATATATTATACGAGCATTAACACAGTAGGAATGTGTCCGATGTGGACGGTCAGAGGAAAAGCTAGAGTGATCCGATAGCAAGGTTTGTTTGCATTTTTTGAACATGTGAAGGACATACTGTATTCAGGAGCGTGTTAATGTGCTATTTAACAAGTGATCACATTTTTCCTGTGACTTGTATGGACAGTTTTTCTTCTCTCACCTTCTTCTTCTGTCTGTCTAGTTATCCATCCAAAGAGACATGTCAATCAACTCCTCCCATCATTCTACACTTGAATGCTTGAATTCAAGCATTTCCATCTATTCAGCCTTCTTTATCAGCAACATCCTCCTCCTCCCTCTCTTCATCCTCGTCCTCTATGCAGGCTACCAAAAATGGAGGAAACAGCGCTCTGTTGCCACAGCAGCACTGATTACTAGTCACTCTGACATCTGCACCTATAACATGGTTGTCCTGGAGCTGATTCATTTCGTGGGGTTTTGCTTCTTCTATTATGGCATGTACACTAAACAATACACTGTAGTGATAGTAGGGCTGTGCATCTACGCCATTGTTACACCCGGACGGACTCTATTTCACCTTATGACCTGTGTCGAGCGCTACCTGGCTGTTGTTCACCCTATCACCTACCTGGGGCTGAGACAGTCGGGTGGAGTCAGAAATATCAGCATTGGGTGTGTTTGGCTGTCTGGCTTTGGATTACTGGGTATAGCAATTTTCAGTAACATCAGTTTTTATTTCATCAACATCTGTAGTTTCTTGTTTGTGGTCCTCTCCTCAACTGTCGTCTCTTTCTGCAGCATTTCTGTTCTCTGTGTTTTGTTTCGTCCAGGGCCAGGGGAAGTGGGCGGGAACAGGGAGCGAGTTGACCAATCAAAGCAGAGAGCTTTCCACACCATCATGACAATCATGGCAGCTTTGTTGTTGAAGCTCTTCAGCAGCCTGGTTGCCATTATAATGGAAATGTTGTCGGTGGTCAGCGACAGAGAGAGTTGTTTAGTGTGGCTGTCTGCAGAGTGGTTCGCTCTGCCCAGCAGTCTGGTGTTACCACTGCTGTTTCTTCACCGGGCAGAAAAACTGCCAGGTTGTAAATACAACACTGAATCAGGTTGAGAGTTAAACTAAAGTGCCTGTAAAAAATCATCAAGCACCAATTTTAAAAATGATCACCTTTTTTTGTCTGGCACCCTGTCCTACAACATTTAACTAATAAAAAAAGAAGATAAAAATGTTTTATTAAAATCGAAAAACTGGAATAACAGGCTTGGAAACATGATCTTCATATTTCATTGTGAATGTCAGCTGACTGCTCTTAAGCCCATCCACATGTTTATAGATTTTTTTAAATATAAAAATGTTGTCAGGGTGGTTGTTGGTGTGTTACAAAGTATGTAAATTGACTTTTTCTAGAATATTGCCAAGTTGTTACTAGAGTTTTATAGATGGTTGTGTAAGGTGTTAAGCACCAGTGTCTTGTCAAGTGTTCCACTGTATATTGTTGTTATATTTATAGATAGTTAAGTTATATTGTATATGTTGCTGTGTTGTTGCCAGGTTGGTTTTACATTCCACATTCTGCATTTGACAGACGTTTTTAGTGCACACAATGGCAGAGTTATGAAACCAACAGGAATGAACTACAATACAACTTCATCACCATCATACGACCTGTTATGTTACGTTTTCTTCAATAAATTATTATGAGAAAATACTTTTACAAACTGGATTGAATTGTTTTATTCGTGATCAACATCTTGCTACACTTGGAGAATTAATAAACACTATGGCTACACTTTATTTGAAGGGGTGTGGATGAGGCCATAGATATACTTGCTTGTAACAGTGTGTTTAGGGCTGGCTCACGTGTCCTGTGTGTGAAAGGGTCAGGAGTCAGGAAGCATGTCAGTGGCAGCAGCGACAACAATGGGACAACACACTAACGTGTGCCATCTAGTGGTATTTGAACCACTACATTCAAGACACACCCGGTTGTCTACATGTGGTTCAACAGCAACTATGTCTCCGGCCTCAGACTGACATGACACCTGTACATGGGTACATGATATTTATATGTATATATATTCATTACTAGTATTTATTGGTATCTGGTCCACAAATATACTCTATGGTACTGTTGGATTGAGTGTTGTTTGTGGTGCTCATATGTCGGAGTGATGAACAGCTGCAGGACTGTGGGGTTTTTTTGCATGTAGAAAAACAAAGGGTTTCGTCACTGCATGTTGAACATCACAGCAGGCAAATTTTCATTTTACATGATTTCTTTGCAGGGCACAGGGTCATCTGCTAAAGAGCAGCACTCATCGTTGGCTGGATGCTGGGATTCGGAGCCAAATGTCACTCTTGCCCGTTCAATCAATAGTTGAGAAAATGTGTTCAGTTGATGGAAAAATAACACAGAATATCTCAGTAACTTTTCTAACTTCTCTAACGCTCCAAAGTCACCAAACTGCCAACTACCTTTTCTCATCGGGCTCAGGCACAAACACACAGCAAAGTACACCATTATCTGCATCTGTTCTCATAATCAGTGGCACTAACTACTGTTATGGAGTCTATACTGTTAAACTAATTGAACTACATGGTCTAACAGGCTCTGTTTCATCTCCTCACCTGTGTGGAGCGCTACCTGGCTGTTGTTCACCACCTCACCTACCTGGGGCCGAGACAGTCAGGATCAGAAATGTTAGCATTGGGTTTGTTTGACTGGATCAGCAGGTCTATCACAGATCATCGATGTTTTCATTATTTTAGCAAAACAAAATGTTACATGTTCTAGTAGGCTTTTTAAAAAAATCTGGTTCCCTTTTGTTTTATCAGCTATAATCTCTAACTGCTTGAGATGATATGAGATTTCTGGATGTTTTTATTTAATTCAGCAGAAAGTGTTTATGCTCTGATGACCCTGCTGAGGAAACATGGAAAAATACATTCATGCAGTTTGGTTGAAAAGTGGAAAAAGTGGCACAAATGCAACAAATTTCACAAAAGCAAAGTCCTACACTTATCTGTTTCTCTCTTACACACAAACACACAAGAACACACACATACACCCTCATAGCACACATGTATTATTATATCTATATTGGACCAGAGAGCAACCACATGCTAAGAGTGGCATTGCAAATGTATAATTGCGCAAATGTATAGGTTATAGGTACATATTAATTATTAATAATTGGTCAAAATGTTATGTGTTGTGAACTTTAAAGAAGAATGTCCCAAATTAACAATTTGACCGGCAGCATGGCAGAAATAAAAACTATACATTTTAAAAAGTAACATACCCTAGCAGCACAGAGTGTTGATAAGTGTTACTAGTGAATGTACAGCTTACACAGGCAAAAACAATAAATAGCAAGTTTTTTAAAAGAAAACAAAAATCACAACAGTTAAATAGACTCCCACTCTCTCAGGTCCAATAACATCCAGGTCTAATCTTCTTACAGCATGACAATTAAAAAATTCAAAGTACAGAGAATTAAAAAAAAAGATTCTGAAAACATAATGTAAAATATACAAATAAAACACAAAGATTAGATAAAATAAACTTAAAGCTTACATTAGTCAGAGACTTACTATTTAATTTTACACTACGCTTAAATGGAACATAGATCTCAGTGTCATCTGCATAACAAAGGTATATAATGTTGTGTTGATGGTTAATGTGACCCAGAGGGGGATCTCATATATATAAATAAACAGCAAGCCAAATATAATATGCAACAACCAAAATATGAATTGCACCTCAAAATTGTATATACAGCAACCCATACATGACCTCAAAATAAAATATAAACCATTAAGTATTTGTTGTGTGTTTCTGTGTACCTGTAAATTTCAAGCTTGTTTATTTTCCTGCAGTGACAGCGCCCCCTATATTGATGTATTCTAACTCCAGTCTTTGGTGCCAACTGATCATGTCAGTACTGCAGTTTGAATGGGGAAATATCCATGTGGGTGGGCACTACAAATAGTTTGCGATATTACCTAACTTGATTCCTTATCCTGATCTAGTGTTGGGCCTACAACATGCCAGTTTTCCTGTCTTCTGTAGAAACAGCAGAGGGATGACCAGGCTACTTGGTATAGTCAGAAAGACTCCAAAATCCATCCACACACACAAATCTTCTCGACGAATCGACTCCAAAAAGGCAAACCCAAAACTAACCATAATCCCGACAAACCTCAACAGCAGCACCCCCAATATAGCACAGATGATGTGGAAAGCTCTCTGCTTTGATTGGTCAACCCGCTCTTTGTTCCCGCCCACCTCCCCCGGCCCTGACCTAGTCAGAACACACAGAACAGAAAGGCAGCTGAAAATTATAACAATTATTGAGACACCACATATACAGAGCAGTGGAGTCACAGCAAAATCTGGCAGGTACAGTTTTGTTACGCCCATCCATGCAAAACACACCAACCAAACACACAAGATGCTGATATTTCTGATCCTGACCCCGCCTGTTTCTCTCAGGTGCATGTATGCAATGGGGTGAACAACAGCCAGGTAGCGATCGACACAGGTCAGGAGGTGAAACAGAGTCTGTCCAGGGAAAATAACGCAGGATATGAACACTCCAAGCAATAACAACATCACACGGGTGGTGTAGATGCCCAAACAATAGATGAATGATCCCACAACACCCAAAATCTCTAAAGTGACGATGTGGTAGGTGAAGATGTCAGAGTGGCTCGTTGATTGGCCTGCAGGCCCAGAGCTCTGATTCCTCCATCGCTGGAAACCCATGAAGAGGATGAGGATGTAGAGGGGGAGGAGGAGGAGGACATTGATGAAGGTGTACGTGCTGAAGAGGACAGTGCTGGCCATGTTTTTCAGGCATCCCTCATAGAAAGAATAGATGAAGGAGTTGGAGGAGTGGATGGGAGGGGGGACAAGGGTAACATTGAGGGAGGATGAGGAGTTGACGGTCATGGCCTGTGGAAGAGAGCAAAGAGAGTAAAGGGAGACAAAATATAGAACAACTTAATGTCCTTCACTCTCCCGTCTCCTCATCTGCTCCCCATCTGTCTTCGTTTGCCATAACAAAACGTTTAACAGCACCTAACTTCCTAACTTATTTCTGTTACATTACAGTGCTGCTAAGATACATATATATATATATATATATTCCAATTGGCACGGTATCAGTATTGGTAGTAAAGCATTTTAATATAAATGTTAAACCAGTTCTGATCTTATGCTGTTGTGAACAATTATTGAACAGAGAGAGGAAATTACTTGGTTGCCCTATCAACAGTGGATTTTATAAAAAAAAAACATCACTTCATGACACATAAAAGGCCACTCGTTGACTATCGAATAATTATTTAGAATATTTAAAATTATTATGAATCAATTAGAGAACATTAAAAGAGACAAACCTTGTCAGGGTTTCGTCCTTTTCCCCCTGAATCGATGAAGCTGTGTCCCTTTCCTGCGTCTCCACAGACTGCCATACAGTGGTTTACCTGTCAGACAGTTGAAGTGGGTGTGTCTATAGTATGTGGAAAACAAACATGGACATTGCATTTACAAAACAATCAATCAAGTCTGATCTGCACCCTCATTGCCGGGGAAATGAACTTTCCATTTGCTGACTCCTGGTATGGACTGTGTCTGGACAGGTTCAACTTAAGTCAACAAATGTAGATAAACAAAAGCTATCATAAAATATAGCAATATATTGGGCATCCTTTAATGAGCATTCAATCATTATTTAACTGTTTTGTGGCTGTTATTTGAAATGTTATGGTCCATCACATGCTCACACTTAATAGTTGCTGAATCACATTCATCTTACAAGACTGTTTACCAGTGTCGTGAAGTCAGTTGGTCCTCCAAGATGTTTCCTGGCATGAAAATTGGCTTTGTTTGTGTTTATAGACCCAGTGGCTGATGGCCACCATGGGAGAACCCATGGGACCCTGTGGTGAGGATTACTGCCATGTGTCAGGAGGAGGGTTTGGCCTTGGTTGCCATGGAGAATAATGTTAACTTTTTTTGAGACTATTTTTTGAGACGATTGTTGTTGAGACATCAGACAGTAGAAGTGATTTCAAAAGGGGAATTGTTAAGATTGCAAGGATCTAAATTTGTTTTCTTAAAGAGTAGTTAAAAAAGGCAGATTGTAAATGGGATGGGATCAATGAACTATTTATATTGTAAAATAAACAGACCAAATGTATTAATATCTGTATAAAGTTAGTGGATATAATATCCTTTGGCCACCATGAAGGTTATAAAATAAAATAAATGTAGAACATATTTTATATAAACTTCAAAGGTAACACTGAACATGGTCATTATAAAATAAAACAAGTAATACCTTACAATTGCTTAATGACTGGTAAGCAAGTGTTGACCATTTATTGTTGATGTTTATTATAAAGTGTTACCCAGTGAAGAAGTACATGATAATCTCCATAGTTAGCACAACTTGGCTGACTCACCTAAAGTGGGCTTTTGTTTTTCTACTCTCAGTCAATCCAAAAATGCCATTACAGTATAGGTGACCTGTCTCCTGTGAACAGATGTCTTGATAATGATGTTTGATGGTCTTGTGGTGTTTGTGTCTGCACTGGAGGGAAATAGGCAGGTTGTTTGCATGTCAAGCCACTGATTCATTTTAATTTTTCCAAGAGCCAGTGTTTGTTCCAGCAAAATATTCTGACAAATGCTTTGTCATTTTCTTTTTCTTTTTTTTGTTTTAAAACATTTGAGAAGTGTTTATGGTTTTGTGGATAAAATATACAAAATATATTCCAGCCCGAATCTGGTAGAATCAATATCAAACAAATCAGCCACAGTCATGAGGTTAACCCTTGGCCCCTGCTGGGTAACATTCCCTTCGTCATCAGGTACATGTAGGTGTGAATGAACTTGAAATGACACGTACTTTGTTTGAATGAATTCAAATAACTGAGTTGCTGGCAAGGGGCCTGCTGAAGCCGAGTGTGCCGAATAGCAGGCAGTCAGACAAGGTTGTTCACTTGACGTTGCTCCGGCACTGCCTGACGTGGGTGGCAAGCTAGCAGGTGAGTCCGCAGATTTGTTGTCATTGTAGAGTAAGACTGCTGCTTTGTAGAGAGTTGTTGTTAGTTACTTTTCCATCTACGGTGTAAAACCCAAAATACTTCCACAAACTACTTCTAAGATGCTTTGGTGTCGTGATTGTCTGCTCAGGACGACTTTGCTCACTAGTGTCCTCTGTTTATGTAGAAAACAACATAACATTACTAGCTGAATTGATAAGTCAAGGCAGTGCAGTAGGTCAAGCTGATAGTGAAGTTTTAGAGCGCCATCTCCTGGATCACAGGGCAAACTTATTAAAATAGTCTGTTGCACTTATAGACTGCAATTTTTAATTTAAAACAGGTCATTACATTCAAATCTCAACTTTTCCTCCCACTTTTGAACAAATCTTCAAAGTGGCAGGGAAAGTTGACACATGTAACCGTGGAAGGACGCCCAACCTCGTGGTGGCACAGTAAGCATTGGGGCAGTTCAACATTTTGTTTTGTTGTTAACACTAAAGTTTTAAAATCAAATATGCTTGGTAGGTGAATTTGAAGCCCTGACTCCAATAATGAGATAAAACACACAGCAGCAGATCTACCTGTACAAGCATCCATCAACCTGCTCTTTGCTGCCATCTACCTGAAAATAAGGGCACATCCATATAACAAAATCTATGATAAAATGCTACTACAGTACTACCACATTAATACAAAAAGGACACATGAGTTTATCACACATGAAATAGATTTGTAATATTTATATTATGAGGTGATCCCCAGTTAAATTGAAGCATATACATATACAAGTACATGTGCATGTTTTATCACATATAAGACATCTTTCTACACGTATGAAAAAAATAACTTCATGTTTAACATCACACGTGTGAAACAACATTAAAAGAATAAATTAAACTGATGTGAGCGCATGTGATTATCAGATATTAAATAATAATAATTAAACTTAAATGTTAAAACATAACAGCTGAAACCATTTGGACAGGTAAGATGACATGTTAACAACTATGTCACTGGTTGTAACACATGTGTAAACAACTGTTTTACCGGTAATAATGTATATTATATAAATATATAAATGTAAAACAATTATTGAACAGGTAATAATACATGTGAACATGTCTGAAACTGATCAGATTTAACAAGACATAAATTAGATTTAAATATGTCCAGCTGTCACTCACCTGTGTCCTCAGGTAGCTCATTGGACAAATTTACAACAATGCAAACTTGTGTCATTTAAAGTACAAGTTCACCATTCACACACACACACACACACACACACACACACACGCACACACACACACACACTACACATATAAAACACACACACATACTCATCTAAAATCCATTACGTGGCACCAAACCATAAATTAGGTTACCACACTGATGTTTTGTATAATAGGACTGGTCACCTGAATCATACCCACACACACACACACACACACACACAGTCCTGAAGTGACCTGGGCGATGGGGTCATTAGTGGAGGACAAAAAGTTTCATCATGTGTCACAAACTGTACATGTCCATCCTGTTTGTCCTCATAAGCAGCTGTCAGTACTTTCTCTGCAGAAGAAGAGAAGGAACCCGCCAGCTCCATTTTACTGTAACTGGCTGGTTCAAGTAACCCCTGTACTCTGTGTTGTGTGGAAAATGATGAGCAGGATGCTTGATTATCTTTTCATGCCACTGTTTATTACCAAGAAACAGCAAATTATTTTAGGCCAAAGGCTAGCTAGCTAGCAAGAGAAAGCACTATCCCACTATTCAACCAGTTCAGCACTAAAAAGTACAGCAACCCCCTCGTAGCTCCACTCATTGACACTTCCATAAATCACAGTGCACATATGTTCATACAGTGGACATTATTACACAATATCTCTACACAACTAACCTTGTGCACGTTTCCCATGATCTGGCAATGTTTCATAACTGCCAGTGATATTTATTCACTACCTCTTAGAGGGAGTGCCCTTGAGCCAAAAATTGTACACAGTGTAATGGCAAGTGGAATCACGTCCTATACAGTGTTACTGTATAGGATGTGACTGTAACTGTTACCTGTGCAGTAAAAATCTTACGTGAAAATGCAATCTGGCAAAAACACAGAAACAGTTTTGGAACACCTAACAAGACAAACTTTATCACACGACCAACCACCATGTACAACATAAAAATCAACTAAATCAAGCAAATTATTGTCTCCAGCCCCGAGTGAACGACCTAGGCCCAATCACACCCCTGATTTGGTCTTTTCTCTATATCAAGCATGAGACAATCATTACTAGTTTGCTGATTTCTCAATAACTTACTAGCTAGCTAGCTAACGTGATATTGTTATTTGTGATATCTGCATGACAGTCCCGCACTAGATGTATTTCATTGTCGTTCCCCCTCTCTTTGATGGTATATACTCCCTGACATTTAGTCCAGCAGTGAAGTTGCTGCGTTTGGTACCAGGGATTATTGGCACGACTTCTAGCTAATCCTTATGCAACGACCACGTTTTTGGTATTGATCTAAAATGTGACCATGGCATTTATGTCAAAAACTGTCTCTTACCAATTGTTTCTTCGGATTTGTAATCTTGTTTACTTATTTTTTCATCATAGTTTCTGATTTGACTTAATCTAAAGTTGTACTAACTGTGTGTAATTAGCACAACAATTTTGAGATATTACGATTATTTTAATGATGATTTTCTGGAGGAACTTTAGTCCAACCCTCACCCTGACTCAGTGTTGTGTTTACAGCCTGGTAGTTTTCCTGCTCGGTGTAGAAACAGCAGAGGCAACACCAGACTGCTGGGCAGATTGAACCAGAGTACAGACCACATCATTAAACACTTGTCAGTGAAGCTAAACAGTGATGAAGTAAATAGGGCAGTGGAAACCAGGTTGCTCAAGAACCTCAACAACAGAGCTCCCATGATTACCACGATTGTATAGAAAGCCCTCTGCTTTGATTTGTCAACCTGCACCCTGTTCCCGCCCACTTCCCCTGGCCCTGGTCGAATCAGAACGCAGAGAACAGAAAGGCTGCAGAAAGAGGCGGCAGTTAAGGAGAAGACCGAGAACACAATGTTAAAATAAATTAGGTTAAAAGAATTATTCATGAATAGACTCTATAATCCAAAGCTAAACAGCCAAACACACCCAATGATGATATTTCTGATCCTGACTCCGCCCGACTGTCTTAGCCCCAGGTAGGTGATGGGGTGAACAACAGCCAGATAGCGCTCGACACAGGTTAGGAGGTGAAATAGAGTCTGCCCAATTGAGACGGTGAGGCAGATGTACATCCCTACTATCAGTACGTTTTGTTCATCAGCGTAGATACCATAAAAGAAGATGCAGAGCCCCAAGAAACCGATCAGTTCCAAGCCCACCATCTTAAACGTGAAGATGTCAGAGTGGCTCATCATTGCTGCCGTGGCCACAGAACGCTGTTTTCTCCATCGTTGATAGCCCACGTAGAGGACGAGGATGAAGAGCGGGAGGAAGAGGGTGGAGCTGATGAAGAGGGCTGTAAAGATGGAAATGCTCCTTCTGGAGTTGTTGCATACATCAAGTGTAGTATGGAGAGAGGAGTTGGAGGAGGAATTGACTGGCATGTCTGTATGGATGACTGGATGGACATATGATGAGGAGAAGACAGAGAAAGGGCGAAGAACAGCATCAATACAACTTAAAAGAAAAAAAATGTGTTAAACGTCAACTTGCAAACTTGAGCTTGAATGTGTTCCCTTACATGTCCAACAGATGCATTCAACATAGACCCACACACATTTGACAGTCATATGAGAGATAATTATTGCGAAGTTTTCCATATTCGTGGAAGTTTTGGGATTAAATCACAGTGATCAGTGGATATAAGTAAAACTGTGTAAATCTTGACAGAAATTTGCACCATTGACCAATAGCAAGCCGTCTCGACAGTGCTGACCTTTGAGAGAAAAAGTAACCAGACAGTCCAAAATGGGGCTGGCTCCCACAGAATGCAAAGCAAGGATTTGGCTCATTGAGATTAAATATAATGCCAATACAAAGACGTGAATAGTACAAATTTGCATGTCTTTGCACCATAAGACACAAAGGTTGCAGCACGAATGGAGCAAATATGCAAAATGTGCGAATTCGTAAGAATTGAAAATATTGAATGATATTATAATAATATTTCATAAATCTCATTGTGTTTATAGTTGTCAAAGTACCAATAGTCATCCCTTCAGCATTGTCAAAATATCAAAATAGAGGTATTTGGTCAAACATATTGTTAAATTTGGTTTTGTCGCCCAGTCTTAACATCTATGAAATAAATACGGGATGTAGCCTAAAAATATGGCAAAGTTCTTTTAAGGCCCTATCGCCTAAATAAACTGTGTAAATGCAAAAAGAAACTGAACTTTTCTCAGTTGGTTTTGTTTTTCTCAGCACAATACCATAAGACAAGCAATATTATTAACGCAATGCCAGATAAATGTACCAACATGACTTGACGTTATTCTACGATGTCACACTGTTAAGTTGTGACTTTAAAGGGCTTTGTAAACTTTTAACTGCATTTTTTGGGTTACTGCTTTGGAGAGCCTTCAGCATATTAAGTGAACATCAGATTGTATGTAAAATACTACAAATCTTATTTTCAATCATCAATTAAATGACACCAAACTGAAGTCATTGTTGTTTGGTCAGGAGAAAGTATTTGGTTATAAAAATGAAGCCACATGAATTTTCCCACCTTGTTGGTGATCGTCCTTCTGCGTCTCCAAACTCACTGACTGCTGTTCAGTGGTTCTTGGTCCAAATATACAATAATACTCATCTGTGTATGCAGGTGTGGCTTATTAATGATGTCAGTGTCTCAGATTGACAGATAGAAGCAGGAGGTGTTTTGCATGTTGTATAATAAAGTTATGATGACTGTAGTCTATAAATCACAGAAGGCAAATTTTCTTCAAATGAACATGACAGCAGTGCAGAACAACATTATTATCACGCTCAGGTACTTGGTGTGGCAAATGATGAGCAGGAGGCTTGATTATCTGATTAGGCTGCAGTTTATTATTTGAACAGGAACAGAATATTGCCTGGTCAGTTATACAGTTGGCTCAACACACGTCGCTCTCACACAGTACAGTTGGGAATGTCTCTCATGGACTGGTGACGTTTCAAAGCTGCCAGTGGCATTTATTTAGTACCTCTAAGTGAGAGCGCAGTTGAGACAATAAATCTACACAGATAGACAATAAATTATGGCAAGGGGAATCATATATTATAGAAAATCTTTTACATGTGCAGTCAGTCAAAATCTAATGTCGAAATGCAACCTGGCAACAACACAAACAGCTTTGGGACACCTTGCAAGACAAACCACACTGAATACCTGAGAAACCATCAATAACATTCAAGTAACCACCTGGCTACTCTGTATGTATCATAATCACAACCACCCTGGACGAAAAACTGAACCAGAACTAACAAACACTCCAATAACTGTCTACAGCCCAACCCTACTCATAACCCTAACAACATAGAAACAGCCTAATTACCGCCAGTAATGGTGCATTCAGACCAAACGAGAGGAATTTTTCACTTTTCATACGTTTAGATTGAGTGAAAAATTGTGTTTGTCACGACGCTTTGCCGAGTGTTGTGTATGGAGTTTACTGATGGGAGGAGGGGTCAGAGATTACTTTTTAACTTTTGGGAGTATCTTCACTCTTGTTTATCAGTCTGACTGCAGCAGTGATCTGCAGAGGTGCCCTCCATTGTCTGTTTTTTTACTGTGTTGACTGCTGACTGAAGCCTGAGGGGAAATGTACTTTACTCACACACCCTGCATGTGAGCTGTTGCTTGCTACCTTATAGCTAACGTACAGTACAATGGCTGTTTGGCTGTTCAGGTTGAATTAATACTCGGGCATGTAACGGGAATAAAACAAATGACCATTGATCAAACTCATGCAAGTAAGGTAATGTGAAAATTTGTGAGCACACCAATAACAACCCTAGCAGTTGCTAGCAACCACCTAGCAGTTAACTGTGAACCAATGCCCAAAGTCACCAACTAGAAACGTTCAAAGACTACCCAATACTCCCTATAGACCACCTTCTAACAACAAAGCTACCACCTATAATTTTCATGGAACCTAGTGATAACTATGCTCAGGCCATGTGAACTGTTCACTTGGTGTTTTTCTGAGTGTGAACATTTTGAAAAGCATTGTATGTCTGCATCTGCCAGTTAGCCATCACAGTAAGAGTAGGCATAATAACATGTCGATTACACTAAAAGAGAGAGACGTTGTGCATATATCAGTATTACCATTGGCAAAAAGACAAGTGAGTTGGTAAATCATCATGTTGTATGTCAACAAAGATCCAATAAATTGCATGCATACTGGTAAGACCTAGCTGCACCCTAGCAACCAATTGGCAGCAAGAAAAACTTAGTGTTTTGATTTCAAGGTTCTAAGACAAAAAATCAAAGGTGTATAATGATTTTCTCAAGGCACAATGGTCAAACCATCAACCTGATTCAGCGTTGTGTTTACATTGTGGTAATTTTCCTGCCCGGTGAAGAAACAGCAGAGGTAACACCAGACTGCTGGGCAGAGACAACCAGAGGGAAACCAACATCACAACACAAGTGTCACTGGATTTAGTTATTGCTCCATAGCCAACCAGATTGGCCAAGAACCTCAACGACAGCGCTCCCACGATTACCATGATTGTATAGAATGCCCTCTGCTTTGATTGGTCAACCCGTTCCCTCTGCCCACCCACTTCCCCTGGCCCTGGACGAATCAGAACGCAGAGAACAGACAGACTGCAGAAAGACACAACAACAGAGGAGATGACCAATAAAAGGAAGCTACAGATGAAGAGGACTTTAGAATTGATCTTTGACAGACTCGCTGATCCAAAGTTAAGGAGCCAAACACACCCAATGCTAATATTTCTGATCCTGACTCCGCCGGACTGTCTCAGCCTCAGGTAGGTGATGGGGTGAACAACAGCCAGGTAGCGCTCGACACAGGTGAGGAGGTGAAACAGATTCTGCCCAGTTGAGACGGAGGAGAAGATGAGAATAACCACTCCCTGTACAGTTTGTTGTTTAGTGTGCATGCCGTAGAGGAAGAACCAAGACGCCAAGACACTGATCAGCTCCAGGACAACCATGTTGTAGGTGAAGATGTCAGAGTGAGTTGTCATCACTGCTGTGGCCGCTGAGCGCTGATCCTTCCATCGTCGGTAGCCCAAGAAGAGAACGAAGATGAAGAGAGGGAGGAGGACAAAGATGATGCTGATCAAGATAGCTGTATAGATGGAAATGTTGACTCCGGAGTTGAAGCAGCCATCAAGTTGAGGATAGAGGGAGGAGTTGGAGGAGGAATTGACTGACATATCTGTCTGTATGGATGGCCTGATGGACAGACAGAAGAAGAAAGAGGGAGAAATATTCAGTGCTTTACTGCCTTGTTGACAGAGTTTGGCTCATGCAGCTCTTAAAAACAGACAAAAAACATGTAAGCAGATAAAACCTTTACAAAAAGATCAGCAAAAACAGTCACATTTATACGTTCAAACAAACATAATGTGTTAAAGTCCTCAGGTTCTTTGTGCTTGTTGACTGATCGAACAGCCTCAGGATACGTGCTTCTTTATTCTGAGGCGAAATGTCTGACAATTACTAGTACACGGTCACTTTTGTGTCTTACATCTGATACTTGTGGTATACATGGAGGAGACAGAGGAAAGGGTTAGGGTTGATGCCATACCACACTTTGGCTCCATCCCATTTCCAGTTTTTACCCCTGCCTCTCGTTTACGTTAGCCCTCTTGTCTCTCAAAACAGAAGATCAAGCGGTAGTGGTTGAAAACTCCCCCTGTGAAATGGGACAACCCTTCAAGACACACATATTTCTGGCATGCCGGTATAATGGCAATGCTATTAGCTATTTATCTGATGGAGATAGAAAAGCAATTCATTCCAAACTTCACTTCATCAATCAAGTCATCAAATAAAAAAGAACACTGCTCCATTACCTGGACACTAGCGGTGCTTTATAGGCTAATATTAGCAACCTGTGCTCCTACCCTGCCAGTCTGCATTGACTTCAGAGGAAAACAAGTGCAGCAACTTCACTGCTGGACTTTTCAGGAAATTCCAGGTGCAATACCCAAAGAGAGGGGAGTGGTACATTTAAGTACATCGAAATGCAGGACTGTCATGTACAAATCAGCAAAACCAATGTAACGTTAGCTAGTTAGCGACCGAGACATCAGAAAACTAGTAGTGATTGTTAAATGCTTGTTATACATGGTCAAATCTGCCCAGAACATGTTTTTATACTTTTATACTGCAAGTGGCTCCACAAAATCCACCTCAAATTTCATAAGAAAATCATTACGGCCTCGATGACAGTAGATGGTGACGGGTCTGAGTTGTCACTGGACACTGATGAAGTGGCAAGGAATTATTCACAATGTGACAGCATGATATGGCATTATTCTGTGAGGTGGCACTGTTGTGACTTTCTAATGCTTTCTATACTTTTTCCACCCATACATATCTTAGAAAACTACTAATCTCACAAGAGTTTTTTTTTATTTTTTAGAGGTATTATGTCTGAATGTTATTGTAGGTAGGCTAAAATGTTTTTAAACAATATCACCAATTAAATTACAACAATTCATTGTCATGGAAATCAGGACAACGTATTTGTTTATAATAATGGAGCAGCATGAATTTTCTCACCTTGTCAGCAGTGATTGTTTGAGGTCGTCCTTCTCCGGTGTCTCCAAACTCACTGAATGCAAACATACAATAATACTCCTAAATGTCTATGCAGCTGTGGGATATTCATGATGCTAATGTGTCCGAGTGACAGATGGAAGCAGGAGATGTTTTGCATGTTGTATAACAGAGTTGAACAGGGTCACCTGCAGAACAGCATAATGAAAAATTACTAGTGTAATCTTTATTAATTCTCATGGTGTAGCAAGAATATGATCATACATTTTAAAAAAATCCAGACTGTACAGTTGTTTTATTGTGATTATTTATTGAGGAAAATGTAAAATAACAGGTCACATTGATCTAATAGGTTTAACAACTATTTGAGAACATTTGGCACTACAGAAGACAGCAAACCTGAACACCAACATGCTGCAGGTCAGAGCAGCTACAGCAACTACAGTCAACAACAGCACGTAGAAGAAGAGGGAGGGAAATTCCTCAGACTAGCTTTTAAAATCCCTCAAGTTTGTGAGTTGTTGAGTGAGGGGAAACTTTATCAACGTTGTTAATCATTTGGGCCTACTTGTAAATTCAGCAAATGATGGAGACATTCAGTCTCCACCAATATCAGTACCTGGAATGTGGTCGTGGTACCCAATGGTACCCTTTTGGTACTTTACTCTCTCTGTATAACAAAAATGTCATTTCAATTGTAAAAAAAAAAAAAGTCACATAATGCGACCTGCATTTCTTCAAAAGAGAAAGTTTTTCAAAGACCTGGAAGCAGCTGAAGAAAATGTTTTTTACTCTGCGTACTTAACTTAATCTGGATACCTGAACTAAAATAAAGAATCCAATGGAATATCAGCGCAGTATTGGAGTGTGTACAAAAATATAAATTACTGTCTAAAGGAGCATTGATAGCAGACACGACAGGACAGCAATAAGCCGTTGCAGTGTCTAGCCTCCCTAATCCAAAGAAGAGACAGGCATTGTCTGTTCTATAAGCAGCCAGGGGAGTTTTGGCTAATGCTAATAGAAACTAACTAGCTAATTAATTATGTAAAGATGTCAATGAAGATGTTTAGTACACTCTTTAGTTTTAAGATATACTTGATGTTTGGCCAGATGTTTCCTCAGCTCAGAGGATACAGGTGATGGTCAGATTTGTATTTTACATAACAGTAATTGTAATGAGTGTTTCCTTCATTCATTTTGACTTGTTGCAGGGGTGAGATCTTGCCGTCTCTTTTTCACATACTTTTTTTCCAATTACTCTAAAGATGCGCTCTCAGGTACCACAATTTGGCACCGATTGGTGTAACGTGAAGCAATTTGTTGTAATGTCATTTGCCAAATGTCCTACCCTTAAAAGTACAGAGTTATGCAGTGGTACTAGTAACCACTTCGAAACATCCAAAAATGATGAAAATCCCCTCCAGTTGAAAACTAGGATACACAATCATATCTGCACGTCACCAGTATCGGCTGATTAAGGCTTTAAAATGAAATGTCAGCATCCACATGACACACTGTCTGTTTTGCACATCACAAAGAAACACCTGGAAGATTATGGTGTCATGTTGCATGTTTTCTGGTCAGATGCGACCAAGATTGAAATTATTTTACTGAGCACAATCCCAACAAACCTACTGTGAAGCAAAACATGACATTGTGGGGGTGTTTCCCGACCCTCTGCTAAACACATAATGATGAGTGGTTCACCTTCTAGCATGACACCGACCCCTAAACACACCACCGAAAAACAATGTTGTGGCTTCAGGACAGGATGGTGAAGCCTTTCAGTGGGCAAGCCAGAGCCCTGAACTGTATGTGACTGAAGATCTATGGATGGGCGTGAGGAGAACAGTCTGGTTACCTTTAAATTTAACACATTTTACAAGCCTGTTCTCCTATTTATTAAAATGTTTATGAATCAGTAGAACTTTTTTCACTATTTCAATGTTGTAAGGCGTGAGTTCTGATTTCAGGATGAGAGACAAAACAAGACTATTTCAAAGGGCCATGACGATTGACTAGCACCAACCCTCAGGCTGATTCAGTGTTGTGTTTACAGCCCGGTAGTTTTCCTGCTCGGTGTAGAAACAGCAGCGGTAACACCAGACTGCTGGGCAGATTGAACCAGAGTACAGACGACCCCACTAAACACTTTCCACTGGTGCTTAAGCCTGCTGAAAAATGTGATGCAGTGGAAACCAGGGTGCTCAAGAACCTCAACAACAGAGCTCCCATGATTACCATGATTGTATAGAAAGCCCTCTGCTTTGATTTGTCAACCCTGTGCTCACCCACTTGCCCCGGCCCTGGACGAATCAGAATGCAGAGAACAGAAAGGCTGAAGTAAAAGGCACTACTAAAGGAGAGGAACAGGAACAAGAAACTATAGATGATGTTAAAATACACATTGATCATAGATATACTCAGTGATCCAAAGCAAAGCAGCCAAACACACCCACTGCTAATGTATCTGATCCTAATTCTGCCCGACTGTCTCAGCCCGAGGTAGGTGATGGGGTGAACAACGGCCACATAGCGTTCCACACAGGTGAGGAGGTGAAACAGAGTCTGTCCAGGTGAGACAAGACCATAGAGATACAGCCCCACTGTCAGGACAGTTTGTTGATTGGTGTAGGCACCACAACAGTAGAAGAAAGACGCCAAGACACAGATCAGCTCCAGGAAGGCCATGTTATAGGTGAAGATGTCAGAGTCGGTCGTCCTCGCTGCTGTGGCAACAGAGCCCTGTTTCCTCCATCGTTGATAGCTCACAGAGAGGACGAGGATGTAGAGAGGGGAGAGAAGGGTGTAGCCGATGAAGATGGCTGTAAAGATTGCCATGACCGTTTTGTTTTGGGAGCATTCATCAAGAGTTGGATGATGGGAGGAGTTGGAGGAGGAACTGACTGACATGTCTGTATGGATGTCTGGATGGACACACAGAGAAGAAGACAGAGAGGAGAAAAACAGCGTCAATACAAGTTACAGGACAAATATTTGAGAGTTCATTAAAAAACATCTTAACGCACTATTTAATTTGAACATGTCCATTCATTTTAAGAATATGCACTGAAACCTAGAGCCCTTCCACACCCTCAAAACCTCTGACGTTCCCAACCCTCACAGCGCTGTCAGAAGCTGGAAAAAAGTTAAGATTTTGCCTTGGATGTGCTGTAACTCATTAATGTTTAATAAAGCAGACTTTTTAGGTATAAGGACAATGGTGGCTGTCTTGAAGCAGTGTGAGAGTGAGCTGTTTAACATGTCATGACATTGACTCGCAAGTACACAGCCAGGGCAGTTGATAGGCCCAGCGCCTTCACTCATATTCACTCTCAGATGGGATTTTGCTTCCATCCGTCGTGGTGACTGACAGCGGCCGGGCCTCTGGAGGCAGAGTGGACTTGTTGTGTTTAGCTCATCTGCCAACGTGGCCTCACACATAATGGGGGCGCTTCTGGTTTTTGTAGCCTTTGATTTGGATTCTGGATTGCCTTCAACATAATGAATATATTTTTTCAAGCAATACCCCCAATTAAATTATACTAAATTAAACTTGTCTTTTGGTCAGAAGAAAGTATTTGGTAATAATAATGGAGAAACGTAAATTTTCCCACCTTGTCAGCAGTGTCAGTTGGTGATCGTCCTTCTTCTGCGTCTCCAAAATCACTGACTGCTTTTCACTTGCTCCTGGTCCAAACGTACAGTAAGACTGACGTGTATGCAGGTGTGGGTCACTAATGATCGTAATATGTTCGAGTGGCAGATGAAAGCAGGAGATGTTTTGCATGTTGTGAAACAGAGTTATGAAGACTGTAGACTATAAATCACAGAATGCAAATGTTGTCTTCTCATTACTTTTCCAGTGAACAGGGTCACCTGTAGAACACACCTCAGAGTATGAGGCCAGGAATACATCAGCTGTCCAACAGCTAGGACACCTGTACATCAAAATGATGTGTGATGATAATTCAGTATGATAAGTATAATTTGGAGGTATAATGTGTAATATTTCTGCATCTAAAGAAACCTATTTTTGGCTTTTTACGTTTCACTTTCCATCTGATGCATGTGAAACATTACAAAAGTTACAAGCCAGATGTCCACAACAAAGGAAGTTATTCTTTTCTATTTTCTGTTCTACACAAAACTCTGCTATTGAACTGACCGACATCCTCACTGTGTTCAGCTACATGTCACTGAAACTGTCTGGTTCAAGCAAACCCTTGACTTGAAAAACGATGACCAGGAGGCTTGATTATCTTTTTATACTGCTGTTTATTATTGGACCAGGCACAGAATATGGCAGTACACGCAGCTCACACACAACACACTCAGGTTATTTAAGCTGTTTTTTATGAACATTTCAGCACTAAAAAGTACAGCAAACCCACTCGTACTGTAACTCTTCTCATCAGGGACGTGGGAAGTCAATCACAAATGAGCATGCTGATGGGTCAGTCGTTATAATGACGTCTTTATAAATGGTGTGAGACATTCATGTTTTTTGTCTTTATTTGAGTGGCCAGGATACTAGAGAAGAACAAACCTGAACATACTGCAGGTCAGAGCAGCTTCAGCAACTACAGTCAACAACAGCAAGAAGAAGAAGAAGAGGGAGAGAAATCCCTCAGACTTCTCACACAAACTCTCTCTCTGCTGTGTGTCTGCATAACACTTTATTTTCACTTGATGATTTGTATAATGCCTTGTTACAGGGGTTGCTGCAGCCCCCTCAACACCCCTAGCTCCCACGTCCATGCTTGTCATCAACACTTCCATAATTATGTTCATATGGTGGACATTAATACACAATATTTGTACACAGTGCTGCATCTGGCAACTCATCTTGGACATGTCCTGTACGTCAGCAGCATTTATTTACTGCCTCTGAGAGAGAGTGCCCCTGGGCTCATCACTACACAGGGACATGGATATTATATGACGGCAATTACAGCAAGTGGAATAACATCTTATACAAAATCTGTTACAGAGCTGTAGGAGACCTGGTAACTACTCTGAGCAACATAGAAACCATTAATAATATTCCTGTAACAACCTGGCAAACTACAATGTAACACATAGCTGGTACCACCCAACAGTACTTATTTGCAGTACTACTCTGTGTAAATGTAGATAACTGTCTTAAGGAGCATTAATAGCACACAGTAAAGGAAAGCAATGCTCCACTGCAGTGTCTAGCCTGCCCGATCCAAAGACGGAGAAGAAACAAAGACGACGGCTTTGTTCGGGTAGAAGGTGAGACCGAAATGGGACTATGGTCGTGATGATTTGCTGACGATGGGCGCTGCAGTCCAACCCTCACCCTGACTCAGTGTTGTGTTCACAGCCTGGGAGTTTACCTGCTCGGTGCAGAAACAGCAGAGGTAACACCAGACTGCTGGGCAGATTGAACAAGACTGAAGACGACTCCACTAAACACTTGACACTGGTGCTTAACATCGGTGTGTAATAGGTTGCAAGGGCAACCAGGGTGCTCAGGAACCTGAACAACAGAGCCCCCATGATTACCACGATTGTATAGAAAGCCCTCCGCTTTGACCGGTCGACCCGCTCCCTGTTCCCGCCCACTTCCCCTGGCCCTGGACGAATCAGAACCCAGAGAACGGAAAAGCTGCAGAAAGAGACGACGGCTGAGGAGAAGAACAAGAACAAGAAACTATAGATCATGTTAAAATAGAAATTGATCCTCGATAGATACAGTGAACCGAAACAAAACAGCCACACACACACGATGCTGCTATTTCTGATCTTGACTCCGCCCGACTGTCTCAGCCGGAGGTAGATGATGGGATGAGCAGCAGCCAGGTAGCGCTCCACACAGGTGAGGAGGTGAAACAGAGTCTGTCCAGGTGAGACAAGACCATAGAGGTACGGGCCCACTGCCAGGAGGATCTTACGATTGGCGTGGGCACCATAACAGTAGAAGCAAGACCCCAAGACACAGATCAGCTCCAGGACAACCATGTTATAGGTGAAGATGTCCGAGTGGCTGGTCCTCACTGCCGTGCCAACCGAGCACTGCTTCCTCCATCGTTGGCAGCCTACGTAGAGGACGAGGATGAGGACAGGAAGAAGGAGGATGGAGCTGATGAAGATGACTGTATAGATCGACATGACGGCTTTGTTTTGGAAGCATTCATATACAGGAGGATGAAGGGAGGAGTTGGAGGAGGAATTGACTGACATGTCTGTATGGATGTCTGGATGGACACACAGAGAAGAAGACAGAGATAATTTACAATCAAGTTAAAGGACAAATATGTGATTATTCGTTAAAAAGCCTCTTAATTTAATTTGTCCATTCATTTTAAAATATGCATTGAAATCTGAAGCACCTCAAAGCCCTCACAGCTCTGCCAAAAGCCTGCAGTTAGTTCTCAAATCACCAGAATGGGGCTGATTGCCACAGAGCGTAAGTCATTAACACTCGATACAGCAGAGTTTTTAGGTAAGGGGACAGTGGTGGCTGTCTTGTAGCAGGTGGGAATAGTCTCCTGCCAGAGTGAGCTGCTGAAAATGTCAGTAATAACATTGACCCGCTACATTTTTAGTACACAGGGATTAACAGCCCCTGCAGCTTTACTCATATTCACTCTCAGCAGCATTTTTCTCACATCTGCTGTGGTTTCTGACAGTGGTTACTGATTGTCCTCTGGAGGCAGAGTGGGCTTCGCTCATCTGGCAGGGTGGCCTCACACATAATGAGGTGCTGCTCAATCCTTTTGATCAGCTGGGAGTAAGAGGGCAGAAGGATTTATGGTCTGGCAGCCCAAATTGTGTCGGGAGGAACTTATGCAGTAACAATAAAAACACTGGTGAATTCTTTGGACAGATAATATGGTCGACATCTTAACATCAAAACCTCAGCATCTGGTAAACACCGTCGGGCATTATTCATCAGAAACTTTAATGTCGTATGAGAAGCAAATTGTTGTACAGCACAGAACACAGACGCATTAAAAACACACCAGAAAGACAAAAACAACAGCTGCCTCAGATCATCTGTAGCAGCCCTCATCACTGTCATCACTGTCATCAGGCAGACATTTGAGACCGGAGTTAAGAGCTACAACTGAACTTTTCCCAGTTGGATTGTCATTCCAGCACAATATTTAACAATTTAATGGAACAGCATGACGTGCCGTTATTATATGAGCTCACGCTGTTATGTTGTGACATTTAGAGGAGATTATTCAGTCAATATTGAAATGACACCTGAGAAAACTACTCATCTCACACGCTGTGTTATTTCACGGACAGGTCTTATGTCTTATAGCTAAAAGTTATTCTGGGAAAACTGAAAATGTTATTTAAATATCACCAGTTAAATGTATTTTTTGTTTTGTCAGGTGAAAGTATTTAGTCATAATGATAATGGAGAAATGTGAATCTTCCCACCTTGTCAGCAGTGATTGTTTGTGATCGTCCTTCTCCTGCGTCTCCAAACCCACTGACTGCTGTCCACTCGGTCCCGGTCCAAACATACAGTAATGCTCACGTGTATGCAGGTGTGGGTTATTAATTATCTTAATGTATCTGAGCGACTGATGGAAACAGGAGATGCTTTGCATGTTGTATGAAAGTTGGCTGAAGACCATAAATCAAACCTCATTATTCGTGCTGTGGTCACCTGTAGAACAACACCTGTGGGAGTGACACCTCAGCGGGGTGGACGAGGAAAATGAGGCACGAAATATATGAAAATGACTCCACTTAAATATTTATATGGATGTATGCTGGGATTATACCAAATGTTTCTAACCGTGTTCAAACCCAGGGCAATGATGCATGTCATTGGGTTGCCAGGTATCTGATTTACCCCCTCTACTTGTTATAACTTCCTAAGAAACACGGGAAACACCACATGACACGTCTGAGAGTGAGGAAGAAAGTTGACTGAAAAAGTGAAGCCAGTGACGAAGTGCCTTCAACCTGCATTCTTTCTAAAAGCCAGCAGGTGGCGACTAGACTGGTTTCAAAAAGAAGTCTGGTTGTATGTAAGCTTATGAAAAAAAGGCTTCCATACATTCAGTTTACGGTCTCAGTCGCTAGTTTCAAGTACTCTTCAATACAGCACGATGCTCAGTTTGTAAATCAAGGTCCCATTTAGAAGTAAAATAGATGATAAAGCAGGATATGTTTATCGTCCACAAGTAGCTCCTGAGTTCTCAGTCAGATCCAATCAGGAATCCTCCCGAGCTCCACCCTGTCGTCCAAATATGGTCACGTCTGGCTCCAACAGACCGACATTTTACTGTTGTTTTTCTTATTCTCATTATTATAATACATTTTATAAACGTAATTCTAGGTGCAAAATTTTATTTCTATAATTTCTTTTTAAAAATATTGTATTATTTAACTATTCATTTTAATGCAGTTGGTGTGCATTAGCGTTTAAACCTGTGTTTATCCCAAAGATATAAAGCATTTTGATTTGTGTGAAGGCTGCTGTATAAATAAAGTTTTATTGATTGATCAGATCCTGCGGTTATGTTAATGCATTGAATAACCTCGTGATGTATAAATACTGTGTGTAAGTAGTTTTAGTTACGTCACTTGACTGACAGCAGAGTCACAGCCTGTTTCCACACTGAGGTCGGACGATTCATATTTGGGACTCCCGGATGCGTGGAACTTTTCCGTGACGTGTTTCCGGTCGGACTGTTTTTATGGATGGACCGGACCGTGTACCTTGAACTTGTCAGGGTGGATCCATCCGTCTCTTCTCTCTTCTTTTTCCGCTTTAAACACTTTTATTAAATAATGTCTAATTTGCCAAATGTGCTCCGTCACGCGCCCGCAGCCTTCAGGCGGTTGTCGGGCGGCGGAAGTTCAGAAAAACGCGTCAGTTTGTGTTCAAACTTCAGGTTTCTGCGGGTTAGCTCGTCTGCTAGTTTGACACCGAGTCCCCTCCATCAAAACAAAACCAGCTCCAGGTGTTATACGAGCTCTGCCAGGACGAAACCGGTCCGGATCGGCTGTGCCTCCGGGTTCTGGGGGGACACAGCCACCTCAGGTAGGAAAGCTAACCGAGTAGCATTAGCTTCATCGTGCTAAAAATACACATTTCAACAGGTGTTTAATCCTTTTTCCAACTCTTCTGTGGCTGGGAGCTGTTTTTAACAAGTGTTCAGCGCATCAGCTTCAACATGTGCTGCTTTAAAAACACGTAAAAAGCTTAATTCTGATACAATTTGACACAAAAACAAGCTGTTTTTTCACAGCTTCCTGTTGTCTCTTTTGAAGTCGTAGAAGAAGAACTCAGATCTTCTTCTTCTTCTTTAGATAAAGTAGAAACACTGTTAAAGTAAAAGTTCTGCATTTAAAATGTAATAAACGACAAAAGTATTGGCATCCAAGTATAAAAAAATAAAAGCAGCCAAAGTACAGTACTCATTATGTCACATTAAGTAATAATCAGTATTATATTATTGACTTGTTGATGCATTAATGTGTTCATCGCTGTCATGTTGCAGCTGGTAAAGTGAATAATTTAACTTCATACACAACAGAAGTAAACATATAACCAACATGGTAAAAAGTATCCAAAAGTAAAAGTAAAGAAGTATCTGGTATTAAATGAACTTAAGTATGTAAAGTAACTGTGTGTTTCAGTGCCTCAGCTGATCTACAGTGGGAAGCTGGACTTCCTGGTGTTTGACTACCTCAGTGAGATCACCATGTCTCTGCTCACCGCCGCCAAGGCCAAGATGCCTGTGAGTCTTTACACATTTAATGATGTGATCTTTAGTTAGTTATTTTAATAAAAAACAGATAAAAGGTCAGAAAACATGAAGATCGGACCGTAAAGAACAAGAACGGATGAGAGAAATGTGCAGGAAGAGACAGAAAAGGGATGGTGGTTGTTTTTGTGATATCAGATCTAAGAAAATGTCTCTGAGTCAGAACAATATGTGGGTCAGCTGATGTTATCGGCCACTGTTAGCCCATCACAGACGTATGAGTCGAGGTGTTTGTGTTGTCTGATACGTTCTGATGGGAAAACTTACAGAACATAATGTAGAAAAAGATTCTTGGAAAATCTGCGTTTTTGTGGACTGATGTCAGGTTTATTGTTACAGGATCAAAAGTCTCCATCACATACATATCTTTGTCAAGTGTTTGAAGGATTGTTGCAAAAAAAACAATGTGTGTCTATCAGAGAATAACGACTCTGCCTGCAGGGGGCAGTGTGGCTCCTCTGTGATGACTCTTTATGTCCTCGTCCTCTTGTAGAATCTGGGTTACGCTCCAGACTTCGTCCAGGTGGCTCTCGCTCCGTTCATCAACGACATCCACAAGAAAGGTGAGTCAGTCTGAGACGTCTTTGTCTCTTCTGTGTGTTTCTGTGTGTTTTGTTCGATGGTGATTTGTTTTAGTGATGAAGTGTGGAACAGGAAGTGGTCCACGGACAGTAACGGTCCAGGTGTGTTGCAGGTATCCGTGTGGTCAGTAACGCAGGAGGTGTGAACCCTCTGGCCTGTGCTGAAGCCATACGGGAAGTCATTAAGAAAGCCGGCCTGGACCTCAAGGTCGCCGTGGTGACCGGGGATGATCTCATGCCCCACGTAAGATCTCTATAGCAGCAGCATGACATCATCATTAACATTTACGATACCTGCAGTAAACATGATATTTATTATTTTAATCTCCTGCCTCCTCTTCTCCTCTCCTTGTTTCCCCTCTCTTTCCTTGTCTCCTTGTCTCCTCTCAGAGAAGCAGCCTGTCTGAAGTAAAGATGGCTGACGACAGCAGACAGCAGTTACCTAAAACACTCCACAGTATGAACGCTTACCTCGGGTACACGCACACACACACGCACACACACACACACACACACACACACACACACACACACACAGAGTGTGTAACATGATGTCTCCTGTCATGTTGTGTGTTCAGGGCTCTTCCTATCCGTCGCTGTCTGGACCTCGGTGCCGACATCGTGGTGACAGGACGCTGTGTGGACAGCGCCGTGGCTCTGGGGCCGCTCATGCACTCCGTATGTTTCTTACAGATACATTTATATAATATAATATAATAATATATTTATATATATGACTGTTTATTCTGCAGTGAAAGTCTAAAGGCACCAAAAAGACCAATGATTTGTTCCCACGCTGTGTTTCACATGTTACATGAGGAACATAACTTCTGTCTTTTATCTGCTGCAGTTTGGATGGAAGAGGACAGACTACGACCTGCTGGCTGCTGGGAGGTAACAAGCAACCACTCTTCTTCTTCTTCTCCTTCTTCTTCTTCTTTGTTTCTTCTTCTTCTTTTTTGTTTCTTCTTCTTCTTCTTCTTCTCCTTCTTCTCTTCTTTGTTTCTTCTTCTTCTTCTTCTTTGTTTCTTCTTCTTTCTTCTCCTTCAAAGTTAGACTGTACACAAAACCTACATAGTATTAATAATTTAATATACTATAAAAATCATGAGAATGTCTGTCAACATTTTCTTCTCGTGTGTGTGTGTGTGTGTGTGTGTGTGTGTGTGTGTGTGTGTGTGTGTGTGTGTGTGTCAGTCTTGCCGGTCACCTGATCGAGTGTGGAGCTCAGAGTACAGGAGGAATCTTCACCGACTGGCACAAAGTTCCTGACTGGTGAGACAGAAGACGACCTGGAAATGTTTTGGACAACTCGTCTCGGTCTCGGGACAAAATCCAGATGTTTGTACATCAGGGTTTTCATTACGTCTTCAGCGTCACGTGAAGCAGAAACTTCTCTCTCTCTCGGGCTCTCAGGGACAACATGGGTTTCCCGGTGGTTGAGTGTTCGAGCGACGGCTCCTTCGTTCTCTCCAAACCGCCCAAAACCGGCGGCCTCGTCTCCTTCGGCACGGTGGCCGAGCAGCTGGTGTACGAGATCGGCGACCCGCGGCGATACCTGCTGCCTGATGTCATCTGTGACTTCAGCCAGGTGGTCATCAAGAAAGTACCAGGTACATCACGCACACGCACACACACACACACACACACACACACACGTACACACGTACACACGCACACACACACACACACACACACACACACACACACACACACACACACACAGTCACTGGTAAGGACATGACCACCGGCTGAACCGACGACTGTTTTTATAACCCTCAAACATTCATCTGGCAACCTTAAACAAACGCGTCTGGAGCTGCGCTTCGACCCGGGCCTGAACCCGGCACCCTCCTCTGAACCTACAATAAACTCTTAATCAGCTATTAGTGTTTTATTCTCCTTTTTTAAAAACTAAACATGAATCCATCAACCCAGATTGAACCCGTCTCGAGCTCTGCTGCAGCGTCTCACCCTCACATGAACTCCAGAACCTTCACTGAACTCTTCCTCACTGATAACAACCTCCTTTCTTCCTCTTTGGTAATTAATTCAGGGCTGTTTTAATGGTATGTTGGTGGAGGGAGGCTGTGATTTACCCTCCTACTGTCCTGCTTGAATAAATAATAGTCTGAGTGATGTATGTTATGTTTACTATCTGGAGAAAATCCAGAATATTTCACAACTCCAACAGAAACAGTAACTCTTATATGACCCAGTTCTCCACAGCAGATCCTGACTTCATCCTACACAAAGACATGATTCACATAGTTTTAGATTCAGTGTGACTTTTCACTCTCTGACGATATCATTAGATCTGATGTCCGTTATGGAAACATCCATAAATCCAACTTCATCACCAACTGCAGAACTCCCTTGAGAATCCTCATGTTTTTAACTTTTCTTTAAAAGTAAGTAATCCAGTGAGTACACTGCTAACAGGAACTGCTAACGGCTAATTCGGCTAATATCAACAAATGTTTCCATTTAGTTAAACAAAGAAAGAGGGAAGGAAGTTATAACTACAGAACTTGCCTGAGAATCCTCATCTTTTAAGTTTTCTTCAGTATTAAAGTAATCCAGTGATGATTATCTGTACACTGCTAACAGGAGCTGCTAACGGCTACTTTTAATGGTGCCAAAATGTAGACAAATATAAGCCAAAAATGAGCTAAAGTTGTAGCCCACGACTGTTTGACTTGGCATCATTATACTGTACATCATGCATAGATGCCCAGAAGCATCATGGGAGCTGCAGTTTACAGTGTGATGACCCCCATCAGAAGTAAAACAGATGAATAAATATCAGTAGGAGATATAAAAGTGTTTAATAGGAACTTTTTCTGACTTTGCTGTGGCTTTAACTGTCTCATCAACACTGAAGCGATCCCGTCTGCATATTTGTTTGATGTCTGCTGGTGTAGAAATTTGCTAGAATGAAATAATTATGATCAAAACATATAATTAAAGTTAATGTGAGCAGCTGATAAAGTTAAGAGAACAACATAGATTTGAAGTCTGGAAATATTTGGTTCAGGTACTTAAATCTGTAGGAGCCCTGAATATATGGCCGGTCTGGCTCAGACATGCAGTGACTGTAAAGAAACACATTTTATGTATTTATTTTTATCTTTTCAGCTGAAAGGCAACTTTGTCTTCAGTTTCCATCCTGGTTTTGTCGCTGCAGGAGAAACTGTTTCAGTCGAGGACTCAAACGAACTCTCTCCTGCTCTTAAATCAGATGTTATCTCGTCACAACAGCCCGGGCTACTCGATGTGGGAGTTCTGGATCAGAATGTCCCGTTTCAAAGACGGATGTGAACTTTTTGCTGCTGTTGCTAAAAATGTAAATATTTCAGTCTAATTGCGCCTCAGCTGAACTCCTCAGCCTCGTTTGACCACTTCATGACCCCCGTGCTCTCATCAGTAGTTTATTTATCAACATGAAGGAGGCGGAGACGTGAACTGAACATGAACCGGTGGCGAGTCAGTAGTCCGGTTCAAACGGGGGTGAGTTTAAGTGCTGTGTGATGTTTTCAGCACACTGAAGGAGAAGTCAGAGGTGAAAGATGGTGATGAGAAGACATCACCACCGCAGTGACGTCTTCAGATGTCGACCACCAGTCTGAAACCCAAAGAGATTAAATTTAATGTGACACATCAGAGAGTCTTCGACCAGAGTTCAGTGTTTTCACTCGACAAACTGCTCATCGAAGCACCGACGTTTAAACCTCCTCCTCTGTGTTTCCAGGTGTTGAAGGAGGTGCTGTCAGAGTGACGGGGGCTAAAGGCTTCGCTCCTTCACACGACTACAAGGTAACATCATCATGACCGGTCTCTCGGACGAACTGATGAGATTTTGATGGTCAAAGGTCAAAGGTCACTGTGACCACATGGCGTCCCATATTTGTGATCTGCACATCTCAAGATCAGCTCGACAAACACGTTTTTGGCCATTTAACAGGATAAAATGATGACAGTGAAACATCATGATCTTGAGTTCTTAGAAGTTAACCCACAGAGGGAAACACGCACACACACCCCTTCAGCAAAATTGAAAAATACAATTTCTCGGTTCACTTCATTAGAGGCTCAAAACCCTCAGCAACATGAGACACAAATTCAGTTTTCAGTTTGGTCTCTCAAATTCACCCCGAGTGAAACCTCTTCCCCAAAAAAGAAATCTTTGGGCCCACTGATTTTTTTGTATGTGAGTGACGCCTCCACCCAAACAAATCAATAGAGGATCTTTTTCAAAGATAAAAAACACATCCTGTGCAACACAGACTGGCCAGCTGATAAACGACTTGGGCGAAGATTTATGGCGAATTCCCATTTCGGTGAAGTTCAGGAGCAACAGCTCGACCGGTTTGCGGAGGCGTAGAGCAACGCGGCGCTGCTGCAGCTGGAAGTCTGACATCCTGTTTCCTGTCTCCCTCCTCTCGTCTCTCCAGGTGTGCGCTACGTACATGGACGGCTTCAGAGCGACGGCAGTTTGTCCGGTTGGAGGCCCGAGAGCATCAGAAAAGGCGCGACGAACCGCGGACAGCATCATCAAACGGTGAGTGGGCGAGGAAAGACTTTGTGTGAGTGGATGTCGGCTGCAAACGTCATAGATTTAAACCACAGCTATTTGTGTGTGTGTTCAGGACGAAGCGTATATTTAAGCAGTTGGGGATGGAAGATTTCAGCTCCGTCAACATCCAGGTCCTCGGAGCCGAGGACACGTACGGCGCCAGCGCTCGCAACAAGGTGACACACTCGAACTGTTCGGTCAGCAGGATTTCTGTCAACACACCGAACTTCTCTCTCCTCTGACTGTAACCAGAAGTAGGTCAGTGTCGGTCTTAAGCCTGTTTCACGCCTCTGAACTCGACCCGTCGTCCCTCCGTCCATCTTCTATTAAAAGCAGGTCAGAGTCGGAGTTAAGCCTGTTTCACGCCTCCAACCTCCCACGCTATCCCTACTTTACCTTTCTTCACCATTTTCTTTTTTACTCGCCTCTTCTTTCGGCCTTTCCTCTTTTCTCATGTTGTTTTTTCGAATTTCTGCAGGCGGTTAAAAGATCCAATGTGAAAAATTTCTGCATTAAAATGTCTAAAAGCAGCTCCATCTTTGTTCTTCATGTTGAGTACTTTTCCCAAATGTTTCCAACAATGTTCAAACCAGAGAAATCCACAAGTTTACTCGAGGTCACGGTGCGTTTTGTTTGGTTGTCTGTCGCTGTAACTTCCAGGGTTTGTATCCATGTTTCCATAAAATGTCAAGCTGGTGCGTTTCAATAAAACTGTCCTGAGCGAGTTAACTGGGCGGTGTAGGCTACGCAGCTACGTCACACATGGATGTGGAAGTAAAGAGCGGCTGGAGATAAACAAACCAGGAGATGAATGTTGGCTACGGTTTTGCGAATTTTGCCATTTCCATAAAATATCTGAAATGAAAATGCTTTAAGGAAACACGGCTAGAGAGTGAGGAAGGAAGTCTGAGAGCGAGACTAAACGTAAACGTCAGGTTGATAAACAGGAGTGAAGATAAAAACACTTTTTAATCTCTGGGCTCTCCTCCCGTCGGTAAACAGCTCCGGCTCAGAGCAGAACCTGACGGGACTCCAGGTGTTTATCCCTCCAGAAGGTATGGATCTGCAGCAGACGTGGACACATGTTGTCTTCACTGTCTGTTTGTGTCCTCAGGGCTCCAGAGAGGCGGTGCTCTGGATGGCCGTCCACCACAAACAGAAGAAAGCTCTTGAACTGTTCGCCAGAGAAGTAGCTCCTGCAGGGACCGGCATGGGTACGAAACACACGATACACTTACGGCTCATTTACGTCCGAAGTTCATGACATTGCCGGCTAATTTGGAAAGTTACACCCTTGATGGTTAATTTGCAGCAGGTTTAGTAAATATCCCTCTTAAAGGGCCAGTTACAGCTACAGGGATCAGGACTGTGGTGAGTTTTTAAGTTTCATCTCACCGTAGATGAACTCTGGGTTTTGTCCTTGGTGCTGCTCGCTCTGCTTCAAGTGGTTTATAAATATCTCTTCTTCCCCATCTCACACACACACACACACACACACACACACACACACACACACACACACACACAGTACAGAGGGAGTGTTCGTCAGCTGGTTGTGGTCTGTGTGTTTCTGCAGATAAGGAGGGTCGTGACCTCCTGAACCAGATTTGTTTTTTTGTTTATGGTGACAAGTTCAGATCTACCACACACACACACACACACACACACACACACACACACACACACACAGACACACACTCTCAGTATGAACTCTGTGTGACTCCGTGCTGTTGAACTGAATGTAGGACAAACTACAAGCAGTGAAATAAACGTTGTCGCCTTTCTTCCCTCTCGCCTCAGCTCCTGGGCTGACCGGTATCGTGGGCGGACGACCCAGAGTGTGAGTTCATTACGTTACATTGATATCTGCGTTTATTCACGACTTAGCTGTGTGTTTTTTGTTTACCTTGTTCATTCTGTCTCTGCTGTTTTTCAGGTCCCCTGTCCTGAAGCCGTTTTTCTTCTTGCATCCTAAATCTCAGCTGAAAGTGAGTCTCAGCTGCAAAATGTTTACAAAGAAAAACAAACTGGATCAGCAGTTTTTGGTTCCTTAAAAGAAGAAGAAGGAACTTAATGAGTCACAAAGTATAAAACAGCTGCGTCAGCCAAGATTTACTGTACGTCTGGGTTGTTTTGTCAAGTTTCTTAAAGGAGCAGTTCACCCCAAAAATATAAATCCACTCACCATCTCCTCCATGATGATGTAAAGTCAGGTGAAGTCGTAGTTGTTGCAGCGTTCTGCTAAACACCTGAAGCAGCTGGAGACTTAATTTAAAACGGAGAAAAGCCGGAGATCCTGAACAGCTGCGCGTTTTTACACAAAATCTAACATTTGCAAAGTTTACGTCTTTTGTGGAATGAAATAATGAAGCTAATCAAGACAAGTTCCTCTGCAGGCGGACGTTCATGTCGGTGGACAGCAGGTGGAGTCCCTCACAGAGGCGGAGCCGGACACACCTGACCAGGACGCCCCTCCCACCTCATCAGACGACGTACCTGACGCAGGTAAACAAGCACAGAACAATGAGAGTCAAGTTAACCCCTCTGTTGCTATGGTTACCTGTAGTTTAGCTTAGAGAACTTTCCAGGGATTATTGAGTGGTTTGCAAGGGTCCTTGACAAGAATCAAAATGTCTTCAAGGGGTCACAGAGGTCCTTAAGGGGGTGAAAATGGTTCTTGAGAAGTTCCAGTTGTCCTTGAAGAGGCTTCAAGGATCTTTGAAGGGACACAAACGGTCCTTGGGCTGAGACAAATGGTGCTTTAGGGGTTCCAGGTAGTCAAATATGGTCCTTGAGGTTCTTCCAGGAGACCGTGACACTCAGACTTCAGTGATCTTTGAAAAGGTTCCAGGGATCCTTGAGGAGTTTTTGGGAAGCCATGAAGATGATTTCCAGGAGTCATCTGTCGGGTTCAAGGTTCCTTAAGGGAGCTTAGATGCTCCTTGGAAGGGCACACATTGTCCTTGAGTTGAGATAAATGGGGCTTTTCCAGGGGTTCTCAAAGGGGCTCAGATGGTTCTTGAGGATGTTCCTTGGTCCTTATGGGGAGACTTGAATGATCTGTGAGGAGGCTCTAGGAATCCACAAAGGTTTCCAGGGCTCCTCTGGAACGTTCAAGGGTCCTCAAGATGGCTGGAATAGTCCTTGTGGGGACTTCAAGGGTCTTTGAATTGTACTTGAATAGAGACAAATGGTGCTCTAGGGGTTCCAGGGGTTCTCAAGGGGACTGAAATGTTTCTTGAGGGAGTTTTAAGGGTCCATGAAGAGTTTTCCGGAGCTCTTGAGGTAAGTCCAGCATCCTTGAGGGCATTGAAGGGGTCCTTGAAGAGGCGTCTGGCGTCATATAGCAAACATTCAAGAGTTCATGGAGGGAAAAGAGAGAATTATTAGAATTATTGACGGATGAAGGATGATGGACTTGTCGCCTGCAGTTACAGATGTTCACCTACAGAGGGCGACACCTTCCTCACAGTTTACCTTCATTCAACAACAAACACAGAAGCCAGCTCCTCTTCATCACCACGAGCTGTTTCATGAAGGAATTTAAAAAATGAAGTGCGACTGTGATAAGATATAAAAATACAAATCAGAAGCTCATTAACACACCAGATCCACGGCCACACAGTGTGTGTGTGTGTGTGTGTGTGTGTGTGTGTGTGTGTGTGTGTGTGTGTGTGTGTGTGTGTGTGTGTGTGTGTGTGTGTGTGTGTGTGTGTGTGTGTGTGTGTGTGTGTGTGTCTCCTGAGCAGTACAGGCTGTGCCACTCTTTATACTTTCCCCCTTTTCACTAACGCTGCATTCACATCCACAACAGTCGCAACACAACAGACCTCAGGAAACTCCTCGAACGCTCCCAGAGACAAAACATCGCTGACGTTCCTCTGACGCAGCAGAGAAACGTATTGATTCAACAACTGAGAGACAAGTGTTTCAAAAGACAAAAGACGGCAGTGGAAAAAATAACAAAGTACATTTAAGTACATTTACTCAAGTACTGTGCTTAAGTACAAATTGACAGAATTGTAACTGTTACGTTCTTTTTCTTCTCAACTACAATTCAGAGGCAAATATTACACTTTTTACTCCACTACATTGATTTGAAAACTTGAATTACTTTGCAGATTGCGATTAATATCACAAAACATTATCATTAAATAAGTTATGATGTTATATTACAAGTTAAAATGAAACTTTATTGATCCCTGAGGGGGGAAATGACCAACAGAAGTGCAGACAGTCGCTAAAACTGAGCTTCACAATAACTTCAAAGTTATGAACAAATTAATGATCAATAATTATAATGCAATAAAATATATGATTCTGTATAATGAGTACTTTTACATTTACTAGTAACTATATTTTGATGCCAGTACTTAAGACTTTAATGCAGGAATGTAACTTGTAACAGAGTATTTCTTTACAAGATCTGAGTCCTTCTTCCACCTCTGCAAATAAAGCAAGCAGGCACACACACACACACACACACACACACACACACACACACACACACACACACACACACACACACACACACACACACACATTAAGTCCTGGCCTTCACATTCCTGGCTGAACACAGGAAAGCCTCTCTGATCACAAAGACCAAACCAGAGAGAATAAAAACATTCAAATGGAAGAAAGAGACGACGGAGCTGCTGCTTTTAATATTTATCACCTGGACTTAATTAACAAAACAACTTCAGCTGAGTTCATCCAACTGTTCCACTTTCTAATTGTAGCTTCACACATGAGCTTTAAATTCAACAAGGAATGAATGAACTCCTTTTTAAATGCAGTCCTGAGAGCTGTTAAGACGATGGACGGGAGGCAGGGATGCATAGGAATATCTAACTCGTCTACAAACCGCTGATAGCAACCACAGCTTCATTCTTGAACGCACCACAGAAATGAACATGAGCACAGATGGAGAAAGGACTCATGCCTGAACAACACAATACAACCACGACAAATAATACGACACTCAAATGTGCAATAAAACAGATTCTGTGTTTGCTCGAGTGTTTTATCACCGTTAGCCGAGCCAAGTAAACTTGTTTGAAGTCTGTTTGTTTCTGTGGTCTGAGCAGAGCTGCCCAGTGGACCTCACAGCTACAGACTGGAGGAGCTGGCCTACACAAGGAGCGGAGACAAAGGAGACTCTGCCAACATCGGTGAGAAACACTTCAGAGCTGAGTGGCGAGCTCAGTACGCCTCCAACCCAGCAACAACACATGTTCAGCATTCACTCGACTTTCTGCCAAATATGCTTCTTTGCTGTCTTGTAGAGATTTAGGTGAGAACATCGATGCCGCTCCCATTCCTTCTGCTAAATATGAAGCTACTACCAGTTAGCATAGCTTAGCATAAAGACTGTAAACATGGGGGAAACGCCTCTAAAGCTCGCACCGTCACGTCACCCGTTGGTTTGTGCTCTACCATTGTGAAGCCTCGAGTTTGAGTGGGCTGAGTGGGTGGAGCTTAGGAGGATATCCTGATTGAACCTAAGGGTAGCAACTTGTCAATCACAAACTAGCCACACCCTAAAGCATGCTCTGCTTTATCGTCTATTTTACCCTAAGGAAGGTATGAGGGAGGCTCATTGTCTCATAAATACAATCCTGCTGGCCTTAAGCAAGAGGTTTAAACCTCTACAGTGGCGATACGCTTATCTCCCCATTCAACCCAGTTGGTCTAGGCAGGGTCCGGTTCTGCTCGAGGTTTCTGCCTGTTAAAAGGCAGTTTTTTCTCGCCACTGTCACCAAGTGCTTGTTCACGGGGGAATGTCGGGTCTCTGAAGCCTGAAAATAAAGCGGTGGTTCATTAAATTAAAGGTGGATAACTGGGCTGTGTTTACTTCACTCTCACAGTTTTCTCCCTCTTTTTTCTTCAGGAGTGATCGCTCGGCATCCGCTCTTCTTCCCTTACCTGAAGAAACACCTGACTTCTTCTGTGGTGGAGGAATACTTCTCCCACCTCATCCAGCCGGGGCTGAAAAACGCTGTCACACGGTGAGAAGAGGGATGAAAGTTAGGATGTGTGCGTGTGTTTGAGGAAGGGAGAGAGAGCATTTCAACACACACACACACACACACACACACACACACACGCAGAGCATGAAGCAGCAGCGATTAGCAGCTGTGGTCGGTGTAATCACTGTCAGACGTCGGCCTTCAGCAACAAGACACAACAGAGCGAAAACAAGATGCGCAATCTGCTGGTGAACAGATGAGTCACGATCGAGCTGGACACACACACACACACACACACACACACACACACACACACACACACACACACACACACACACACACACAGAGCTAGCTATGACACTGTAGGAAAACCACCCTGACCTCCTCATGTTTGTTTTCTTCTTCGCTCAGTATTTCTGTTGAGCACAACAGTGCGACTCCTCACTTCATCCTACGGACAGAAAATCTGAACTTTTTATTGTCCACGCTTCAGCCTAGTGCACCTTTTCATTCATATATCACCGCTGACTTCATGCTCAAAAACCTTGATTTATTGGTTAATATAACTTAAACCAAGATCAAGTCACGACCAAGACCAGAGTGTATCGAGACCAAACGAGACCAAGGCAGGACAAGTCCCTCACTGCATGACACAATAAAGGACTAAAATAGATTTTTCCACATTCACATGAAAACACCCACAGAAGACAAATGATATATTGGTCAGGTGATATTGACCAATCGCAGATATATCGGCATCGATGTATCGGTGTGTTTTCTGATATCGGCTGATATGAAACGTTTTGGTTTTACAGAACACGATGCACAGAAACATTGACGAACCACCGCTGCGGCGACTCTGTGTGAAAAGGACTAAAGACTGATACTTATTAAGACCATATATAGTCTCATATCATGATAACGACAATAGGTTAAGTGCCCAGCCCCTTTCTACAGACCAAAAATGAATCGATGAAAATAAAAAGTATGTTATGCTTCTGAAGGCTGGTACACATCACAGGGCTTCCTCCCTTTGAGTGCATGACACAAAGCTGCTTGTTATATTGTGTCCAGCAGCAACTACAGGGAATCTAAAATCCTCCCTGAAACATCTAAACCATGTTTACTGTCTCTGTTTACAAACCCCACAAATACCACACTGACGAAGGTTTGACAGAGTGCTGAAGACACTGGAGGACCGCTGTGGTTCAAACTGTCATCCTGCAGTCAGGAAGAAAACCACAACTGACTGAGAGGAACCAGGAACACAACATCCACTGAAACCAAGACACAACACCGTAAACATTACTGACTGTCATAACCCTCCTCAAAGGTCGTGACACAGCAGTGTAGACACAATACGAGCCAACGGTTCAAACATCCGGAGGCTCAGGATGTTCAGTTTGTCTCCAAACAAAAGTATCGATTCTCTTAACGACCCAAACAAAGAAAAGCTTTCTGCAACATCACAAATACTTTAAAGGCGGCTGGCAGAAGGTAAACCACTGATGAGCTGTCATGGCCGGACAAAGATGTTCACGTTTTGTTGTCCAGTACATTGAAGGAGAAGACATCCTCAGTGAGAAAATATGTCCTGCCTGAAGATTTATGCCCCGGCCACGTCTGAGTTAAACTGATGATGGCTGAGCACGAGCTAAGATAATGGAAGTAAATACAACTGTTTATTACCAAGGAGGTTGTGTTCTTGCCCCGGTTGGTTGGTTGGTTGTTTGGGTAATAAATTAATGTCTCAGGGAAAATTGCATGAATCCTGATGGAAAAGATTTAAAGTTTTAAAGAAGATTTAAATGATTTAACTGAACGTGGATTAGGCTCGGTTGAATTAGAGGGAACTGTAGGGCTTTGGCAGAGGCATGTGTTCTGCTGAGTGCCATTCTAGATTTGAAACTAGAAGTAGCAAAAGTAAAAGTAGTCGGACAGTAAAAACAAATGAAACATCCACGGAAATTTTGATGCATGAAGATCCATCAATATTTATTGCATCATGCCATTGTAGCCCTCTGAATCCAAACCAAAACGTGAGGTGCTGAGAGATTCACCCCCCTCTCTACTTCTGAAAGCTTTCTACTAGTTTACCTGTCACATAAAAGTCTAACAAAAAGTAAATATGCCATAAGTCGCCAAAAAAATCTGATATCCTGCAGTTACCACTAGTGGCTGCTATTGAGCAAAAGATGCTGAATAGCTTGAATTGCCCCCCGGGGACAAATTAAGTTTTCTGAATTGAATTGAAGCTGCTGAAACTGCCACACAGGACAGGTGTTAATCTGCAGGTATGATGGAGGATTTTTGGAAACGGTTGAAGACGTGCGTGGCCGGCGTCCATGTCTAAGCGATGACTCAGCGCGCGGCGTGTTAGCGATTAGCTTAATGAAGAGGTGGAGGCCATAAAGCTCGCTGACCTGCATCTCCTCTCACACCCCGAAACGCCTCCATGCCGCCACAGACGCTTCATTAGTGCACCTCCACCGCTCGTTAAAGCTGCAGGAGGCCCGTACACACACACACACACACCACAAACACACACACACACCACAAACACACACTGTCGGATCAAAAGCTGCACACACACTTTAACTCACAACCCACGTGGGTCCATAAAAACAGACTGCACACACACATTAACGTGTGATTGTGAGCAATAAACCGCCAAATGAACACATGGTGCCAGGCTGTGCTGGCAGGCGTGCGTGTGTGTGTGTGTGTGTGTCTGTGTGTGTGAGACTTTGCATTGCCATGGTTACAAGTGTGTGTTTTTTTTGTGGTTTGTAGATACAGTCTGCCGGGGATCCACGGCCTCAACTTTGTCCTGCAGAGTTCACTGGGAGGGGGAGGGGTGGCGTCTCTACGAAGTGACCCCCAGGTAACGCACACAGTCTCACACACAGTCTCACACACACAGTCTCACACGCACACACACACACACACACACACACACACACACACTAACTCTCAACTCTTTCTCAACTCTGTAGTTTCTTTCCAGTAAGTCGTCTTCCTCTTTCTGACGTCTCTTTCGTCACCTCGTCTCTCCCTCTGTGTCCTCATTCAAACTGATTAAAATTCACAGTGTGTCGATGTTAATAAAGTTTAATTATATATTGTATTTTATATTTTCAATAAGATCCACTCAACTACTATTTCTACATAATATATTTCCTGTTTGAAATACACACTGTGCTTTATGAAATATACATCCATCCTGCATGTTGTATATACTCCACATGTGTTTGCATATTAAGGCTGCAACTGACCTTTATGAACACTGTCGATTATTTATAAAATGTCAGAAATGACGTTACAGAACTTTACAGTTGCTCCCTTTAGTGTGGAAATGTCACAGCATAGAATAACTACAAGAAAGATAGAAGATGGATCATTTCTGTTATGAACACCTTCAACTTCTCAGTGAAGTAACCAACTCCTTTTCCCTCATTAACTCCTCACTTGTCAGTCAACTGTCCCTACTCTTGTCCTGTTATAATTTAAATGTGACTCTGTGCTGCGACTCTTTAAAGAGCGTCCATCATCTGACTAAGTATTGATTAAATAAGCAAAACTACGGTGGGGGCGGTGGACGAGTAATGTTGGTGAATACCTGAACACCAGTAGACCCCTAACAATGACCACCAGGGCAACAATACAAACAGTGCATAGGAATAACTACTGGATACTACAGTACATGATGTGGGTGGTTATTTACAATATACGTATTACAGCTGCATTAATCTATCAGTTAATCAATCAGCTGTCAACTGGTAAATTGTCACAGACTATTTTGATGGTTGATTTGAGCAATTTTTAAAGAAAGAAAGTCAAATTCACTGATTCTGCTTCTTAAATGTTGATGTTTTCTGACTTCTGTCCTCGTCTATGACAGTTAACTTCATATGTAATAATATTATAGTAAATACACTGTAGTCATTGTGTAGTATGAGGCACATATCTTTAAATATTTTTATTTTAAAGTTGTCACCTCACAATCTACAGAGTGCTTGCTTGACTTATATGTTGTTGATTGATTGATAAAGCTGATTCTGACGTCGCAAGTAGCTGCAACGATTAGTCGATTAATCAGTTCAACAAAAACTGCCAACACTCATTTTTCCAAGTAAACTGTCGAACATTTTCTGGTTCCAGCGTCTTAAATGTGACGATTTGCTGATTTTCTTTGTCATTTATGACAGTAAATGAAGAGTTTAGGAGTTTTTTACTGTTGGTTTGACAAAAGAAGCGATCTGAAGACGTCACTTTGGGATCTGGGAATCAGTGATGAGCATTTTTCTCAATTTTATCGACTTAACAATTAATCGTGACATAAAAATACATGTAAAGCACTTGTTTCCAACCAAACATCAACACTAAAAAAATAAGAAAAAGCCTAATTTCTTGTCAGAAACCAGCTGACCCGGATGTTTCCTCAATGCTCTTTCACCTCCTTCTTTATAACCTCCTTTCACCCTCCTCCTCCTCTTCATCCCTTGTTCAGACGCTCCAATAAAGTTTTTTACCGCCTCGCTGGAATCCACAACACATCAAAGACACACACAAACTGCTCAGCACACTCTCAACGTGCTAACACACACACTTCACAGTCGAGGACATGAAGTTGGAAAGACTGAAAGTTTTTTATCCTTCAGTTGTTTGATGGTTTTCCTCTGGTTTCTCAGGGTAAAGCCTTCGGTCAGATGCTGCTGGACTTGAAGCTGAGAGGACTGCCCGACCTCAAATCACTGGTGGACTGAACGAGAAAGAGTGAGAGACACTGAGAGAAAGAGGAGCTGTGGGAAACCGAGACATAAAAACATTTAATGACAAGAAATGAAAGTGAGGAAAACCTCCAGTGAGACAGAAACAAGCCTATACAGAGGAATTAAGTTCTTATGTTATTAATTCAGATTCTGAGCATTTTATCAACCAAAAGAGAGCATTCAGGAATAAAACACCATAAAGTACTTAATAAGTTTCAACAGTTTGGTCACATTTTTCCCACCAGATCTTGATAAATCAAAAATCTACGACATCTTGTTCAAATAATGAAACTTCGTCACATCAACAATCCGTCAACACTGTGCAGAATAACAGCATGAAGATTGTCTTTGAAGGATAATTCTGGTCTGTTTTCCAGTAAGTTGAAATCTGAGATCTGGTGACTAAAAGAAAAGAAACCAGAGTCGTCAGATTATCGGACGAGTCTAGAGCAGTCCGGTCGAACTTATCTACAAGGTGAGCGGTGAGGAAATCACTCCGATTGTCATCAGTAAACATCCATCACAGTTTACAGACCTGCAATTTCAATACCGTGAAAAATATCGAATATGACAGCAAATTTCTGATAAGTGGACCTTTTTTATAGAGCGAAACAGAAATGTACAGCCTGTATCAAGTCTGGCTGTTGTTTAAAGGGCATTTCAAAACTGAGAAAGAAAGATTTTGTGATACTTTTGGCCAGATCACCCACCCCCTGGCTCAAGGGAACATTTTTGGGGTAAATGTGCACATCCTCACAATTTGGTCTCAAACAAACTTGAGCGCTGTACCAGCTCGACCTCTGGAGGAGCGGTGGTTTAGGTTTCCCTCGGAGGGTAAACAAAGCGTCCGCCATGGTTGCGAGTCACTCCGGTCGGACATCAGAGACACATGCTCGCAGGCCTCAGGTTTTCAGCTCGTTCACCTCAACACGACCCGGCTCCGATGTTCGCCGCCCCGCAGGAATGTGTGTCTCCTTCCACCAAACCGAGTCTCTGGCTTCCAGTCTGTTTATCCATAATTGCAAACAGACTGAAGCCGCAGTCAGAGTCACTCCACAGCTTCCGTCGTGGCTGAAAACTCATCCACCTCCTCTGAATCATATCCCCCTTTCCCAAATCTTTCCCCTCATGCTGCTGCAGTTTGTTTTCATCAGTAAAGAAGAAAAAATACCATCGGACTCTTTGCCCCTGTCGATTTCTTCTCTCCTATGAGTCAGTTCTTAGGCTCCTGGAAAATCGTTAAAGCACTGTTGCTCTGACCGTCGACTTTGACCTCTTCGGGACTTTTTTTTGGGAATCGTATTTTTGCGTTCAGAACTGTGAGTCTGCTAAATATTAAGAATCCTCAAGTGTGAGCCCAAACAGAAATGAAGCACATTATACAATCAGCCCAGACAAATGACTAAACAATGGTCTTCTGAACCGAAGTGTTTCACACACAATAACATGATAGATTAGAGCAATAGAAATCCTTCCAAACAGGAATTGAAAACAGAGTTGCATGAGTATAAATCAGACCAATTACAGAGGAATCACATGGGAAAAATAAATATCCATCAGCCTGTCGTTGGGATTTAAAGACGACACTGAAGTGGTCAGGTTTGCAGAACGAGGTGTTTATAATGAAGGTCATAAATTTCAGCTAATTTCCTGTTTTTACAGAATCCCAAATTGAAAAAAGACAAGCCCGGACATCAACGTTTAGCATTGAAAAGTTAAACAGCACTCACTTCTTAATGATAAAGATGAGGTTTGAGAGAAAACTTCACATCTGTCCTACATATTGCCGCTTCTAAAAAAGCAGACCGTGTGAAACATTTTGCAAGACTGCGTTCGTTTTGTGAATAACACTTCATCATCGTGGATGAACGATTTCCAGCTAATTCTTCATTCAGCCCCCAAATCAACATGAATTGTTTGATGTTGACCCAAAGCTCTGAGTGTGTTGAAATGGATTTCTGAGCAATTGTTGCTCATATTGTGAACATATTTTAGTCATTTTGGATGCTCTCTTTTGTCTAGATAAATATCAGACTTCCCTTCTTTTGGCTGCAGGATTGTTGTGGAGCCTTTTAATGTCCGTCCCAACCTCCTGACCTTAGTTAGAAATGTCTTTGATGTAGCAGAAGATGCCAGAATGAAACTCTAACCAGCATTAAGATGTTAATTATGCAGAACAATGTGACATTTTGTCGAGTACACTCATGGTGCTGAGGTATTAATCGAAATGATTAGACTAAAATCTGTTTTCAGTATGACTTTTCATCCACTTGTTACATTGATGGATGTTCTTTGCTGTTTAAAATTAGATCTAATATTTTCTTTATTTAACTTTAACAAGAGGTAAACAGGGTTCCCTTGAGTAGTCAGAAAAGTACAAAAACATTAGTAGATTTATTCTCAGGAAAAGGAAATGTAATAAAAATATAGTAGATCAGAATAATAAAGATATTCAGTGTATTATAAAGTAAACCATCCCAGTTTAAAGAATAACTGCCTCAATACATGAACCAGTTTTTTGTCAAAGCACATAAGACCGTTACATTTCAGTCCAGTAGTTGTTCAGAGAAACCAACAAGTTTGTCTTCACTTCAGTAGTTTTAAAACAAACAACACAAAGATAAAGGCTCCACAGTTCTTCAAGCTGAAGCAGTTCAGGTTCTGCAAATGAAGATCATTAATGACCGTCCCAGATATTACGGTGATCCATCCAGTAGACGTTGAGAAATTTAAGTCCTGACACTTTGGGTGTTGCAAGTTTAGTGAAAAAGCAAAGGTCCAAGCATTGAGTTTTTCTTCATTTTAGTAGATTCAAAATAAACAATAAAGCAAAAAGGTAACTTTTTAAATTTGAAGCAGTTCAGCTTCACTCTGGTCAAACCCTGCAGTATCAATCAAATTAAAAGCTTTTACCTATTTGTTATTTTAAGGCAATGAAGTCCGTCCCAGATATCATGGTGATCCATCCAGTACTGGTTGAGATATTTCAATCTGGACACTTCGGGTGTTGCCAGTTGGGCATAAAAACATAGGTCCAACCATTGGACCTTGTGAGTTTTCCTTGATTTTAGTAGATTTAAAACAAACAAAAAAACATGAAGGCTCCAAATTTCTTAAAGCATAAAGAACGCAGGTTCTTTTGCTAATTCTGGTCAAACTCTACAATATCAATCAAGTGAGATCTCATATTCATTATTGAGTGTAAAGGCAATGAAAACCATGATTGTCTTCCCAGATACAGTGTTCCATCCAGTACTTGAGCAAAAAAGCAAAGGTCCGAGAATTGACCCATGTGGAACACCGTCAACTTTTTCTTAACTTTAGGGAGATTTATAACAAAGCTTGTTTTGCTTTGTTACTTTGAGACACCGAGTCTGTGCCAAATTTCTGTGAAAACCAAAAAAGGGAAGTGATGATAAAAACTTTACTTGCTCACATGGATCCGTCATGTAGGACAAAACTGCTGAGTTGAGTTGAAGTGCCTTGCTCAAGGGCAGCTTATTGTTCTTACTCCTTTAGATGTTCCAGCTCGAGCAGGATTTAAACCACTGACTCCTTTTCTGCCAAAGTGAAAACAGACAAACTTTTTCACTGTTTCTCAGACTGTTGATGTTTACGAGGCACGACATGTTTGCAGGAATCTCCTTATTTTTGAACCACAAGTGCTTTTTCTACCACAGTGTTGATTTTATTAAAGGGAGAGCCACTTCAATTTTTATATTTTCTGACACATTATTTCACTTCATTCATTTTTAACTTGAAACTCATCAGAAATGTCATAAATCAGATGATTCAATTCATAGAATCAAAGAAATCTGTTTCAATCAAAGCTGTTATGATTCGAAATATAACTATAAGCAACTTTCGCATGTTTTAAACAAACAGTCACTTCTTCACTTCTTGTATATTATAGTTTGAAGTTTGATTTTTCTGCTTTCTACAAATCACGAAATGCATTTAAACAGTGAGTTGATTTCTGTATGATTTTTGTAGATACCTAACTGAAGAGATTAAAAAATATTTTTATGAGCAAAGCTTCTGTTTCATGTTGTGTGTGTTTCAGTTGTGCGACGTTCTTGTGTGTCAGTGTTTATTTGTGTTGATGACAACTCAAAAACATTTGTTTGCTTGTTTATAGTAACAAAATGTTTATCCTTGTGTGCAATCGTATTTATATATTTTCTATAAGAATAAAAACAAAATCAAGCTGTATTCATAAATAAAAACTTGCATTCGTAACTATATAGATTCACTCATTTACAGACTGATTGTTTAATTCACCAGCACAATAAACTGCCCTCATACACTGAATAGCCTAAATATGCATTAAAATAAATATTTACATATGACCCCACATGTGTAAATTCAATGTATACATTTAAATTTATAACATTTACTTATACCAAGAAAAACAAAAACTACATCTGCATCCATTTAAGATCTGAGATCTGCATGGACAGATGAACTGTTCCTTTAATGAACAACCTTTGTTTACCACAAACGGCAGCATCACTCTGACAAACTGAACATTCATCACATGCAGACAGCATGGGAACAAGTGTGTGTGTGTGTGTGTGTGTGTGTGTGTGTGTGTGTGTGTGTGTGTGTGTGTGTGTTCATTCATCAGTGTGAGAGCTGCAGGTTGTCTGTTGACTCGTTTTTCAGTCCGAGCAGCACAAAGGAGGCGTCCTGACACGAAGCGGCCTCTCTCTGTGACATCGAGGATAAAGGGAGATAAATGACATGTCCGTCATTTTTCATTTCTTTTTACGCCTCTTTGTTTTCTGTTCTCTGTTATTGTCTGAACACACACCAACACATCAAGACTCCCAAACTGTGACTGCACAGAAGCTGAAACCAACGTTGATATCATCTTTGGATTTCTTCAGTTTATTTTCTAGAAAGCAAGACTTTTAAAAACTATAAAGAATTACGGGACCTTATAAAATCCTATAACCGTACTGCATATACTGAGGAGTACGTTCTGAATTTTTGAGCCAAGTGTCATCTTTTTAACAATGATATAATAATTCCTTCCATTTCAAGAAGGCCCTCACATTTCACGTTTTCAGCTCTGAAGCTATATTAACAAGATCTGTGGACCAAATAACTTCTAGATGTGACAGAACTGCATTAATACTTCACACAATCAGAATTTGGTTCGGGACAAATTTCAACCCAATCCAGTGAGAAATAAACAGTTGGTGAGGCTGAAGAATGACGACATTTAGCTCAGAGGGCCTAACTTCAAAAAATCTAAGAAAAATACAGGTATAGGATTTTACAACGTCGCGTCATTTTAATTGAAGTTTCTACATTAATTTTTTCAAGAAAATCCGTGACATGAACTGGGAGGTCTGTCGTGAGCTTGTATGGATGAATGTATAACATTTTTAAAGATGTTATATTACTCCATAATCTATCATTTTCAGAAAATAACACGTTTTCATACTTTCGTAGTTTAATTTCGTAGGTAAATACTTTTTAATCAATATATTAACTAGAAATGCTTTTTTTACCCACACAAAGGATTTTAAATGTTACATTTATTGGTTTTATTTCATGTTTGTGTCTGCGATGAATTAAAGCTTTTCTATCTGTGTGATACCTATTGAGCCTGTTTTTCACTGGGTTCAGGTGGAAAACAGGACGTAAACTTATTACACGTATTGTTGTGAAAAAAAGGTTATCACTCCCCACACATCGGATGTTTTCAGCTCTTCACCGGAGGCTGAACAAGAAAACGTCAACAGTCCTGAATCACAACTAAAAGGACAAAGATTGAGGATTTAATGTGAGGACAAAAACCTGCAGAGTCACCTGTGAGAAGGATGCTAATTTAGTTTTTGTTTCTAATTATCTGCAAGTTTTATCCTTTAAAAAAGTCTCACATCTCCTCCCCAAACGGCTGGAGAGCATTAACACACACACACACACACACACACACACACACACACTCACACTGAGCAGTCAGATCTCGTCACTCAGCCTCATTCACCTTTTCTCTGCAGCTCAGTCGGGGTCACTTCAACACATTCAGCAGCTGAAGTCTCATCTTTCAGCAGCAGTCAGGCTGCCTCAGCGGGGGGTGACGGCTCAGTGTGTGTGTGTGTGTGTGTGTGTGTGTGTGTGTGTGTGTGTGTTTCCATAATCTTCCCTTAATCCTAAAATCCTCTTCTTCTCTGTGAAGGAGACAGAGAATAAATGAGTGAGTGACAGAAATGAGAAGCAGCTTCACTCCTCAGTGTAACAAACCAGTGAATTACCCATCATGCTCGGGGTGTGGCGTCCCTCCAGCAGCATTCAGACACTCAGTCGAGTTGGACGAGCGTTAAAGCTGCAGATGATGAAGCGGCGACTGAAAACACTTTATAAACGCTCTCATTTAGATTCCTGAAGAGTCTCGGACTGAGAGTGAAGACGCTGCTGCAGGTCGATGATGACGATGATCAAAGTTTCTGCAGGACCTCTTCATCATCTTCAGCCGGGTTATGATCAAGCACTGAGATTTTTCATAACTGATTATTTTACAAAATAAACTTTTTGTCAACTGAATTTGAGGAACTGGACTCTCCCTCCAAACACTGGTCTGCAGTCAGTAAATGTACGTGATTATTATCTTATTGTAAGATTTTACGTATAACCTTTTTCTAAACCTCACCAAACGACCGTTTAATGTTTTGTTTGTTTATTTGTTTTGTCATCTTTACGGCGGTGCATGATGATGCAGCATCTGATAGCTCCTCCAAATTTCACTACATTTTGCTTTTTAAACCGACATTTCTTCGGCTTTACTGCTGATACTGTCATTATTGGAGAAGGAAGCGGGTGTTTTGGATTAAGGGTAGCGGACTTTGAGACCATCACGGCCCACAGCGTCTTTCAACCATCTAACCTGAGCGGCTGGACCGCCCCAGGGAGGAGGAGAGTCGGAACAAGAGCCATGCTAATCCAGCTAATGTCAAAGGAAAAGGAAATGGACAAAGGCTGGACAAACAAGGTGCAACCAGAGACTGTTGTGCCCACAGAGACCTGTCTGGGATCAAGCTGTTTCACTCTCAGATTACAGCCGGAGGAGGAGGTGGACTCTGTGTTTACCTCATTGATGCTCGGTGCTCACAGTTGATGGACAGATGTCGAAGTTTTGATGTGAAGATGCCGACGACATTCATCATGACGCAGATTCAAAAGATGCACTGAGTGTTTATGTGTATAAATAACTGTTGTGTGTTTGTGTCTCATGATGAGTTCATGAACTTCTATTTCTCTGGATTTTACAAAAACAGATGTGGCCTGACAGACTAATGGGCAATACCTGTGTGTGTGTGTGTGTGTGTGTGTGTGTGTGTGTGTGTTTGAAGAAAAGAGTAAATAAACTGCAGGCGGTGGAGGAAATTTCCCACAATGCATCACAAGCAGAGACAGAGTTATTAGAGCTGATTACTGAATGTCTGCAGTCGTCACCAAGAAAGAGCTGAGCCGGCAGTTCACACACAGCTCTGTGTGTGCGTGTGTGTGTGTGTGAGTGTGTGTGTGTGAGTGTGTGTGTGTGTGTGTGTGTGTGTGTGTATGTGTGTGTGAAACCATTTGGTGGTTTCTGGAAGCTGAACCACTGTGACCTCAGCATTGCTCCGTTTGAGTGTCAACCACTCGCTGCAGAGTTCCCATGATGCTCCACACTCACGTCTATGTGTGTGTGTGTGTGTGTGTGTGTGTGTGTGTGTGTGACCGACATTTGCTGTGGTGGAAATTGTGAGTGTATTTGGTTGGCTTTGTGGTGGAAACCTCGTGTGTGTGTTAATACTCCTGACATTGTGAGGAACAGTTTGTCTGCTGCTCGAGTCAGGTTTTTTTTTTTTTTTTGACATTTTCATGGACGAAAACTTCTTAAAGGAACAGTTCACCCAAAACTGTAAAACTCAGCCATCATCTCCTCCTGATGATATAAAGTCAGGCTCAGTCATCGTCTCCTCCTGATGATATAAAGTCAGGCTCAGCCATCTCCTCCTGATGATATAAAGTCAGGCTCAGTCATCGTCTCCTCCTGATGATATAAAGTCAGGCTCAGCCATCGTCTCCTCCTGATGATATAAAGTCAGGCTCAGCCATCTCCTCCTGATGATATAAAGTCAGGCTCAGTCATCGTCTCCTCCTGATGATATAAAGTCAGGCTCAGTCATCGTCTCCTCCTGATGATATAAAGTCAGGCTCAGCCATCGTCTCCTCCTGATGATATAAAGTCAGGCTCAGCCATCATCTCCTCCTGATGATATAAAGTCAGGCTCAGCCATCGTCTCCTCCTGATGATATAAAGTCAGGCTCAGCCATCATCTCCTCCTGATGATATAAAGTCAGGCTCAGCCATCATCTCCTGATGATATAAAGTCAGGCTCAGTCATCATCTCCTGATGATATAAAGTCAGGCTCAGTCATCGTCTCCTCCTGATGATATAAAGTCAGGCTCAGTCATCATCTCCTGATGATATAAAGTCAGGCTCAGTCATCGTCTCCTCCTGATGATATAAAGTCAGGCTCAGTCATCATCTCCTCCTGATGATATAAAGTCAGGCTCAGTCATCATCTCCTCCTGATGGTATAAAGTCAGGCTCAGCCATCATCTCCTCCTGATGATATAAAGTCAGGCTCAGTCATCATCTCCTCCTGATGATATAAAGTCAGGCTCAGTCATCATCTCCTCCTGATGATATAAAGTCAGGTGAAGTCTCGTAGTCCACAGAACATCTCTGGAGCTTCACAGTGAAACAGAGTTGCAGCGTTCTGCTGGAGATCCCAGACTGATGTGTTTACTTCAGGTACAGTTTAGTTCAGCAGCGACAGTGAAGATTTCAGCTTTAATAATGTTGATAACGACTGAATTCTTATTTCTGGGTGATAAACTTTTGGATTAGCTGCAAACTGCATCATTACAAAGGCAGTTTTTTAAGCCGTGTTGCTGATAATACTCGAGTACTTTTACTTAAATTAGGTCTTGAATGCAGTACTTTAACTTCAATAAAGGATCTGACAACTTCTTCCAGCTCTGCTCATGTCCCTCCTTTCACTTTCAGTCTCTCTCTCTCTCTCTGTCTCTCTCATCACCTGTGACGTCACGCGGTCCTCCTCCCCCGTCTCCAAAATCTCCCTGAAGGAGGAAAAATCTCCAGAGAGGACAGAAGGAGGTCAGAGAGAAGCAGAGGAGTGAAGAAGATAGAAATCAAACACAGACTCTTCTCCTCCTCCTCCTCCTCCTTCTTCTTCTTCTTCTTCGGTGGTCTTCTGTCGCAGTCATGCTGGACACCCTCACCTTCCTCCTGGAGAAGCTCTTCCTCCTCGCCCACATCAAGCTGTCCAGCCTGCTGCCTCCTCTGGGCGCAGAGCGGCCGCTCACCAGGCGCTGTGAGCGGGATGAGTCTCCTCCGCAGCCCGCCGGAGCTCCTCACAAGTTCCAGCGGGGAGACCTGCTGGAGGTTCCCCGGACTCTCTTCACCCATTTCGGCATCTACCTGGGCGAGAACCGGGTGGCGCACCTCATCCCGGACATCCTGCCGGCGCTGACCGCTGACAGCGCGCAGATTGGGGAGATGGTGACCAACACGCGGCTGCTGCTCGGGGTGCTCTCCAAGCGCGCCAGCATCCGCGTGGACTCGGTTGAGGACTTCGCGTACGGAGCCGGGATCCTGTTGAACGTCATGGACCGGGCGGTGCGCCGGAGCCCGCTGTCCAGCGAGGAGGTGGCCCGGCGGGCGGAGAAGTTGGTGGGCAGCGTGTCCTACAGCCTGATGTGGAACAACTGCGAGCACTTCGTCACCTACTGCCGCTACGGGACGGCGCAGAGCCTGCAGACCGACCAGGTGAGCGCCGGCACCGGCACCGGGGGGGCTTTTTACGCACGCGGTCACAGTTTTTACGCGCAGGACTGCAGGCGGAGGCTTTGATGTGGCTTTTGCACGCGGAGGTTAATGGTTCCTTCTGATTTGTGCTTTTCACACTGACGCACTCTGATCACGTTCACACCATCCTGAGAGTCAGAGCCGTGTGAAGCGTTCCTGCAGGCTTTAGCGTCAAAATGGAAACAAAAGATCAACAAACACACTTAAAATAACTCAGTCAGGAGAACACGGAGGACGAGCTGCGTCTAATCTGGTGCTGAGTTTCTTTACACATCATTGAGTTCATTGAGTTCTGCTTTAGTGAAGCGGTACCTTCTCTGGAACCATCTGCGCTTTTATGCACCAGACGAGCTTTAACAAGGCGACTGTGCAGCCTCGTAAAGTTTCAATGAGCCAGACTGCTCACTGTTCGGTTCTGTTCTGCCACGATCCGGTTCAGGTTGTGATTTTAGTCTGAAGGTGTTTTTATTTCCTGCAACAGACCAAAAAAAGCAGAGATAATGCAGACACAGCGGGAAACATTAAAAAGTCTTTATTAAAGTGTTATTTATTAGAATCGTTTTTTCACCAGGGCCCCAGAAACGGTGTCAAGGTCTGTAACCACTGTAATATAAGAGTGGAAACTGACAACACAGACTAAATAATCATAAATGACAAGACAACAGAAGTGTCTCATGTCTTAAAGGAACAGTTCACCCAAGAAAAAAAAAAAAAACAGTTCTGGAGCTTCACAGTAAAACAGAGTTGCAGCATTCTGCTAAACAACTGAACAACGGAAAAACAACCAAAGAAACATCGGATGGCTCCACAGCTGCTGAGCTAAAACTGTCAGCGCACAGAGGGTGTGAATAACATCTTCTCAGAGCAGTTTGGGTTTGTCGAGTTTGTTTGAGGTTGTTTTTCCGTTTTAAATCAAGTCTCCAGCTGCAACTCTGTTTTACTGTGAAGCTCCAGAAATGTTTGGTGGACTATGAAACTTAACCTGACTTTCTTTTGTTTGGGTGAACTGTTCCTTTAAGTCATCAGTTTTCATACAAAATCTTAAAAAAGTTTTTAAAAAGATACAATAAACAATCATAAAGTGACTTTAAGTTCAGTTTTGAACATCGCAGATGTTAAAGGGTTGTAATGGAGTACTTTGTTGATACTTTAATCCGAGTACTTCTTCCTCCCCTGGCTCCTCGTCCTCCCGTTCAGGTAAAACAGACCAGAAACCAAACAGACGGACTCTGAGTGTTTCAGCATGTGAGAGTGTTTTTAAACGAGAGGAAAATCTGGGTCGCTCGTCGGAAAAGTCCAGAGAACAAGAGCTGCATTCAGCCTGCAGCCAGAAACCAAACAGTCAGTCCACAGTGATGATGATGATGATGAAGGAGGGCAGCCCAGCCTCCTGCACTCACAGCTCCAGTTTATTAGCATACGTTCAGGTCACAGAGGTAACTGTCGGCTGGTCTGAAGGAAACTTAGCTGGTGATGTTTAAAACCTTTTTAATGTTCCAGTGGACGGACGATGTTTTTATCCAGATGTTTCGAAAAGTCTGAAAATAACAGAATCAACTAAATAAACACAAAAAACTCTAAAATCTTCTTTGTCTGCTTCACAATAAAAGCCATCCTATGTCTGTCCAGTACTTTTATTGTGAAACAGAAGCAGGAGGAAATGTTGAGTTAGCATTAGCAGCAAGTTAATCCAGCTGAGGGTGAAGATCATTTCCTTTAGAGCGACAACTCCCAATTATTGTCACGATCGAATAATCTGTTGATTGTTTTCTGGATGAATCGATCAGAGGCCGAACCTCAAATGTCTTGTTTTGTCCACAACTAAAAGAGCTTCAGTTTACTGTCACAGAGGAGGAAAGAAACCAGATAATACTCACATTTAATAAGCTGGAAGCAGAATGAACTTCTTTTTCATACAAAATCAAACCGACTGCCCGATTATCAAAATAGTTTGCTTCAAGCTTAGGTAGATGATTTGAATCCTGTGTGGGAATTAAGCATGTCGCCATCATTTTGTTATCGATTTATAGATAAACTTACCAAAACAACAAAGTACAGCCGTCATCCAGCAAAACAAGCCTGACTCAAGGTCCACTTACTGGCTTGTTTCTGGAGGTTTCAACCAATAAGTAAACTCCTGAGGTCAACAGGGAGCTTTGATGACAGAGGTCCTAAAAGTGCTCAGCGATGAAGACCATGTGGGGAACACTTGAACAGGATTCTCTTTGTCCCCTTTCAGATATTCAGCTCTCTCACCGAGCTACCGTCTCCTAAAAGAATCAAGACTATAATTGACCAGTTGTTTATTTTCCTGTGGGGCCCCTGAGGCCCCTGTGAGAGCTCCTGTTGGCCCCCGGCCCCCCTCTAATGAACCTGGAGGAAACTGACTGCAGGCAGGTCAAATGTTTAGGTTAGCAATTACAGGAAGTGAAACTCGATCAGGAGAAAGTCTCTCTGCTGCAGGACGGCGCGCCACACGGTCTGAATGGAGAAACAGGCCACGCCCCCTCACATGCCTCCTTGTGTTATTATATAAAGTGCATTTCTGTCTGAAAAGAAGTGATCTATAAAGTGTTGAAGAACCTCAAGTTTGTTGAACTTTGATGCCAAAGTGACAGCTATATATATATATATATATATATATATATAGGAACAGATTCTTGGTTATGAATATAAATAAACAGGAAAACATTGTTGGTAATTATTATAAATATTTGTACGTGTTTCATGAAAATTACCCATATTTCCAGTTTCTCCGATCAGATCCACTTTTTACTCATATTGACACATATCACTCCATCAGCAGACACATTTATCTCATTTCCTGTCTTCCAGTTCTGCGAGTGGCTGAAGTCGCTGATCCGGGACCAGCGTAACGTTCTGCTGACGGCGCTGCTGGGACTCCTCTCCATGCTGTGTTTGGGAATATCCTCCAGCACGGCCCTGCCCACCCTCCTCATCCCCTTCACCCTGTGGATGGCCAGCTAGAAGCTCCCGGACGACATCCACAACCACCGTCAGCGTTTGAGCCTCACCGACGGTTCAAAACAGGCAGAGCCGCCATGTTGGAAGACTGACAGATATGACATAGTCATCTGCAAAGAAGTTCATACCAGTTAATGATTGTGGTACTGTATTTTACTGCTAATAACACAATAGGGACTGGACATAAACACCTTAGTTGCTTTTTCTGCTGCTTGCTTTAAGTGAACAGGTAAAGAAGAAGAACAGGATAGTTAGCATTAGCAACATTAGCAACCAAGACTGAATGGCACAAAAAATGAAAACATCACGTAGGACCGCCAGTTTAAGGGTTCTAGTTTACTTACTTTAAACTGTGGTGTTAAAGAGACCAAAGATTAGTTAAGAATGACTGAATTTTACTTAAGATGTTCTTTTTGTGATGTTTTTTGTATTTGTTGTCTTCCAAAATGGCGGTCCATAACTTGTAACCATGTCCCCAACATCACACGACACGCCTGGAAACAGAAAACCACAGAGTTAGAGGTTATTTCTCAACAACATTTCAGGTTTTTTCACACATAATGCCAGCGGTAAACTGTCTTTAATTTGAATGAGATAGCAGCTGTTCTGGGTTTCTGACACATGAAATAATGAACATTTATTTATCCTGGAAAGGTTCATTTCGCAGCCGGTGCCCTGAGAAAACCTGATCTCCAGAAGGTCAACTGTTCAGGGTCTTAAAAGGAAAGACCACAAACTCCTTTTCAGTTCATTCAGAGACAGTTTCACATTTTAATTGACTCTTAAAGAAGCACAAACTACAAAAAAAGCTGAAATGATGATTGATCGGCTGTAACTCAAACCTTTTTTGTCAGAAAAGCACAAGCACATGTTGTCTGTACATTCACACTGAGAAACTGACTCTGTGGCGGCCATCTTGTCTGTCCTTAAGGACATGAACCAGTTTCCTTCTCATCAGAACGTGTTGATGTCTCTGCACTGCAGCTCGATGGAGCTCTTCTGTAAATATCTGTAGATATCCTTCACAACCTGATTGTTCTCTAACAGTCACAAACTTTTGTACAGAATTTATTTTTTATGACGCTGTAACACTTTATACTTTATATGTAAATAAAGGAAGTGGAAGTAGAGTGGAGTTGTTCTCACTGATTTTTTGGGTCATCAGATACAAAAAAGAAGCATCAGTACTGATAGTTAGTCAAGTTTGGACCTCCTTCAGGAATTAGACTTTTCTTTGCCACCCTCCATGTTTTATGACTAAACCACACTTTTTTCATTTTGATAAAATTATGATCTTGTTTATAAAAAATGAAAATCCATTTTCAAATCAAATCTTTCTCAATGAATACAAAATACATAGAAAGTATTGTTACAGTTACTGAAATTTGAACCTTGAACTGAAATGTTTGGATTTGTTTTCTTCTCTCCAAATATTCTCGTCACATCAAACATTATTGCAGCTTAACTTTATCGTTTATTGTTTTTGGAAAAGTGAAAAAGCTATTTTAAATCTAATGCAAAGTTTTACATACAAAATTTTGAGGCAATTTAACAAATAATATTTGAAAAATACTGTGAATCAAACAGAAGAATCTCAGATAATCGATCACATGTGGATATAGTTATTAAAATACTAAAAATAAAGCAATAAAAATTGATTTACAGCAGCATCTTTTTCATTTTAGCTTAAAAATTCTAGATAAAGTCAAAAGATAAACATACAAATATGAACAATATAAAAAAGTGAAATAATTGGTTGTATATTTTTAGATTTTTGGCAAGTTTTCATTACTTTTTCTAGACTTTTGCAGTTTAAAGAGAATTCATTGAGACAAACATCACCAGTGGTGGTTATTTGGTAAAATTGCATTTACAAACATATTTTATCATCATGATGAGGTCTCATTAACCTTATATGATATTTTAAGGCAGTAGATAATATTTCAGCGGAAACATTCAGTACAATCCTGCAGTAAACTGTGAACTCTTTCTCCCTCTAGTGGCTGAATGTAGGAAGTACAGCAACATGAACAACAGGGTGACAGTATTAAGCACAGATCATAACCACTGTGCAGGAGACTAAACAAAGACAGACATCTTGTCATCGTGTCTTTATTTGAATAATTAAACCTCACTGTCTTTTCCTGGCTTCAGACACTCAGAGGTCAGAGGTCGTCTGGTTCAAACATGTAGATATTGTTCGTTTCCAAAGTTTAAGGTGTTTCCTAGTTCACTGAAACGTCCAATCAGAGGTTTTAAGTTTCATTCTGCTCTCTGATTGGCTGCAAACTAGTTGTGATGTCATAAAACCTGCAGGTGGTCAACTGAGATTTAGGTTGAAACGTTCCTCCTTCAGCAGGTTAATGAGACTAGTACTTCTACTACTGCTACTACTACTACTACTACTGCTACTACTGCTACTGCTACTACTACTGCTACTACTGCTACTGCTACTACTGCTACTACTACTACTACTACTGCTACTACTGCTACTGCTACTACTACTGCTACTACTGCTACTACTGCTACTACTACTACTGCTACTACTGCTACTGCTACTACTGCTACTACTACTACTGCTACTACTGCTGCTACAACTACTACTACTACTGCTACTACTGCTACTACTACTTCTACTACTGCTACTGCTACTACTACTGCTACTACTGCTACTGCTACTACTGCTACTACTGCTACTACTACTTCTACTACTGCTACTGCTACTACTACTACTACTACTGCTACTGCTACTACTACTGCTACTACTGCTACTGCTACTACTGCTACTACTACTACTGCTACTACTGCTGCTACAACTACTACTACTACTGCTACTACTGCTACTGCTACTACTACTGCTACTACTGCTACTGCTACTACTGCTACTACTACTACTGCTACTACTGCTGCTACAACTACTACTACTACTGCTACTACTGCTACTACTACTTCTACTACTGCTTCTACTACTACTGCTACTACTACTACTACTACTACTACTGCTACTACTACTACTACTACTGCTACTACTACTTCTACTACTGCTACTACTACTACTGCTACTACTGCTACTACTTCTACTACTGCTACTGCTACTACTGCTACTACTGCTACTATTACTACTACTACTGCTACTACTACTACTGCTACTACTGCTACTACTACTACTGCTACTACTGCTACTGCTACTACTGCTGCTACTACTACTACTACTACTGCTACTACTACTACTACTGCTACTACTACTACTGCTACTACTGCTACTACTACTACTGCTACTACTACTACTACTACTACTGCTACTACTACTACTACTACTACTGCTGCTACTACTACTACTACTACTGCTGCTACTACTACTACTACTACTACTACTGCTACTACTGCTACTACTACTACTGCTACTGCTACTACTGCTGCTACTACTACTACTACTACTACTACTACTACTACTACTGCTGCTACTACTACTACTACTACTACTACTACTACTACTACTACTGCTACTACTACTACTACTGCTACTACTACTACTACTACTACTACTGCTACTACTACTACTACTACTGCTACTACTACTTCTACTACTGCTACTACTACTACTGCTACTACTACTACTACTACCACTGCTACAGCAGTCAGTAGTAGTGCTGCAGTACTTCTCTGTGTAGTGCAGTTGGGAAACACTGAGTCCACAGTGAGAGATGAATTGAGTAATCGTGGCTCTAACGTTGCTTAATTGTATTAATCCTGACGGAGCAGCTCTGTAATGTTCTCAGGGTTTATGTGACTCAGCTGGAGTCTGGAGGGAAATCAGTCCAACGAGCTCAGAACAGGCAGCAGCAGAGTGAGTGTTGGCCTTTTATACTTCTACAGTACGCGGCATATCACACATGCGTTCACATTACATATACATGGGATGAGTTTCATGTCAGCAGGTGGATGACGAGGCTGCCATGCACGAGGCCGGTGTTCAGGACTGCGTCTCAACATCTGTAAACGTGAATCCACTGGATGTTCCAACAGACATTAAGCTGGGTGATTCTGACGAGGAGTCAGGACGTCTTCCAGCTGTTTGTGGCGAAGAAAACATCTTTTTAACGAGACATCAGGACGTTTTGTCAGCACAAACAAGACTAGAAAACATGATCTTTTTTTGTTTATGTAACTAACCAGATCATGAGCTCAGCATTTCAAACTGACCCTACAGAAGCAGAACAAAATCTTTTCTGAGATTTCTGATCCCAGACCAGCCTCAGTCATAGTCATTAATCCCCTCTGCTCCTCCCACCTCCATAAAACCACCTGTGAGGTGAAGCAGCTCTCTCCTGCAACATGTTTCCTCTGCAGCTGCTCGCTCTGATCTTCATCGCCACGCCGAGACGAGACGATGGGAGAGACAAGAAGAGGACAGACGGACCAGGAGAGGGGAGGACAGACGGACCAGGAGAGGGGAGGACAGACAGGAAGCTGACCTTCAGGAGGGGAGACCTGCTGGTTGTTCCCAGGACTCTGTTCACTCACTTTGGGATTTACCTGGGAGGAGACAGGTGAGTAACTTCTGTCTGTGTCCAGGTTAAAGGAGGAGTTCACTTTATTTTCATTATCATTGACTAAATTCATGGATTGACTTCCTTTCCTTTCCTTTCCTTTCCTTTCCTCTCCTCTCACTTCCTTTCCTTCCCTCCTCTCCAGAGTGGCTCACTTCATCCCTGACATCATGCCGGTGGTCTCCAGTGACCAGTGTCGGATCAGACAGATGGTGACTAACACCAGGCTCCTACTGGGAGTTCTGACCAAGGTACCACCGGCCCGTCAGCCCAGTCAGTACTTATTAATGGTTCCTGTGTGTGTGATGATGAGGATGAGTGCTGTGTTTCCTCAGTGTGGCAGCGTGAGGGTGGACTCGCTGGACGACTTCGCCTACGGGTCAGAAATACTCGTCAACACCACGGACAAGGTGACGGATGTTAGAGCAGCTGGTTACAGGTGCAGCAGTGATGATGGGCGCAGAGTGATGATGTCACCTGTTCTCACCTGTCCAGGTGTGCAGCCGCCTGCCGCTGCAGGGTGAGGAGGTGGCGGCGAGGGCGGAGAAGCTGCAGGGTGACGTGAGCTACAGCCTGCTGTGGTACAACTGTGAGCACTACGTCATGTACTGTCGCTACGGCACCGTCATGAGCTTCCAGACCTTTCAGGTGAGCGTTCACACCACAGAGCCCGCTTTACTGAAGTAATCCTTTAAATGTAGTCGAGTAACCCTACCCCTCAAAATTGTACTAGAGTAAATGTACTTAGTTACATTCCTCCCTGCTCACAGCAGCTACAGAGCGCTCTGTGTTTAAAGCTGATCACAGATCAGACCTGCCTCTGTTTATCTGGGTTAAGCCTCCGGTTGCAGCAGCAGTGGGGTCAGTGGTCCATTGTTTCAGAACCATTGTTCTCACTGCAGGTGAGATTGTGACACAGTGTCATTATGGAGGAGGAGGAGGAGGAGGAGGAGGAGGAGGAGAGGAGAGGAGAGGAGGAGGAGAGGAGGAGAGGAGGAGGAGGAGAGGAGGGGGGGAGGAGGAGAGGAGAGGAGGAGAAGAGGAGGAGGAGGAGAGGAGGGGGGGAGGAGGAGAGGAGGAGAGGAGGAGAGGAGGAGGGGGAGAGGAGGAGAGGAGGGGGAGGAGAGGAGGAGAGGAGAGGAGGAGAAGAGGAGGAGGAGGAGAGGAGGAGGAGGAGGAGCAGGAGGAGAGGAGAGGAGGAGGAGCAGGAGGAGGAGGAGGAGGAGGAGGAGGAGAGGGGGAGAGAAGTTCACGCTGCTCTGGTTGCATTACTGTCAGTGTGACGGCTCCATCTAGTGGCTGATTGTGGGTCTAACTTTAAACATCAGAACATGTACAGCAGAACAAGGAAATACTCAAGTCAAGTACAAGTACCTCAACTTAACTGTACTTTAGTACAGGACTTGAGTAAACGTACTTAGTTACATTCCATCACATGTTGTACTCAGTGTAAAAAACTTTATCAGTAACATGTTTCCCTCTCCTCCTCCTCCTCTCCTCCTGTCCTCCTCCTCCTCTTCTCCTCCTCTCCTCCTCCTCCTCTCCTCCTGTCCTCCTCCTCCTCTTCTCCTCCTCTCCTCCTCCTCCTCCTCTCCTCTTCATCAGTTCTGTAAGACAGTGAGGAAGCTGCTGCTGAGTCGTCGAGTTGCCAAGGTGACAGCGTTGCTGGGGGCGTGTCTGCTCTTCTACGTCAGAGCAGTGAGCACATGCTCCCTGCTGGCCCTGCTGCTGCCCTTCCTCATCTGGATGGCGTCATAAACACACGAGACTGAACATGAAGACCAGGATGCGTCAGACATGGCGGGAAATTAAAAACACATGAAGATAATCTGTAAAATAAAAAATGATGTCATGTGTTATAAATAAATAAACAAATATTCTTCAGTTTGTTGCATGTGCAACTTTGATCATAACGATATAATAAACTGTTTACATATTCACATTCAATGATTTGAGTAGCTTAATTTAAACATTTACACAAATAACAGCTTATATTTTGATTTTAATTAAATGTATTTTTTTTTAATTTTTAATTTTATATATTTGTACTGTTAACAGCGGCCAGCTAGAAAGAAGAAACATTAAATAATTGTATTATTTACACATTAAATATTTTTATTCTTTATATTTTAATTTTAAACGTTTAGAACGTATCTACATGATGTCCCGCCTTCCGTGCCCCAGAGCGACGTGCTGATTGGCCCTTAGGGACTGTCAATCATAAGTCCGGCCAGTTGATTTGTTGCGTTGGTAAGAGTTTATTTTTGCTAGTTAGCTAAGTTAGAAGAACTTTTAGCTAGAATTCTTTATTCAAATTAATATAATCAATCATTTAAATATCTATATATTTAATTTAATTTATTTTATATTATATTTTATATGCCCCGTGTTCCGTGCCCCAGATCGACGTGCTGATTGGCTCGGAGGGACTGTCAATCATAATTCCGGCCCGGTGATTTGTCCAAACATAGTTCTCAGGTAACGCGTTACTTCTAGACCAACTTTAACTGAAGTACGTGACAGTTTGATCTCTAAGCTGTTGCTGTGTGACATTTTAAGACTTTGAGGAAGAAGACGGTTCACTGAGAGAGGAAATGGCGACAGGCCGAGCAGGTAAGAGTTTAATGCGCTGGGCTACAGCCGCAGTTAGCCGGAGAGGAAGACGCTCTGCGGGAAGCTAAAGTTCCGTTACCGTTACTGTTAGCTAACTGACGTTACAGAGCCGCTAGCTTAACGTCCTGTGGGCCGAGCTGGCAGCTGCTGGTTCCGTCTGTAGCTTGTGATTTTGTGTTGTGGACTTTTTCCCTCCTGGATGAATAAATCTGAGTGTTTCACACGCTGGTTGACGAGCTGACTTCACGTTAATGTCGCTGTCGCTCATTAGCAGCTGGGTGTGAAACTGTCCTCAGAAAATAACAAAGTTAGCTGAACAGAAGACTGAAAAGTAGCTTAGTTTAACTTACATTTCACATTCTGAGATCTTATCTAAGTAAAGCAAACATCAGGATCGGTGTTATGATAATTTATCCCCTTGCACTGTCACTTTTGGCCAAAATCATAAATCATAACGAGACTAATCAAGACAAGCTAATGTTAGCATGCTGGCTAACAACATCATACATCTCAGATTGGGTTATTTGGCAACATGGATTAAAACTAGCTGACATCTCAGCAGTTTTAACGTATATTTGCTCATGTGAGTGTAAAGTTTACATCCTGCCAGTGACTTTAAATCATATAGCAACTAAATGTAGATTTTTATTTTTTTTTACCTGTGTCAGGTAAATTAAGATACACAAAGTTAATTCAGCTTGAAAACACAGAGTAAAAAGCCTTCATTTAAAGTTGATCTTAAAATTAATTAAAATATGGTCATTGTTTTAACACAGTAAATGCTGTTTGATATTGTCATTGTCTTGTTTGGGACATAATTACTCTTAATTTGAAGTTTTCAGTTTGAAAATAAAGATTTTTCTCTGCTAAAACTACATTTCTGCAATAAGACAATTAAACATGTAACCAGAATCAATTGTAGTATCATCAATCATATGTATTTGATATACAGCTGCAACAAACGATTGTTTTCATTCTCGATTAATCGATTAGTTGTTTTTGTTCTATAAATATGTCAGTCAGTGTTTCCTGAAGTCCAAGATGGCGTCCTTAAGTGTCTGAAACAAACTCTTTAGTTTCCTGTCATGGAGGAGAAAAGAAACCAGAAAATATTCACATTTAACAAGCTGGAATCGGAAAACTTTCACTTATATTCACACATAAAAAATGACTTAAATCAAATACAATTTCAACATCACGGCCACCAACTGAATGATGTTATGAAGACAAGCTGATCTGTTGTGTGAGCTCGATTACTGAAGGAAGACTTTTTGTGATTAAATTCAAACTCATCGTCCTCTAACCTGAGCTGAGACCAGCTGCAGTATACTAGATGTTAACAGGACAGGTCACTGTGATGTTTGTGGGACAGACGGAGACAGAGACTCAGACGGAGACCTGGAGGGAGACAGCGGTAACGTCAGCCCTCTGGAGGGCGCCGAGGAGTTCAAGGCGTCCTGTGCCAAAGAGATGGCGCTGCTGAATCTGATGGAGAAGACGGGGTACAACATGGTGCAGGAGAACGGGCAGAGGAAGTACGGCGGACCACCGCCAGGTGTGTGTACGGAGCATGACAACAGTTTACTTCTTCTAAATGTTAAAGTATTTAATTGATTATTTGAAACGTTGATTTTTCTGCCAATGGATTAGCTGGTTAATTGCGTCAGCATTAACATGTGGGCTGTGACAGTTATGGAGAATAAGACTCACTGAAATACTCCTGACAAGATGCCAGAGAGGCTGATGGGAAATTTCAGAGAGGTTTTTTTTTTTAGAAGGAACCAAGAAGAAAGATAAAGCTGCAGTCAGTGTCATCAGAGGACAGCCTGGTTTAATACGACTAATAAGAACACAAGAGAGGAACATCCGTCAGCCCGCACACAGATTAGTGTTTGTGTGGACGAGGCACAGGAACAGCATGTGTGAGCCGAGGAGCGTGTGCAGACATTAATTTAATTTACAGTCGACTGATGAATGTCTGATTAAAGTCATCCGGTGGAAAATCCTGCTGCGTTTGAGGGATTAATAACCCAAATAATATGTTCCTTGATTACATAAAACCCCTGTGAGCTTTGTAGTACGTGAACGAAGACGTGAGTGAATTATACAACGTCCTCGCTTAAACCTGTTGACACATGACACAGCAAGACAACAACTACCTAAGTGCTTACTTACTCTGATGCAGCTATTTGCAAAAAGTAACTAGTAACTAAAGTTATCAAATAAATGTAGTGGAGTAGAAAAAGTACAATAAGTAATATTTGCCTGGTGTTAACCACTCTGTGCTGTAGTTAACTGACCTCAGGTGTTACATTAGTGCCAGTATTAAGTGAGTGCAGGATGGCAGGAGATCCAGACCTTCAGCTCCAGCCTGGTGTTGAACCCACACTGTGTCTCTGCTGCAGGCTGGGAGGGCCCGCCCCCTCAGCGGGGCTGCGAGGTGTTTGTGGGGAAGATTCCCAGAGACATGTACGAGGACCAACTGGTGCCTCTGTTCGAGAGAGCCGGCAGGATTTACGAGTTCAGACTGATGATGGAGTTCAGCGGAGAGAACCGCGGCTACGCCTTCGTCATGTACACCAGCAGGTAACTGTGTGCCGCCACCTCTGGTCGGGTAACATCCCGTTGAATATGAATCTTTTTCCAGGTGTAGTGTTCAAGTTGTGACGGTAGACAGGTTGATTTAGTCTCAGAACCTGAGTTGCATTAAAAGTAACATTAAAACATGTCATAAGAGTGTCAATTTACATCTCTACAACTGTTCATTTTGTAAACTGCAATAAGGCAGCAGAGCTTCACGTTTAAGAAGCTGGAACGAGATGATGTTTGACATTTTTGTGATTAATCAATTGTGAAAACAGTCGGCGACTAATCACAGCAGCTCTAAACCAAAATCTGCTCACAACCATTCATTTAAAGGACAGACGAGTGGACACATTAGATTACGTGGACCTAATAAGAATATATTATCCTTGAAATGTGGATTATTAACCACCTTTATTTTGAAAAACTGGAATATCAACAGTGGTTAAGTAAGTCTTGGTGGTTATTGATTGCGGTCCAGAGAGGCGGCTCAGAGGGCCATCCAGATGTTGGACAACTACGAGATCTGTCCGGGGAAGTTCATCGGAGTGTGCGTGAGTCTGGACAACTGCCGCCTCTTCATCGGCGCCATCCCCAAAGACAAGAGGAAGGACGAGATCATGGAGGAGATGAACAAGGTACCAACACCTCCACACATGCTGTATCCGAGCAGGAACTCACAATCAGTCCCGTTCTCCTGTATATGTGACTGAGGAGTGGAGACAAACAGGTAACCATGAACGTGAACTCATCGGATGGAGCTGTGACTCCCACAGACGAGAGAGAATAAATGAGTTTCATGAACTCATGAAATTGTTTCCAGGACTTCGACGCCTTCAATTAACTTTTGGAAAAAGTTAATTGAAGTTGTTAAAAGAATCTTTTTAAACTTGGAAACAAAATGAAGTCGACTTAAACAGCAGCTGACGAAACATTTTTCATCGGTGTCGTATTTGTAAAGGAACATTTAAGTGACGTGATGTGAACGGATGATGGAAGCAGATATGTTATACAACTACTGGCCAAAAGTATGTGGACACTGATGGAAAATTAGCTGGAACCTGGTCATGGTCATCTCAGGTTACAGTAATCATTTCCATCAGCATGTCTGTGATTCGCTCTGATTACATCCTATCGTATGTCCACGTGTGTCGCAGGTGACGGACGGCGTGGTGGATGTGATCGTGTATCCCAGCTCCACGGACAAAAGCAGAAATCGAGGTTTTGCCTTCGTCGAGTACGAATCCCACAAAGCAGCAGCGATGGCCCGGAGGAAGCTCATCCCTGGTACACGCTCCGTACTCACTTCCTGTCTCCTTTTTGATTATTAAGTCTGTCGTCTCTCTGCTGCTGAGTCACCACTGCTCTCTACATCACCTCCATCTGAGCCCACTCTGGGTCAGCTGCTGTCTTCATCCAGCAGAGGGAGGCATCACTCACTACAACACTGAGGTTCAGAGAGCTGATTGTTCAACTGCAGCTTTTTCTGTTATTTAACCTTCTCTCGATGTTATTGGCCGAAGTGCAGCACTGATTCCCAATAAGATTGGATGTTGTGTAAAACCCAAATAAAACCAGTTTCCTGTTGAACTGTGTTCAACTTTACCTTTCAAAATAAAAGTCCTGGGTGTCCCAGTACACACTGTGTAACTGCCTGTAGAAGAAGAAGACATAACCATCTCAGAGTCTTCTCATTAAAGTAGCTTACAGCAGTCAGTGTGATGAATACAAATCATTTCCATGTTCAACAGGGACCTTCCAGCTGTGGGGTCACACCATCCAGGTGGACTGGGCCGAGCCTGAGAAGGACGTGGACGTGGAGGTCATGCAGCGCGTCAGAGTCCTTTATGTAAGTATGAAACCTTCAAAAATATTGATCCCTTTGCTAGAAAATGACCCGAGAGGAAACTTACTCTGTGATCGATGGGAAAGGAGGAAATATAGATCACGTCAGAGCTGTTACTTTCTAAAGCCCACTTCAGTGGGAGTGAGAAAACTTCAGCGAAGCCTTTAATTCAGGATGAGTCGGAGAAAGACGGTCAGCTCCGGCTCTGCTCTCAGTCGGGTCAGTGTCTCAGGAAGACGGCTGAGAGAGAAATTCCTCCGGCTCGTTCAGATCAGAGGTGAGACGGAGAGAGAAGCAGCAGGAGGAGACCAGCAGGAGCTGCTCCTCCTCCAGGGGATCAATTACTGTGGAGGCTTTTACTCTGAAACACTGAGCTGTGCTCTGAGGGCAACAAACTCAAGAAGCCCCTCACACGTGTGAGGGAGGGTATTTTTAGCAGAGGAGGCCCAGAGGTAAAGAAAGCCCTCAGTGTGTGTGTGTGTGTGTGTGTGTGTGTGTGTGTGTGTGTGTGTGTGTGTGTGTGTGTGTGTGCTGATCGACTCTGCTAACAGAAGAACTGAGACTCTGAGTTACAGCAGATCAGGACGGCTGTAATTATCCTGCAAGTACAACGGCTGACAGGATCAGCGAGGGATAACGCCCAGCGAGGTGTCCATTATCAGGAATTAATCCATTAATTCCTGATTAATCCATTTATCCCCGTCATTAATCAGGCATGAAAAATTAAGACCATTCATTTATATTTTCATGCTTCTTGCCATCAAAATTAAAAGTCTGTCACGAGCCACAGCTCTGCGTCCCTGGCAACACCAGCACAATCAGCACCATCTCATGAGCTTCACGTAATGGAAATGTTGTGTGGACCTTAGACACGACCTAGCAACGGAGATAAACTGGTCCGGTCAGCTCAGTGAACTCTTTGGCTCGGCTTAACACGCTGATAGGTATCTGTGTACTTCCACATCTGCCCGTAAGTACCACTGACCTGCAGATGATTTGAAATGACATCAGGACTTTTGCCAAAAGTAAACGCAGAGTGAAAACAGAGCAAAAGGCCAAAAATACTTGGAAGTTATTTGGGTTTAGACTCACGTGAGGTGAAGGTTTACACACTGAACTTGTTTGTTACATTATAATCCATCAGAATTTAACAGAACCAATGAAATGTTCCTCTCTGTCCGTGCTCCAGGTCCGTAACCTGATGCTGAGCACCACTGAGGAAACTCTTCTTCAGGAGTTCTCCTGCTTCAAACCGGGCTGTGTGGAGCGAGTCAAGAAGCTCACCGACTACGCCTTCGTGCACTACCGCAGCCGCGAGGACGCCATCACCGCGCTGGGCCTCATGAACGGGGCCCAGATCGACGGAGCGAGCGTGGAGGTGACGCTGGCCAAACCTGTCGGCGTCAAAGACTGGAGCGTCTCCGGGAGGAGGTACAACAGCAGAGGATACCTGGGAAACAACGCAGCGGCAGGAGCGGGAGGAGACGGAGGGAACGGGACGTTTTTCCTGCACAGGAGCAGCGGAGGGATGATGGGAGGAGGCGGTGACAGATACTCTACACTGAGACCCCTGCACACCCGCCTGGGAAGCCCCTTCTACGACGCAGCAGGAGGTGAGGACGAGACTCAGTGGTATTCAAAATATCATCACAATCAATAAATGTTAAAGTGACAGCTTTATAATGAAGGTCTGTCGAGCAGCAGAGAAATGCTGACTACAGACCGTGTCCTCCACATGTCAGAAAACATCTCAACAAATGTCACATCCTCAGGATGTAAGTGGAAACAAAAGTTGTGATGCAGAAGAGATCTTTCTGTCACACTGTGCAGCCTCAGGTTGGATTTAGATGCTGGTAACTTCTCTTAACACCTCAAAAAGGAGGATTTCCTGCTTTCATTTTATTTTAAACTTTTTTCTGATTTAGCTCTCAACAAACAGCAGATGAAGATAAATTCATCTCAACTCTGGAGAAACTTCCTGTTTCCATAGTGTGAAAGTGAGAGCGCTCTCCATCCAATTCAAAATGTTCATGTGCAGCGAGTTATTAAAGACGGCTGACCATGAATCATTAATCATCATCGTCTTCATCCGGAGCTGAATGATCATTTTCATTTAGATAGAAGTGAAGCGCCTGCAGCTCCTCATGACGTCGTACAGAGTAAAGTCAGATCTCTGCTCTGCGTTTCTGCTTCTTCTCTCAAGGCAGTTGTTGCTTCTAGCAATCGTTAGATACACGCAGCGTTTTGATATCACAGCACTGTATTAGATCTATCCTTCAGTTGTACTCGGACACCTGTAACGAGGAGGCTGTCGGTGTGAAGAACGAGCTGTTTCTGCCTGTTCATTAACTCTGTCCGAGCTCCATTTTGTTTGTCACTCACGCGGCCTCTCTCTTCTTCTTCTTCTTCTTCTATTTCATTCAACTTGCTGAGTGTTCAATTTTCCATCCTGCAAGTCTGAGCAGGTTTTGACTTTTTTAATCCATTACACACCACATTCATCCAATTCTCACTCGTATATTGACACGGACATGATAGTAATCTGGTGATGAAGCAAAACTCCAGTTTCCCTCCCCGACGCCTGCAGACATTTTGTGAAAATGAGAAAAGTTCTGGAGTTAACGCTCCCACAAATGGACTGTGAAATATTTATGAGAGGAGTAGTGAAGGGGTAGATAAGAGAGAGAGACTCCTGAGAAAAGGAATTAAAGATTCACTTTGGGAGTTTGAGACATGGAGGAGGGAAGACGGACAGAGGAGGAACGCTTCAGGAGGGAAGACGTGTTGATGGAGATGAGAGAGGAGCTGCTTCATGTTCAGCTACACTCAATAATGACTGTAATTAACACTCATTAAGGGACAAAAAGAAAAAAAGTTGAGTGCAGGAAGTCAGAGGGATTCTGGGAAATGTGGTGCAGTTTTGCTGTGGCACTAGCAGCTCTGTTGCAGCGAGATAAAGAGGCCGCCATTAATCTTTATTTACTCTTATAGAAATATAGCTGATTCAGTGTGACAGTGATGCATCGATGGTGAAAGTGTTAAACAGCCAAATGAAAGCAGCACACATTTACATTTAATCATGAATAACCAGGGTTTGTTGGAGCTTTAAGATACAGATCATCTTTCACTAAGTGTTTAAGACCAGAAGAATCTGCCCCTGAATTCACCCCTCCGCTAAATTAATGACATGATTAACATAACTGGATATGTTTCATGGATCAGCAGCGCCAGACGACTTGAATCTAAAACAGTTTGAACAAAGTCTTAGAACGTTTCTACAGAGTTGAAGTGTAAAACAAGGAGAGACTAATGGAGAGTAATAAAACTTAGTCAACAGAATCGATTCACAAATGTCAACAATCCATCTTCTCAGTCTTAATTAGTAGCGTGATGTTGACGGGACAATAAAGGTGGAACTAAACGTCGAGGGTAGTGCAGCACCCGGACAATTTACAGCACGCACATGCTAGAGTTATCTCATCTTTACACGAGGCAGGGGCTGCAAGCCTTTCTTTTATTTAATAACTGGATAATTACCTTTTGCAAGATGAACTTTAAGCAGACCACTGCAGAGTTATCAGCTGCAGAGCATCTGTCCGTCTGTCTGGCAGTTTCTTTACAGGTGTGTATCAATGAATAGTAACTGTGACCAGCAAGTAGACGTAGACTGAGTGACTCTGTCTCACCACGTCGGTATGAACCCGAAACAGAGACACTTCTCTGTGATCTGACTCAGTAAATGGATCAGATCAGAATCAAATCGTGAGATTGGCAAAGATTCACAGCCCTAACAGTCAACATCACATCTGTTGCTGTAGCTGTTTTATTTAGTCAGTTAAAGTTAACTTGTTACCTCCAGGCTACAACAGACACATGTTTGGCTAATGAGCGCTCATGCTAATCCTCTGAGTGTGTGTGTGTGTGTGTGTGTGTGTGTGTGTGTGTGTGTGTGTGTGTCATCAGAGGATCCAGACAGGTGTGTGTACCCCCTGTTTGCCGGCACTCCTCTCTCCCCCACCAACCTGCAGGCGCTGAAGCAGGGTCAGATCGCCTCCGCCGTCAATCTGCTCGACTTCTACTGCAGCAAGAACTTCTGGTCCCAGCCCGAGTACCAGCTGTACTCCACGCCTGGACGGGACGGGAAACTGCTGCTCCTCTACAAGGTGTGTCGCCTGCCTCCACCTCCTTTTACCTGACTCCACTTCACTTTACGTCACAGTGAGCACAAGCCTCACTGCAGCCGTTAAACAGCAGAATATATTCATGCAGAATAAATACATAAATGTTTATTTGTATACATTTTAAAGATTATTTCCATTCGTCAAAAACAAACAAACTGAGGGTGTGTGTGTGTGTGTGTGTGTGTGTGTGTGTGTGTGTGTGCGTGCAGGTGTTGATCCCGTCAACACGAAGCACCTACATGCCTGACAAGCTGTGTGCGCTGCTGGATGACGCCAAAGAGCTGGCTGCACAGACCACCCTGTGGAACCTGGGTACACACACACACACACACGCACGCACACACACACACACACACACACACACACACACACACACACAGTGCTTACAGGCATCCAGACACAGTTTGACATTCAGTTTTATGATGTGTGTTGTCTGTTTGTTTGCTGGGCTGTTTACTGTATGTGCATGTATAAACACACTGTTTACAAAACACCGTGTGAATAAACAAGCTGTTAGTTTACAGCTGTGGAGCAAATGGCGGCAAACCCATCCTCCATGTTTGATTGTTTGTATAACAAACAGCACACGACAGTCGGTCTGCCATTTTAAATCCCTTTTGCCTTTAATGCCTTTAATTAACACGCTCAGTTTGAAGGAAGAAGTTTATCGCACGTATCCGTGTGACTGAAATCAGCTTTCATGTTTATCACATTTGCTTCTCGATGCTGTCAACGTGTGTTGCATTTAAAAAGGACAGAGTTTTAACCGCCAACCATTTTGAAGCGTGGTCGAGGAAAAACGTGTCAAGAAATGTGAGTTAGTGTCTTAATTTCATGTCTTTTCCTCTCGATCCTTCATTTAAACAGTAACAGTCGTCTCTGCTGCAGTGATTTGGTTTCAGAAGCGTCACCTGTCTGACTCCTCGTGGTTGAACAGGTGCAGAGGTGTCGTGATGAACCTGTTATTGGACAAGGTGTAGTAATCTACTGTCCACAGAGCCGCTGCAGCAGATAATGAAGTAAAATCCATTTTAAACACCATCTGTATTCACACAGCAGAGCAGTCTGGAGCTGAAGCAGCCTAATAATCTGTGTTTGCATTATTACATTTTGACACTCTTAATCTAACCATCATCATTTATTCAGATTCATATTACAGTTTAATCCGTCTGCTGGACTGAACTCGCTGCCTTCAGTTATCTCAGAGTTTCTGCTCATCACTGCCTTCTTGAGTGGCAGTTTTCAGGAGTTCAGGACCCTGCAGGCGTCTCAGTTTCTTTAACTCTCAGGTCACCTGAATGCTGCCGGGATGTCTGAGTCTCAGAACAGATTGGACCGATCCAGACGGGTTTGGCAGCCTCGTTATGTCGCGTATTGTCTGAAATGCGTCGTAGCAGCTGTCAGAGTCTGAACTCGTGCCATCCGGAGCTCCCTCTGAGCCAATCACAGAGTCTCTCACGTCTCTCACAACATGTTGAACATTTGAGGAGCTCTGTTCAAAACGACATAATTGGAAATGAACATCACCTGCTGACTGGAACCAGATCAAAACCGCCTGAATCCCGCTGAAGTTACAAGCTATCTGTTTTGTTAACATCTGTTCTGCTAAATCATTCACATTTAGAGCGAGTGAGACGTGATCAGAGTGGTTTTACTGCATGTGTTAATGAACATCTTCCAGTCCACTCAGTGGTACAAGATCTGTACCATGAGAAACATCCACTACACCTGCTGAATTAAAAACACATTTCTACGCCCGCCCTCGAGCCTGCAACAGCCAACGAGTGATCGTGTAGACAAAATGACCCCCTCTCTTCTTCCTCCTCTCTCCTGAGCCAATCACACACCAGCCTCCGGATGATTGATGCATCATGTAGCCAATGAGGATTCAGATCCAGTAATATATAGTTTATATCAGATTTTAAAGCCCTAAACCTGGAGATGATGTGAGTTCATGTGGTTTGGCTCTTTGATCAGGCTGTTTGTCCACCTTGTTTTGGACTAGTTTATCTGCACAGAGTCAGTGTGAACGAGGAAATGAAGAACTATAATGAGTTTTTGCTGCTGTTACTCTCAGGCAGGTCAAAGAGTGGACATTTCTTCGGCTGAATATTTCCTCAGAAAATATCTGTGAAGTGTTTATTTTCAGTGATGTTTGTATTAAATTTGAATGTGAGGCTGTGTGAAGTGGACACATTGTGTTTTCCAGCTAACAGGAGCAGCTACAGGTCGTATTTTCCCATTGAAAAGCGAGGAAAAATAAATAATTCAGTGTGTTCAAACTCCTATTGATTAATGACAGAAGCACACACAGAGCCGCTGACAGCTCGGGGAAATAATAATCTTATAACATTTCAAAACAGCCTCAAATGTTTCTGGTTCAACAGCAGCTTTGAATGTACTTTGGACTGAGTGGGGATGTTTCAGATCATTTACACACATGTCCTGCCAGGTGAACCAGCGTCTCTGACCTTTAAAACATCACCATGAACTGATCTTTGGCTCCATGGAGCTTCTGACTATTTTTACCGGATGCAGAGATATTTGAAGAGCCTCCCATCATGCCTTCGTTGAACCACGCAGCTGCTCCGTCCTGAAAATAGAGCACAACTCCAGTTTTACTAAATGTGTCTCTCGGGGCCGCAGCTTGAGTGCAGCAGCCGTATACGCAGTAAAATGTCGTCCCATCAGCCTGTGAGTGAAGAGGAGCAGTGAGAAAGTGTTTCAGAGCACAAAGAGGCTGAAATAAGCTGGTTTTTCCTAATTGACTTTCAGGAAGCAGGTCTGTGTCGTCGCAGCTCCCTCGGGTCCCTGCGGTCTGCAACAGGCCGACCCAAACGCAATTAAAAATGTTTTTTTGGACACGAGATGTTACTTTGAAAACGTGAAAAGGAAGTTGGGAGTGCCCGGGCTGCTGGAAGCCCGCCCTGCGGTGGGCGCTTTTAATCAAACTCTCTTACACTGCATCCATTTTTTATGACGCTCGCAGCTCCACAGGGACCTGAATATCTCTGCCAGTGATGGAGCTCAACCCACAACATGCCGTCTGTCCTCCTCCTCCTCCTCCTCCTCCTCCTCCTCCAACCCTTCCCTCTCACTCTGTCTTCTGACATCCCAATCTGTGTCCGTCCTGCAGACACTCTCCCTGCAGGAGCTAATGCTGAGTGTTTTGTTGATAATTGACCTCCAAAATAAATTTGCAGAAACGTTTAATTATTAATTGTGGCTTCACCCCGAGCAGTATCACACTGGCTATTTTGAATTGTGATTATTCCTTGAAATTAAACTCCAGGCTTGTGTCGTCGGTGGACTCACAGTTTGATTTTTTATTAGTGTCCCTGAATGTTTAACAAGCAACAGTTTCCGCTTCTATAATCTGAACCTACACTCCTGATGTCAACAAGTCTTTCAAGTTTTGTTTCCAGTATATAAAACGGTTAATCGCCAAAACTTTTCCCAAAAAGGCTGTTATTTGAGATTGTTGGCAGCCATGTTTAAAATGCAGCTGTACTTGCATTCAGATCGTCTCACCAGGATACATTTTATGTATCAGCAGAGCCACAGAGGCAGCCGGAAGATGTGCTGATGTCTGGTTAAAAGAAATGCTACAGCAGCTGCAGCTCATCTCTTGAGGAGTCGCCACTGTGTTTCTGAAACAGACTCTCTGGTCTTCACACCTGTAGCTGCCACTAGCTGCCTGGCAGTAATGTGTGTTCTCAAGACACAAACAAAACAATAAAACCTCCTCCATGCAGCAGCCAGCGTCAAACACCTCACCTTCACATGAAGACTCACTCAGTGTAGGAATGTGTTGGGACGACAGGAAGTACCTGTTGATCATCTGTGAGCTGCTGTTCATCCAGCCGGGAGGCTTTTGTCCCTTAAATGAATCTTTAACATGTCTCCTCTCCTCTCTCCTGTCTCCTCTCCTCTCTCCTGTCTCCTGTCTCCTGTCTCCTCTCCTCTCTCCTATCTCCTGTCTCCTCTCCTCTCTCCTGTCTCCTCTCTCCTGTCTCCTGTCTCCTCTCTCCTGTCTCCTCTCTCCTGTCTCCTATCTCCTGTCTCCTATCTCCTGTCTCCTCTCTCCTCTCTCCTGTCTCCTCTCTCCTGTCTCCTCTCCTCTCCTGTCTCCTGTCTCCTGTCTCCTCTCCTCTCTCCTCTCTCCTCTCCTGTCTCCTCTCTCCTCTCCTGTCTCCTCTCCTGTCTCCTGTCTCCTGTCTCCTCTCCTCTCTCCTCTCTCCTCTCTCCTCTCCTGTCTCCTCTCCTGTCTCCTGTCTCCTCTCCTCTCCTGTCTCCTCTCCTGTCTCCTGTCTCCTGTCTCCTGTCTCCTCTCTCCTGTCTCCTCTCTCCTCTCCTGTCTCCTCTCCTCTCTCCTCTCTCCTCTCTCCTCTCCTGTCTCCTCTCCTCTCTCCTCTCTCCTCTCCTGTCTCCTCTCTCCTGTCTCTTCTCCTGTCTCCTCTCTCCTCTCCTGTCTCCTGTCTCCTGTCTCCTCTCCTCCAGACTCGTCCCTCTTCAGTGGAGCTTCCTGTGATTCTCCCAGCACCCCCTCTCCTCCCCTCACCGTCCCGCCGTCGGCCACCAGTCCCCGGCTGCTGACCTGCGGCGGCAGGGCCTTCGCCTCCTGCCTCCCTCCTCCTCCCCCGCCCTCTCCCTTCCCCCTCTCCCCCCTGCCTTCTCTGTCCTCGCTCGGCCCCCTGTCGCCTTTCTACTGACGGTGAGAGTTTTACCATAATTAACCTCTAATGAATCACGTGAGGTTACATTAATGTGTGGGATTGTTTTTTACAGCCGGTTTCTGAAAGGAAAGACAAACGATCACTGCAAAATAAATGTTGGCATCTTTCCTTTTTCTGAAAACCACGGATCTTCTGAAATGTATCAAGGGGTTGATCAGGGTTAAAGGGGAACTACCGTCCCTAACCTGGACCTTATTTCTAGCATAAATACGATCATTTACTCACCCAGATAACTTTGGTGTCATCTGGAGTCGTTCTCCAGTGGAGCGCCGCGTTTATCCATATACTGCGAGTGACGGGGCACTGAAGCCTCTATGAGCATTATCTGCCACGAAGCTAGTTCATTTCACCAATATGTTGTAATGAAGGGTGAAGGCGGGTGGAGACGGGTGGAAATGTCCTGATGTCTTGTTAAAAATACCCTGTTCTGTTGGTTGAAACGTGCTCTCAGCGTCATCTTGAACGGCGGTCTCTCGTGATCTGATCTGATCATAACATGATTTTATACGTCAGGTCTAATGGAGCCATGATTCGCATTTTCTTCTGCATCTGGGCTGGAACATACTGAGCTGAATGACAAACCGACCTATGAATACATTTATCACATGTTCATGTTCATGTCACTTGTTGTGTTACCGCGCTGTGATCCCGAGGGCCGAGCAGTGTGATTAAAAATAGCTGTCGAGCTAACTGTAAGACTTTGTGATGTGAAGATGTGGCTTGATGTTGCAGGAGGCCTTTTCTCGTCTGACACTGAGCAGCGAGGAGACAATCTGAGGACGAGGAGGAGAAAAGGCAGGACCGTCTTATATTTTCTAAATATTTTCTGTTCCTGTAACGTCTCCCATCTCTGCTTCATTCCTGTTATCTCCGTCAGAGATGAAGGAGGACGATGTTTAGCTTCTGCTCAGCTTCTTCTCTCTATCGCCCTGATTTAGAAAACTAAACTAAAAGAGAACAAAGACAGACGCTGTTTAGGTTTTACAAAAACACAAATCCAGCTGATAAAAAGTCTTTTCTAGACGTCTGTTAAATGTCAGTCGGCCTCCTCCTCTCCTCCTCCTCTCCGGTTCACCTTAAAGTACCCATCAAATCAAAAACATGTCGAATCATCTGTTCAGTTTTCAGGTGAAAGATACATTTTTTCGAAAGTTGGCCAAAATGTGACATTTAGACATGAAAGAAAGAACGAGTGTCTGAACAGATCTCATCAGTGACAGAAGTTTCACTACGTACATTAATGCCACGTTTAGTGTTAACAATGCAGAGCTCTATCACAGTGACTTACAGAGAGAGTGTAAAAAGAGCCGAGAGATTAAGAAACAGGCTTTTCCACGACATCAGTCTGATTTCCATTTTCTTTCATCCTCCCATTAAACCAGTCGTCTCTAGAGAGAGCTAAAAACAGAAAGACAGGGAGGAGGAGGAGGAGGAGGAGGAGGAGGGACCTCACCTTCGTCTTCTTCTACTCCTGAGGAATGTTTGTAGCTGCTGATCCCTTTTTACGTTTGAGTTAACCTGAGTTATCTGTGCGAGGAAGAGGAACCGCAGATATCAGAGTTTCCTCCACATTTCTCAGTCTCCTGACCCATTTCACAGCTGTGTTTTTATACACTTTAAAGGCTCCAGTCATCTGAAAGAAGAATATGAGAAAGAAGCAAAAAAACAGTCTGTGAGGGCAGATTTAAGATATATTTCTGCTTTAGATTAAACTTACTGGCGTCTTTCTGGTTATGTTTTACCCTCGTTCAGACCAGAATCACTCAGAAAAGAGAGAAAAGTTAAAAGACGTAAGAACACAATTAGATTTGTTTTTACACTTTCTGGTCCTGTGAAGAAAAAGTCTCAACATCTCATTAAAAATATTAAGTTTTGTCGCCACAAAAACAGCTGGAAAATGTCCAGACATCTCATTAAAAATACCCCGTTTTACTGCGACACGGGCTGAAAAATGTTAAGCCTCTCTAAGAATAAAAAGTAGCTTTGCAGCCACAAAGACAGCTGGAGTCTTAATGTCTCATAAAAATACAGCAAAAACACGGCTGCTGTCTCGTTCGTCTGTGAAGGAAAAAAAGGACATTATCAGGAAGTTACAGGTAAAAACAATAAAAAACAATCATGTTTAGATTCAGTATATTTAAATTAATTTAAGAATTTAAAGTACCGACTTAAAACGTGCTCACTCACCATTTTTTCCCACCAGAGAAACGTTTAAACTTTTACTTTGTGAGAAAAACACACTGGAAGTAAAATGCCACAGCTGACTGAGTAAAACAAGTTGTAAGAAAGTAATTTTCTGTTGTTTTTTAGATCTGGAGAGGAGGATGACAGCAGGAAGTTTATTTCTTCATCACAGGAGAAGAAATCAGAAGCAGAGTCACGGTTGTTCATCGTTGTTTTAAGACCTGAACAGACATTTTATTAACGCAGAACAAGAAAGAGTTCAGAGGTGACGAGTGTCTTCACGTTGCCAGATCTGAAGGCTGGAAGTGTTTTTATTGATGTGAGTGTTTTTATGTTCCTCTTTACGTCTCGTTATGTGCAGTGATTTGTTCAGAGTCGACGTCTCTGAAGGCTTTAAGAGGTTTTATTGATCTGATTCAAGTCAACGCAGATCAAACAGTGTTTAAGACTAACGATTTTCTTAAGTTCACATCTTGTTTGTGTTCAGTGGATGCTCTCGTTCAGCTGTTTGTTTCAGTTCAGGCCCTTTGGAGCTGTGAACATGTTTAATATATTTATACAGCGCATGTTTCAGTCGACGTTTCTGGAGTTTGATTCATTTAGTTTTCAGGCTGGTTGATTGGAAATCTGTATAGAAAGTTTGTTGAGATGTAATCTGTAACTTTTAAAGTCTCAAAAGTAATTCAACAGAGAGACTTCTATTTAAATTTGTAATGTTTATCCCTGCTGATGTTATTCAGAGAACCAATTAAAATCCCTTCGTCTGTTATTAATTGTAATCGGTTAACTGATGCAAACTAATCTGAAAAAAGGCCTCATTTAACAAAAAAAGCTTAATCAAGCCCAAGAATCAGGAAAGCAGAACAAAGAGAAATCTAATCTGTAAAAACTATTAATAAATAAACCCTATTTATTTAAAAGTTAGTGTGAATTTTCAATTATAAAATGTTAAAATACGTCTCCCACGCTTTAAATTAACAAACAAAATGAAGAGTTTGAGCGGAACAATCAGAACTCAGCCGTGTGCTTGACATGTTGTTGACGTGATGTAGAAACACTGACGATGAAATTTCAGGTAGTTTTGTCTGTAAACTTCGGTGTTTTGGAATAAAACTGTTGACAGATTTACAGCTAATGTGTTGTTCGTCAATAGAAATGGCAAAATGATTTTCTAACAGAAGACATCTGTTATACAGGAGTTAAGTCCTGTAGCTTTGTATCGCAGACATTTTCCTTTGCTTCTGATTTACTGGTTCAGCCTGAAGATAAACGTTCTCCAGCAACAGGTTGACTTTTTTTTTTATCTGTCCAGCTCGAAGTCCAAATTCTCCATTTACTGGTCGAGTCCGAAGTCCAAGTTTTCGATTTTTCCAGTGGAACCTGGACCTGAAGTTCCCTATTTAATGGTTGAGACTGAAGCCGAAGTCCTCAAGCTACCAGTCCAGCCTGAAGATAAAAGTTTGTGATTAACAGGCTGAGCCTAAAGTCGAAACGTGTTTTATCTGTCCAACTTGAAGCCTTGAAGTTCACAGTTCTTAAATACCTTCAGGCTCGACCGGTAAATAGATAACTTCGGGTTCAGGCTCAACAAGTAAATCATAAACTTCAGCTTAAGTCTTGACTGGTAGCCTTCCCGAAGCTGAAGTCCTCAAGCTACCAGTCCAGCCTGAAGATAAAAGTTCCCGAGCAACACGTCGAGCCTAAAGCTAAAACTTTTGTTTTATCTGTCCAACTTGAAGCCAAAGTTTTTGATTTACTTGTCCAGCATGAATCCCAAAGGTATCGATTCAACGGTGGAACCTGAAGCTAACGTTCTCCGTACCGGTGGAGCTTGAGGCCAAAGATCTCAATTCACCTGAAGCTGAAGTTCTTGATTAGTCCAAAGACGGCGCTCTCGATTAACCAAGCCCAGACCTAGAGTCCTTGATCTGACAGTCAAGACGGAGGCTAAAGTCCTTGATGTCTTGGTGAATCATTCCAACAATCACCTGTAATAGTTGGAGCGTGTTGTACGCTCGGGATGCATGTTGACTCAGAGATAGGCTCAGGACTTAAGACATTGGGAAGGAGAGCCGTTGCTGAACCGTTTGATCCGAAAGGAGTTGCGGTGGTTCCAGCGTCTGATCAAGACGCCTCCTGCACTACTGTGGACGCAGAAAAACCAATAAAAAAGCAACACTATGTTTTCAGACTCGATGCAGATATAATACTTGTTCTGCTGCAGTAAACTTTCTTCTTCTTTCCGTTTCACCTTGAACCCTCAAATCCTCCGGGAGGTAAACAAAGACGAGCTTTCAATCAGAGTCCACCTTTGTCGTGCAACAAAAAATGTTCATTCGAGCAGAGAAAGAAGTCGTTGACCTTGAAATGCACAGGAAGACACTTTTGTGTGGATGGTACAATGCAAGCAAACACTGGATTTCTCTGATTTGCCTCGAGCTGTTTGTGGCTGTGACTGTAGCTGAGCTTCACGCTGACTTCAGCATCAGGACTGAAGTGTGGACCTGGACGTTTGAGCCAACAATGAGGAGAAGTTACTGAAATACAGAGAAACAACGGCAGCAGGGCAAACTTCATCTGCTGCAGAAAATCATACCTGTTCTTAAAAAGCTCCAGATCAGCTGCTCAGTGGACCTGCTGCTGACAGATCAGCTGCTCAGTGGACCTGCTGCTGACAGATCAGCTGCTCAGTGGACCTGCTGCTGACAGATCAGGTGAACGGAAACAAACTTTTTGGGGTTTTTCCTTGTGTATTTATTCGCTCTCGCCCTCTTTGAGCGCCGGTCGTCTTCTTCTTCTTCTCTGAATCAGGTTTATAATCCCTGTTCACCAGCTCTGCTCTTCTTCTTCTGTCAGCATTCAGAGCTACGCAGCTTTGTTGTTATCAGGTGTGTTGTTGTAGTGTGTGTGTGTGTGTGTGTGTGTGTGTGTGTGTGTGCTCAGGTGGTTTGAGCTCCTGGTTGCTGTCTTTGCTGTGTGATGGTTTAAGGACTTCAAAGTGATGTTTCTTTTCTTCTGACTCGCTGATAGAGGAAAGACCTGAACTGTGAAAACTGCTGAAACTGTGTGTGTGTGTGTGTGGGTGTGTGTGTGTGTGTGTCTGCCTGTCTGTCTATCTCTGTGAGGACCACGTTAAGTTTTAAGTCGTAAGAAGTAAAGACCTTTTTGCTGCTGCTCTCCTGCAGAGTTTATGATTTATTCTCTTTTGCCGTTTTTTTTTTTTATACACACTTGTGTTTATCTGTGTGTGTGTTTATCTGTTTGTGTGTTTATCTGTGTGTGTGTTTATCTGCACTGTTTCTGCCTTAAACACCTGAATCTCCCCTCTGGGCATTAAGACACAGATCATTTTTCTCTTCCTGTTCTCCTTCAGCTCTCTTTTCTTTCTCGTCTTCCTTCTCCCTCCTCTTCTTTTTCTCAGTGTTATCTCACATCTCTCCTCATTAAGTCATCGGGCGTCTTGTTGGAACTCATTTCTAATCTAATAGTTTTTAGACACATTTCGGCCGGTCGTCTCTTTTTCAAAGGACTTGAGTTTTTTTGTCTGTTTTTAGTCGTGATGAAGGAGGTTTCATGTCACAGCGTCCTCATCACCATTAAAGCTTTCAGTCCATTTGACTCCAGTCGTGAATCTGTTTCCTCGTCGTCTCTTCAGGCCAGTGTTGAATCACTCAGTCCGAACAGACGGAGAGTAAACTGACGTAGTTAAATGTCAGAGCGATGAGGCCGGCCGTGTCGATCACACGTTGACGTTAGAGACAAAGTTGAAACAGCTCGGAGGTGAAAACGTTTCTGCATCAGTTTTATCACCTAATCTTATGAGAGAGCGAATCAGCTGCTGCGTTATAAAACCTTATTATGTCGGATCAGAGACGAAGATCATCTGCTCGTCCACACGCTGGAGCTCCACAGGAAGAGACACATGAACATGCTGTGGTCCAGGTCTGCAGATCACGGGCTGATGTGATGACGTCACCATCAGGTCGTCTGTGACGAAGATCGATGAGCTCGCTTTATTACAAACACGACTCAGCAGTTTGGTGTCGGCTCGCTGAACAGGAAGTGTTTCTTTAATTTGTTCCTTTGACCTTTTGAAATTCGTTAAGAGTTGAGAAACAAACCTGCTGACTCAGCTGCTCCAGAGGTTGAAGGTCACGAAACTGAACAGCTCGCTCTACTCCTCCTCTTCATCATCTCTCTCCATCTTCCTCCTTCCTTTACTATCTTTCCTTTTGTTTTCTTCCTCTCCAGCTCCAAAGCCTTTTCTTTCCCTCCCTCTTCATCTCCTTCCTCCTCAGTCTTCCTCCCTCTCCTGCATCTCCATCACTTTTTTCACTCCTTGTTCTTCTCCATCATCTCTTGTTCTCTTCTTCCTCCTCCTCCACTTTGTTTTCTTTCTCTCCACCCCTTCGTTTCCTGTCCGCTCCTTGTTTTCCTCCTCTCCTCCTCCTCTTCTTCCTCCTTTTCTGTCCTTATCTCTCTCGTCTTCTTTTGTTTCCTTCCTCTTCACCTCCTCCTGGTCTCCTTGCTCTCCTTCCTGTATTAACCTTTCCTCTAATCTTTTTTTGCTTTCTTCCTCATCTCATTTCCTGTCAGCTCCTCCTCTTCCCATTTTTCTTTCTTCTTTCGTCTTGATTTCCCTTTTTCCTTTTTCTTGTTTCCTTCCTCTCCTCTTCCTCTGTCTACACTTATATTTCCTTCTTCCTCTTCTCCTTTTGTTTCCTTCCATTTCGCCTCCGTCTGGTGTCTTCTCTCTCTTTTCCCTTTATTTTTCTTCTCCTTCCCCCTCTCTTCTTTGGTCTTTTCTCTCTCCTCCACCTCCTCTGTGTTCTCCTTCCTGTACTTTCCTTTCCTCATCTTTCTTTGCCTCCTTTCCCCTTCCTCCACTCCTTGTTGTCTTTTTCTTCTTCTTCTTGTTCTTCTCCTCTTTCTCGTTTCCCTTCCTTACTTCCGTCTTCTTGTTTTTTTCCTCCCTCTCTCCTTTCTTCCCTTCTTCTCCTCCTCTTCCTTCTCCTCATTCCTCTCCCTTGAGGACAAAGACAGAAGAGAAGGAGAAAACAGGAGGTCTTGAAGCTAAATTGAGGAAATAGGGAGAAAATGAAGGTTGACAGAAGAAGAGGAAGAAGAGGAGAAGAGGAGGACAGATGGAGAGCAAGAGCTCAAAACGAGGGGAAACGTGGGAGGAGAAAATCTGAGCCAAAAGGAGAAGATGGAGGAAAGAAGAGGAAATTAAACAGATGGGATTATTAAAATGAAACGCAGCAGGAGAGGAGAAGAAGAAGAAGAGGAGGAGGAGGAGAAGTCTAATATTGACATTGTGGCTGTAATTAAGTAAAGAAGTGTTTGATTGTCAGCAGGAGGAACAAACACGACTCAGTCAGTTTAATGGACCGGAGGTTTGTCCTCCGTCAGCACCTGCTGCTTCTTCTTCTTCTTCTTCTTCTTCTTCTTCTGCTCTTCATTATCTGCGCGCTACGTCAGCACAAACACAAAAGCAAACACTCTCCTGCCTCATTCGTTTCTTCTTCCTCTGTGGTTTTTGCTCCTCGCAGCTCTGGGAGTTCATCCTTCAGTCAGTCGTCTCCCCGGCGCGTCCCTCGCCGCCGACCGACCGGCCCTTGCCTCAGAGCCTCAGAGGCTCAGAGCCGCTGCGAGTTCGGGTTGGTGTTTTTATTGTTCAATTATCAGAAGACGTGCGCTTGGAAAAACAGCTTGAATACACGTGTTAATGAATCTGGACCGTGTCTGAGGCGTTCCTCTTCTCAGCGGCAGCGTCTTTTATCACTTGTTCCCAATGAGGAGCAGCAGAGAAAACAACAGCGTCCAGCATCGTTTATATTCCTTTAGTCCGTAAGTGTTGACTAATCAAAAGTCCATCGCTCAACAGAAACAGGACTTCTTCCTGCCGCTGTTGTCGGGTATGTTTGTTTTCGTCATGTCGTTGCCTACGATGTGAAAGCGCCTCCACCTTGTCCTGTTCAGTTTCCACCCCAGGACAGCCCCTGGAGGACAGCAAGCGCTCCCGGCAGCTGAACGTAAAACAGAAGGAAAATGACGATATTCAATACGTTTCTCTGACGTACTTCTGCGGATATTTGGACGGAGTCACACAACATTAGTGTGACTCGTTACTCTGCTCAGACGGTAATATTGTAAAGAAAGTTATTATAAACCGCTCATTATATATTCTTTGACTTCATCCGTCCCTGCGCTGCTGTAACAACACAATTTAAACTTACTAACCCAAAATATCTCTTTCCCCCACAGTCAGAACTGATATTAAATACTCAGCACTCATCTCTTCTGCATCCTCAGGCTAAAAACTATCCTCCTCTCCTCGGTGGCTCTCATTTTTTAATTTCTTCCTTGACTTTATTCTTAAGGCGTTTTTTTATAGATGTGCCTGAGCTGTAAATGAAAAAGTAGTAGTGAAGCCCGTCTCTCACAGGTTCAGTGTTACGGGGGGACTTTGTGTAATTGCACCGTAACGTTCACACTCACATTCACATGGGAAATTTAATGAGCCCCGCTGGCTCGTGGGTCTAATTTTACTTTGCTCAAAGCTTTGAGGTTGCACCACAAAAATTCTTCCTAAACCGTCTTCTGGACACGGCAGGTTTTACATAAGTAGGTGAAGAAGAGGAAAAAAGGTTTAATGAAGCGCCACAGGAGCTCCGTCTTTCACCAACTCACTCACGAGTCGTCGCTGTTCAAATCAGACGTGGCAGATTTTTCACGGGATTCAAATCACGGGCGATCTCCTCCAATTATTCCAAATCCTGGACGCTCCCCGGAGACGTCCGTCCCGAGGGACAGGGGCTTTGGTCTTCGCTCTGATGTGTGGATCGAACTGGAGGCTTTGAAGTGGAGCCCACCAGGCCTCTTTTCCTCCGAGTCTTTCCCTCCCAGAGCCGTTTCAGGCAGGAAAGTTTGCCTGGATGCTGCCAGGATGTCCCTCTAAGACACATAATGACGCACGTGTCGACGGGTTCGATGTGTGTGAACGTAGCATCCGTGTAGCTTTGACAGCAGCTTCGTGTTCTCTGTTTGTCTCAGCTCTCACTGTGGGGTTATAAGAAGCAGCTTCGCTTCACTCTGAAGCACAACGACGACAAAAACTAATTTCTCTCATCTCGGAGAAGCGTACCAAACAAATGTGCTCATTATAAGATCCCTTTCTTCCATTTCACAGCTCGTATAAGACTGTCTGTGCAGAGGCAAACACAAAGTAATGTATTCCTAATGCTCATTATTCATCCCAGGGAAAAGTTCTGTAACATTAAAAACAAACCTGGAGGCAAAACTGTAAAACGGATGTGACAACAAAACTTCCCTGACCTCACAAAGACTGCGGGGGACTTTTCATTTCTGCTGGACACGTTTACATGAAGACATTTGTTGCCCTCAGAAGATGAATCCTTCGACTTCACCAGAAGCGCCTCAGGCAGATCAGATCCACCTCCCCTCACCACAGGATGCCTGACTGAATCAGCCTCGGATGTGCTGCTGGTGCGTTTGGGAATGCAAAGCTTGTTGCAGTAGCCCAGAATTTAGGAAGTAAAGCAGAAATAAAATTGCCGTGAAACTGCCGGACGAAAGTCCAGTGTGATTGTCACGACGTCTTGCAACGTTTGCACATAGTTTTCGATGAAAGTGTGATTGCTGAAAGTTTGGCAGGAGTGCAAGAGAACGACGGGATCGAACGGCCAGACATGTCTATTATTATATTTCATATATTCTGAGTCATTTCCTGACCATGTTGATCAGCCACAAACATGTTTGACAAATAACTTAATTCAGAGCTCAAACTTAAAGAAGCAAGCTGCTGTTGGATCAATGACTACAGTAGAAATGGTTTTCAAGCTGGACACCAGCGCCAACTAATGACTTTTTTCATTGTTGATTATTTTCTTGAATGATCGATTTAAGACGACGTCCTCAAATGTCTCGTTTTGTCCACGACCCGAAGATATTACAGGAAATATTAGAATTTTGACCTTTTCCTTAAAGAATTACTCAAACCGATTATCAAAATAATTATCAATGAATTTAAACTTACTGATGAGTCGTTGCAGGTCTAGTTGGTACTGATCTCTTATTTTTGATGAAGTTATTTCATAACTGGCAGCCATTTTCTTTCTGCTGCAGTAAAGTTGATTTTAAAGGCCAGTTGAGTCTTTTATTTATTGGCTCTTTGCTTTAAACACTCTCAGGTAGAAGTGAAGATGGAGGAGACACAAAGTGAAACAGTAATGATTCAGGATAAAGACCACCACCCTCAGACGTTTGGAAAGAGACAATCGAAGAATCATAAACTGGGATAATTTGATTCTCTGGACGGATATCGACAAAGAAAATGAAACGTTAATTGTTCGCTTGAGTGAAGACAGAGTGAGAAGAGACTTATCAGCAGCCACAGCGTGTCGTGTCCGTCCATACTGATGAATTCAGATTAGACAGGCTGCTCATTGGCCTTTCATTAAATCTCACAGATCTGTCCGTGTCATTTTCCCCGCTGATTGGATCGACACCGAGCTGCTGGATACTTGAGTTTTACTTTCCTTTAAAAAAGTTAGTTAAACGTTGAAAATCTGGGTTAGTTTGGACCAAAGTGTTGAACTGTGTGACCATTCCTGCCAGCGTGGCCAAAACTGAGGATCTCTGAGTGAATACCTTGTACAGCTCATGTATCCAGCTGCTCCTTATCCACCAATCAGCAGCCTCGTCACATGTGATTGACAGGCGTAGGCCGCTCCCGCACTGAGACTCCGCTGAACCGTGTCTTTGACAGTAATCATCCGCAGAGCGGGGAGTGCTCAGCGGGGCGACGGGCCTAATATGGCCGCCGGTCGGGGGGTCTGACAGAAATCTTGAATGAAATGGGGCACCCGGGGCGCGTTGCCACGGAAACCTGAAGTTGCTGTGACAACCTGCTATGATGATGTGAAGGAAGTTATCAGGAGCTCTGTGGAGGACGGTCACACGCCCAGAGGCTTTTCTCATTCACTTATTCTCACTTTCTGGAAGTTTAATGGCAAAAGTTTGGACTTTTTTCAAAGAAGGACTCTGACTTCCAGGGAAAAGCTTTTTCAGACTGCACCAGTTTCATTTTCTGTGGTGTTGATCACTTTGATGCCAGATCTTTTTTTAAAAAAGGAAAAAAAAAGTTGAAGACATCATCAAAGCTGAGCTGCAGATTGTTTTTGAGTTGTGGAAGTGAGATTTGCCGGTGGATGTTCAGAAGTCCTGGAATAAATGACTGAATTCAGCAACTGATTTCAGTTCAGAGATTCATTAGACAGAAAAACAAAAACAAAAGATTTGTTGAAGCACAGACAATAGGTAGGAGTTCATGTTGTAGTCAACTGTTCAGATATATTTAAAGATTCAGGCAGGATTACAACCAAAAACAAAAATATCTTCCACCAGCTACATCAGCTCTCACACGAAACACAATTAGTTACAAGAAAGGATGCGTGTAAGTACAAACAACAGGTACAACTTTTTAACGAAGGTTGATTCAGGCAGGATTTAAACCAAAATCTACCTCCAGCTACATCAGCTCTCACATGAATCACATTTAGATTCAGTGTGAGATTATATCATAATGTCCATCACGAATAAACATATAACATTCTGCTTAGAAATGACAGAAAGAAATCAGAAACTGTCTGAGCATCAGGATGTCAGTGGAAATAAAATAAAACATGAAGGGCACTTCAACGTGGGAACATTTCCTCCAGAAAGGCAACAAAGTCAAATGTAAGTTAAACATGTGATGCTACTCTCTAGTGTAACAGTACTGTGCACCCTGCTGCCGGGTCTGAGGAAGGCTAGCAGCTAAACATCACGTCGCTGCTCTCCACAGGGAGAAACAGACCGAGTTGGATTCACAGAGTTCAGTGATGTTAACTCAGGAGTACGCTGTGACTGAGAGCTACTGTGACTAAACACAAAAAGTGAGAGCTACACAAACAGATTAAGCAAAGCCTGAACATAAGGAGTGGGATATAATACTAACCGAAATAAACCCGGCTCATTTTGTAAAGTCTTTGTGAAACCGGCCACAGCTCCTGATATGTTTGACTGTTTAACCGCCTTCATCTGCATTTGGCCTTTCCTGCCTCACCGCCCTGCGAGCCTTTTGTTCTTTTTGGAGTTTGTTGTGAATGAATTAATTGAACTGCTTCAAAACGAAGAAAAGAATGAATCATAACGATAAAAAGCCACGAGGATAACTTCTTTTTTACATTTTTTGTTACCTTGGATGTCTCTGGAAGAGTCGAGAACATGTTTTATATCAGAAAATTAAACTCTGTTCAAAAGCAGCCTCTACAAAAGCAGCCGCATAATCCTCAATACTACAATAGCAAACTGTGATTGTGTTTGTAAAGCCCTTCAGATTTTCTATTTATTCCTTAAAGTGACTGAGAGAAAGTTACACACAAAGAGAAACCTTTACAGTAATTGTGCGTCACTGTTCTCTCTCGTCTGTCCTGAGGACTTGATGCACTTCATGTTGCTCCAGCAACACGTTTCCATTGTGCAGATGAAGTTAAACAAGTTTTATGAAGTTACACAGGAGAGGACGTCACTGTTTAGAAAAGCTTTTAGCGTTAGTGAACGGGACAGATGTCCGTACACCCTCACAGGCATGATGAGCATCACCAAGACTGAATGCTTTTCAATATTGCTGTGACACCACGTCAGCTCTCACAGCACAGACAGCTCTCCATTGTAGCTTGTACTTAATCTTTGACACCAACTGCTCGTAAATCTGGACTTTCAGTTTTTTCTGTCTGGTCACCCAAGTGATGAGCCACCACTACAAGGATGAAGGTGGCTTTGGGGCCCTCGGCAACCATAAGTCGTGCCAGTGTCTGCAAGACATGTGTGCTACTGGGGAAATACATTAAAAACACCAAACAAATCTACAACACCAAATACACACACACAAGACCGAACGCCAAAAAACTACAACACCAAAAATATACATATGACCACAACATCCACAACTCTCCATACAACACCACGAGTCTGCAAAAATGTCTTAATGTCATCAATGTCTTCAACGCCAAAACTAAACATGAGAAACTAAAGGTTGGTTAGCTTTTGCTTTCCAGGTTGTCTTGTCATATCCAGATGAAGGAGTGTTGTGTTTCTCCTCAGGCTCCTGAAGCTCTTTCAGAAATCCATTTATATAAACTTCAAACTGCAGCCTCGTCGGACCTGAACACCAGACTTCTCCGTGTTCACTGCAAATAAATAAAATACAGAATAACAGTATGAATGCAGGAACATCATGGGATCAGCTCTGTGGAGACATGGCCTCAATATTCCCTCTTTATTCTCAATGTACAGACAGCATGAGATTAATCTTTAAAAAGACCCCGGCCCTCCTGATTGCGGCTCTAATCTAGTGAACTGACCCGAGTGATCCGGCTCTTCTCTCTGAGAGTCAGACTCCTCAACGTAAAGGAACATCTAGCAGATATTCAGGCTCAGTCTGTAACATCCTCAGCACTATGGTCATTTATTATGTATTTGCTCAAAATCTGAAGTCACGCTAACCGTGTAGCTGATGGTAATTTTTATAGGTTTCTAAAAGGCTTGAAGTTGTATTTAACACTTTTTTTTTTTTTTTTTGATACATCATCCAATAAAGTTTGAATACAAAGCGTTTGTTGTCAGCATCCATGCTTAATCCGCCGACGCCTTGTAATCCAGGCTTGATGAAGCACACAACACAGCTAGCTAGTTAACATCATCAGTCACATGTGGACTTAGACAGTTTTGCTCCTTTTTACAGCATTATTAGTGCAGAGTATTTTTTTTGTGTAGTAGTATTTTACTATTTCAGCAGTATGAATAATTCTGCAGATGTCTTGGAGTCCCAGGAAAGCTAATGATAGCAGGCCGTGGCACTGGCTGACTAACGTCACCGGCAACATGTGGGACTTGGTCATACTCTGGTGGTATTTTAGCACATTTTTAAAGTTGTTGGAGTTGATATCGTCAGACACTGATGTGCCGAGGTCAGCATGTTGCCTCGTCTCCGTCTGTACGTACGCTGCGTTTATTTGTCCGTATCGGTACTACCTCTCTTAGTGGTGGTGGGCAGTGTAGCCAATAGTGCCAGCAAGACGCAACAACAAGAGTAAGACGTTTTCAAACTGGCTGAACCTTTTGAGGAGAGATTAGGAGAGAGGAGAGACGTACCACAGACATCCTCTCCTGAAAGACCTGGAAAAGAGGGAAGGGTGGGAAAACAGAGATAATGATTCATAAAGGAACTCAGAAGGTCACAGAACACAATGTTGCTTTAACATAATTAAAAAACTGTCAGTGTGACATTACAACATTAAATTAACTGCTGGTGTTTATTCATTATGTGTGACAATTTTAATTAAAGATAACAAGAGCGTCCAATGAGTTTATCATGTACAAGTTTGAGTTTTCTTTCTGTGTTGAAATACTGAAACACAAAGACACAAAAAGACCATGAACAGAGGGAGTGTCAGAGAGAGCTGAGGGGAAGGTGAGTGTCGACAGGAGGAGGGTGAGAATAATATTCCCTCAGGGGGGAGAAGGAGGGAGGAAGGGGAGACAGAAGCAGGACAAACCCACCAGAGGACTGGAGTGTGGTTCAGGCGGCGTGGCCCTTAGAGGTGAAGTTATTTATGAACGTTAGGTTTCCTCCATGACTCAGCTTCTTCAACGCACACAAATAAGTCTGACAGTCTTCAAAAAATGAAGTTCAATTACTGAATCCCCTCTAGATCTCCATAACGGAGAGATTATGGCCCACAATCAATTAACTTCAACAGATATTTCTGCACCCAGTAATTCTCTCATTCACTGAAGGTCAGACTGTCCTTGGATCTGTTTCAGATCAGGGGCCTCATTACAGACAAAATCCCCAAAAAACTTCTCCTGCCTTAACTTTTTATTACAGTAGCAGGTCCTGAACTCCTGGCTGTGTCCTCTGATATACACCGATCAGCCGTGACATTAAAACCACTGACAGGTGAAGTGAATCACATTGATTATCGTGTTACAGTGGCACCTGTCAGTGGGCGGTATACATTAAGCTGCAAGTGAACATTTTGTCATGAAGTGTAAGGATCTGAGCCAAACTGTGATGGCTAGACAGCTACGTCAGAGCATCTCCTAAACTGCAGGTCTTGTTGGGTGTTCCCGGTCTGCAGCGGTTACGGTATGTTTGCAAGATGGAAGTAGGAATTTCTTCGGGTCGGGTCCTAACGCATCGGGTCGGGTCCTAACGCAGACTCTCAAAGACTTCTATTGAGCACAGATCAACTGAATGAAAGTTGTCTTTACTGCATGTTTCACAAACAAACACTATATGAGGTAGAGGTCAGAAGTAAGAGTTTCAAAGGAGCACACCATAAGTACCAAACAAACGTGGTCTGAGGAAGGACAACCAGTGACAGTGGACAACATGTGACAGGGTCATGGGCGCCCAAGGTTCATTGTCCGAAGGCTACTGTAGCACAAATTGCTGAAAAAGTTAATGGTGGTTCTGATCATCAGAACACAACATGCATCAGCAGATCAGAGCGCCCGTGATGACCCCGGTCCACTGCTGAAAGCTGCAGCACGGTGGTGGACAGCGTTCTCCTGGGAAACTTTGGGTCCTGCCATTCATGTGGATGTTACTTTGACACATACCTCCTACCTAAACGCTGTTGCAGACCAAGTACACCCCTTCATGGAAACGTTATTCCCTTATTGGACTCTTTCAGCAGGATAACGCGCCCTGCCACACTGCAAAAATGGTTCAGGAATGGTTTCAAGGAACACAACGACGAGTTAAAGGCGCTGACTTGGCCTCCAAACTCCCCAGATCTTGATCCAATCGAGCATCTGTGAGATGAGCTGGACAAACAAGTCCGATCCGATGTTTGGCAGGTGGTTATAATGTTGTGGTTGATCATTTCTTCAGTTTTATGCTTCCAGTCTGCTTTAATGCTTAAAATCCAAAATATCAGGAGGGAGTTGACAGAAGAGTGCAGAGAAAACTAATGCTCCCAGCTACAGTATATGAGCTTTATGTTCACATCAGCTCTGTAATCTTTCACACATCATCTCACACACTCACTTCTCCATCACATTAATCACCTGCTGACGCGGCCATAAAACTCGGCATGTTAATGTCTGCTATCAGATCTGAGACTGTCGGCCAGCCCACACCGCATTATCTCCTGTCAGCGGCAGTAGTGCTTATGCTTCAGTCAGTCACACATGCCTGCTTGTGCTTCTAAACTCTTTAAACTTGAGCCAAAGTGACCAACGGTGTGCCCGTCTGAAACAATGGAGGAAAACACTGTCTGTGTGTCGCCCTGCCACTTCAGTAGATGGAGTTTCCACTTCATTTGCCGAAACTCAAACTGCCACAATGACGACGTGTTTGAAACAACAGATTTATCCGTCTGCACCACCAGCTCTCCGTGACGATCACCTGAGCCGTCCCCGAATGTCCCGGGAATCAGCCGGCGTGTCCTCGACTCACCTCATCACAAAGTGGAGGTGTTGTTCACGCCGAGTCCAGACAGCTGCGGAGGTGTTTTTGTGCTGTAGCCACTCATGCTTCTGCTCGGCCAAAGTTCAGAAATAACAGGGTGCTGCTCGAGGTGTCTTTTGATTTCAGTTGGGACATTTAGACGTCTTCATCCTTGGATTTCAGTTTAGTCATACTTACCGTATTATATCACTTAGCTAATATTTGTATACTAAATTCCTGTGGCACATTGTGCATATGGTCTCTCTGAAACCCACTGCAACAGAAAAATTACTCGAGGGATGTTCTGAACAAAAACAAACAAACAAACAAATCACAAATGTTCCCAAAAGAATGAACTGTTCCTCTAAAGCTGAATCATGCATTTCATTTGTTCAGAGCAACTCGTTCACATACTTGGTACATGTCATATGAAGCACTAGAATTTCTTGATCAAAAATCTTTGTTCCCGTCCAAAACTTTGTAAGGAACATCGAATGGATGTGCACAAAGAGACATCCTGTACCGAATGATGTGCGGAAATGTAATGACTGACACTTACAGCGTTATCTTAAACCATCTTATCCAACAGGAGTCTTGTATTTCAGCTGTAATGACCCGTCTTAGTTTGAGTCACTCTTCCGAAATGACAAAATCTCAGAGCTCTTTGGTTAAAACCTCAGCGTGTTCCTCAGCATTTCTCCGGCTCTGCATTTCAACCCCGGAGCCGAGCTCCATCTGAGAAATAAACTCTGAAAGCCACGGAGAATCGCTCCACTCGGTGAAAATGAAAATGCCACACCAGCTGCTTAACCACCCCGATAATCTCCACCACGCTGCGAGCAGTCGAACCAGAGGATCTCCCGAGTTTGTTCCCTCGCGGGGATCTGCTGCACTCCTGCTGAGCCTCGGCTCAGCGAGATGTGTTGTGTCTTTGCTGCGAGACAGCTGCTTTCTGTGTTACTGAGGATTTGCTGTTAGTCACTAATTTATTAGATTTGCTGGATGCTGCTGGTGGGTTTTGAGTAGGTTAGACAGCAACTGTGAGAAACTCTACAGGTGCACCTCAACAAGCATCGAGGACTCGGGTCAAGTCCTCTGAACGCACCAGAACAATCCAATATAAAAACATGCAGATGTCAGATTAGACAGAAGACAATAAGATACTGCTTCTTTAAATCCACTGGGGTTTTGTTCTTGTGCTATATTTGGGTCACAAAGCTGTCAAAACCCGAACATTTGGCACAATTTCTGCAAGAAATTGTTATCTTTAAAGAAATGAGGTCCATCCATCCATATTCTTCTGCTTTTCCGCGGCCGGGTCGAGGTAGCAGCAGGTACTCCAGGCGTCCTTCACCCAAGCGACACTTTCCAGCTCCTCCGGGGGATCCTGAGGCGTTCCCAGGCCAGATGAGATACATGATCCCTCCAGAGAGTTGTGGGTCGGCCCCAGGCTGTCCTCTCAGGAAGCCTCCCAATCTGTTTTAATGTTTGAGATTTCAATGAGCGTCCAGCGCCCTCGATACAGTTCTTCTTTACATTTCTGCTGCTTGTTCGACTGAGCAGCGTGTTGAAGACGCAAAACATTTTCTCAGTTATCAAGAAAATAAACGTGAAGAAGTTTGAATCTGAACAAAAGTAAAATTTTTGAGACCGTCAGACTTTTGATGAGAGACGAGTTTGTTGAGTAAATCCTCAACGGTTTTAAGAACAAAACAAATAAAAAGTCCTGTCTTCAACAATCTGTCGCTTCAGAGTTCAATCAAAGAACACATTGAAATTCACCAGCTTGGCTTCTTTGTTTTCTGTCAGCTGTCTTCTCACTCTCCCTTTTTCTGAATTTGATTTGGCCTCTCGGGATCAACCTGTCACAGAGAAAACAAACGAAAACTAACCGAAACTGAAACAGTAATGTGACACGCTGAGCTTTAAACTTTAAACACTTAAATTGCCAAACTTGATCAGTTACGGACTGAATCTCTCCGTCAAAGCTCCTCAGAGAATCCGCACAGGACAGACTTTCATCCTCAGCCACTTTCAAAGCATCTTGTCCTCTAACATGAACTCTGCCATCAAATTCAGACAGAAAAGTAGTTTTTACAGAGTTTTTGTGATTTTTCATGTTTATTTAAAAAACAAAATGGTAGACATGCAGCAGATGTCTGATGAATTCAACGTGAAAACCATTTAAAAGCATTTCTCAAACAGTGTGGTGGTGGAGCCTGTTCGTGCTCTGGGTTTGACAGCGCTGCTCTTCAGCAAACTGTCGTCTGACCTTTAAGATATTGTAAAAAACAAAAGCCTTAAATGCACCTTTAAACCGGCTCTGACCGGATTCCCCGGGGCGGCAGAAGCTGTGGCTTTTACAGTAAATCTCCTCCGCCTCTTAAAAACATCCTGTTAAACCTCATCATGTCTCCACCACGAACTTCTGAACTTCTCTGGAAACAAGGCGTCCCCTGGGCCCCAAAGCTTCTGTCCAGGATTTATAAAACTCAATAACTTCCTCTGGATTCCCGTGTGGACACTTACTCCTCCTTCAGTCGCACACTGCAGAAATGACCTGTAAAAACAGAAGAAATAAACACTTTACGGCTAAAAACAAGTCAAACTAGGTTTAAAACAAGTTACAAATGCTATTTTTAATAAGCGGTGACTTGAAACTAGACTTTCTAGAGAACAGTAAGACGTTAAATATACTAAATATGAGCAAATCATTCTTGATTCAAGTGTTTTTGCTTTTTTTAATTTTAGCTCAATCATCCTCAAATATAAAACAGGACATGTGGTCGTGAGTTATTCTGACTTCAGTGTGTTGTCATAGTTTATTATTCTGTTTGTTCTGTCACATTGTTTTGTGTTTTGTGTGATTATTATTATTATTGTTGTTGTTTTATTGTTACAAATTTTATTTGTATCTTTTATAACTGACCAGGATGTAAACACATTGTTGTTTTCAGTGAAACGTGACAAAATAAATGAACGACTCGACACAAGAACTTGAACGCTTGAATCAAGTCAAAGACTCGTCGCTCGTTAAAACAAGTCAAACAAGAGTTTTAATGTAAATATAAGATTATTCTTTTAGTTCGATGGTCAGTTTGAGGTCTGAGCCTCTCGTGCAGCTCGTTAACTTACATTTATAGAATAATGATGAACTTCTTTAACCGATGAATCACTTTATATGAATATGTTGCAGTCTTATTCATTATTGAATCAACTTTCTTTAATGAATATGATTTATAATTGTTGATGCTTTTAGTTTTCTGTTGGACTGAAGTCTTAATGAGCCTGACTCAAGGCTTTCATTTCAAATAATCTGGGAAGTATACAGCTAAAAAAAAACAGACAGTAATATTTAAAATAACAAAGCATCTTTATTATTTGACAATAAAAGAAAATACTCCAGGCTGGGTTAGGGTTGTTACACTAAATGTATTAAAGAATATAACACAGTGACGTTACACGTGAGATTTTACAAATTCAGCAAACATTAACTGATAAAGGCTACTTCACCAGACTCCCTTAAAAAAACGGTGAATTCTGAGACTTTTTGCATCAGAAGAAACTGTGTACACTTTGTTAAATTCTGTCCTCAACACAGTTGTAACTATTTGGACCTACTTGTTCACTCGGCAAACCTTACACAGGAATATATTTCTTTCTTTGTGTAAAGAATTGTCGCGCGTCATTGATTAATCCTGCGGTGCCACTCGTGCGTAATGCTGCTGGGTTCACGCTGACTGTCGCTGTCCTCACACTGCAGGAGGACAACACGAAGGGACGAAATAATAACAGACACACACGCCTCGTGTTCTGTGCCAGAAGCATTCACTGTGTGCCCGCGACTCACTGAGATGATCCATGTGCGCACGTCTCCAAAAGGAAATTACGCACGGGCGGGCCTCGACTGACTGCCGACATTTCAGTGAATTGATTCCACTTTTATGTTGCAAATATATTTAAAACGAAAGTCAGACAGACTGAAGCAACACTTATGTATTGAAACCCAAATAACTTCCAACACTTCCAACGTTTACGGGCAACACATCTGGACTGGAGCAGGATGTCTCGTTGGATGAAAACATGTTGTGAATTTTAACAACTCCCTCTGGAGTTACTGGAAATGCGGAAACGTCCTCCATCAGCTGTGGGTGTGGCGTCTAACGCCCACCTGTAACCTGTCCATTCATGTTTTCCAGGTTAACACCCACAATCTCCCAATAATCCAATCAAAACCCACAAGAAACCCGCGCAGTATGAACCGAGCCTCCCGGAAACCTTCAGTTTGAGAGGAGAGTCACCAGATCACACGATGTTTCACAGCAGGAGGAACAAACCAGCTGGAGCTGTGCGCCCTGGAGGATCCGTCCTGGCGGACTGAGGACAGCACTGTGAGTCTCTGGTGTACACGTTGCAAACTGTGGCTGAACTTTGGTTACAGACGCTGTTTGTCGAGCTCGATGTCCTGATTGATGTGTGTGGATCTGTGGTAGAACCCGGAGTGGACTCTTTGAGTTGCTTCTGCTGGTTGTTTGTGAGCTGGATTAGACTGAACTGTGTTTTTTTGGATGTGTGGAAAACAAGTCTTGAACAAAACGTGTCAGTATCATAAAGTTGAGGTTATTTTCTGCAGTAATCCAGTTCAGTATTCTCACAGGCTTTTTGTGGAGTGAACCAGGGTGACGCTGACTTCAGGGTCAGCTACAGAAATACATCCTCCCTGCAGCGATCCACTTCAAATCAAATCAGTTTTATTTATACAGCCCAGAATCACAATCACATCGCCTCAGCGGGCTTTACAAACTGTACATGGACGACATCCTCTGTCCTCAGACCCTCGAGTGGAGTGATGGAAAACTTCACATGTTGAGAAAAAAAATAACCTTTTAACAGAGAAAAACAATGAAGAGCCACAGAGGAGGATCCCTGTCCGGACGGACTGACAGGAAGTAGATGTGGCGACAGAACAGAACAACAAACACAAAGTGTTGACAGAAAATCTGATGCTAGTTATTATATAAAACATGTGAAGTGTGTGGATCTGAGGCAGGCGACCCGGATCCAGGAATCTTTCTCACTTTCTTCTGTGTATTACCATTTCACAGTACTTTAGGGAAAAGATAGATAAGTTAATAATGAGAAGATAATGAGCAGCAACAAAGAAAACATCAGATTCGAAGACTTCCTGGGGACTAGAAAAGTCGTGATCGACAGTCGGCCGGCTCGCTGGAGCAGTAAACTGGGTTTCAGTCTAATGATGCGACTGATTCCAGCCAAAAGTTTGTATTCTGAGAGTTAATTGCTCCACAACATGATTTATAATTGTACATAATAATACAGAGTGTGCTGACATCACCGCCGCTGCTCAAACGTACTAAACTACGACTCCTCGGGGCGACTTTGACCTTCTGTGCTGAGATGACTGCCGGCCACATCAATAAACACGGCTCCCGGAGACAAAGACACAAAATACAGATGTTTCTCCCCCCGGTACGACTTTATCACACTGTTTAGCTTCCAGCCTCCGTTCATCGTCCCGAATGCCTCCGAAACTGTATCTGCGCTGCCTAAACATCCAGTCCTGAGTGTACTTTCTCTGATTCGCTATCAAACGTTTCCAAACCAAACGCCAGTCTCACGGGAGTGTGTTTTCATATCAGAGCATCAAGCGGCTTTTTAGCCACATACCTGCTTATCTGTTGTGTATCCCATGAGCCTCGTTGCTGTCTTATCTCTCGTGTCATGTAAATATCTGTCAAACAAGGGGAAAAATAAGAGTTTGGAACAGTTGCAGGACTTGTAAAGTGCCAGTGTCGCTTCACTCTGTGGGCAAAAACATTCACATCAGCCTCAAAGTTACAACTTCGTCAGTTCTGATCAACTCTTTCACCAGAGTCAACACCTCAAGACCAAACCCGAGAGACTGAGACGTGTCTGTGTTTTGAGATGAATGCCTTCAAATTTGTGTCATTTTACCAGAATGAATCGCCGTGTGATTAATTTTCTGGATGATGTGACTCCGTCTTTGTTTCTTCATGCGTCCGCCGTGTACACTGAGATGGAGGCTGGGTCTCTGAAACAAATTTTGGATTCTGACCTTTTCCTCAGTAGTTCAGCAGCACTCGGAGGCCTCTCAACCCGGCTGTAGTTTCTCTTCATGAGTAATGAGACCGACTGAAATGACTCAACAGCTGCTGGATGGATGGATGTGACATTCTTGCTCCCCAGAGGATGAATCTCTCTGTATCTAGTGATCCTGAAGCTGTTGACAAAGACACGCTGAAAGGTTTAATGTTCGTATATTGTGGAAAGTTGTTGCTTCTCTCTTTCTGTCTGATTTTAAATTCAGGAAACTTGCCCAGGCTCCACTGCTGTGCTGAGGCTGCCCTCGACACAGTCAGATAAATAGGGTTTGGCAGCTGTGGGCAGCTCTTAGCAATGAGTCTGTCCAACAGAGTTTAGTCTCTTTTCCCTGGATAAACAAAGGTAAACAGCGGGGGAGAGGATTCACTGCAGGTGATAAACTTTTTAGTGATTGTTCGAAGTTTTCTGCATCGTTGAATCTTCCACTCCGACAAAAATAGATCCACTGACGTGCAGAGAAAGCTAATAAGGCGTCAGCAGCCATCGCACCACGGAGACACAAGACATCAGTGACGACAATCTCTCAATTACTGCCGCTATCTGTTTGTTCCTTACGAAGAAGCACAGACTCACAACAGACACACAAATATCTCCCAGAGTCCCTCGCTGCGACACAACAGCTCCTCAATCAATCGTGGGATCTTATAAGCTCTTCATCTGCCTCATTTTCTGAGACGCTACATGCACACAAACATACACCCACGCCGACAAAAGGAGGAGCTGCCGCTTGAATACTGAAACAGCAGGAAGTCAGACGCCGAACTTCTACAAAAACTACAGAGTAATGACCGGACCTCCTGCTGCGGACCGTCAGGAAGCTGTCACAGTGAAGGCATCCAGTGATCTGAGGAGGGAGGCGATGTGTGATGCAGGTTCCTCCACAACAGAGTGGGTCTGTCGCATAATGAGGCCGCTAATCTCCCGCCATGCTCAGGACGCCACGGCTCCGAACAGTTAGACACGGTCACGCTGAAAGAACCAGCTTTGTTTCTAAAGGAACAGTTCACCACAATCCAGTCATCTCCTCCTGATGATATAAAGTCAGGCTCAGCCATCGTCTCCTCCTGATGATATAAAGTCAGGCTCAGTCATCGTCTCCTCCTGATATAAAGTCAGGCTCAGTCATCGTCTCCCCCTGATGATATAAAGTCAGGCTCAGTCATCGTCTCTTCCTGATGATATAAAGTCAGGCTCAGCCATCGTCTCCTCCTGATGATATAAAGTCAGGCTCAGCCATCGTCTCCTCCTGATGATATAAAGTCAGGCTCAGCCATCGTCTCCTCCTGATGATATAAAGTCAGGCTCAGTCATCGTCTCCTCCTGATGATATAAAGTCAGGCTCAGCCATCGTCTCCTCCTGATGATATAAAGTCAGGCTCAGTCATCGTCTCCTCCTGATGATATAAAGTCAGGCTCAGCCATCATCTCCTCCTGATGATATAAAGTCAGGCTCAGTCATCATCTCCTGATGATATAAAGTCAGGCTCAGCCATCATCTCCTCCTGATGATATAAAGTCAGGCTCAGTCATCGTCTCCTCCTGATGATATAAAGTCAGGCTCAGCCATCGTCTCCTGATGATATAAAGTCAGGCTCAGTCATCATCTCCTCCTGATGATATAAAGTCAGGCTCAGTCATCACCTCCTCCTGATGATATAAAGTCAGGCTCAGTCATCGTCTCCTCCTGATGATATAAAGTCAGGCTCAGTCATCGTCTCCTCCTGATGATATAAAGTCAGGTGAAGTCTCGTAGTCCACAGAACATTTCTGGAGCTTCACAGTAAAACAGAGTTGCAGCGTTCTGCTGAACACCTGAAGCAGCTGGAGACAGAAAATCTAACTTTAACTTTAACTGTGTCTCCTCGTTAACAAACATTACTTGGATGGCCAGTTTCAGTTTTCCTGTTCTCCATGGAAGGCTGGAGGTGGCGAGCCTGACCTAGTATTTGTAAAATCCTGGCTCGGCCCGGACCATGACTGTGAGGAAGTGGACAAAAAGAACAATTTTACACTCGACATCGCTGAATTATTCAGGCAGTTATATCTCATGTGTATTATTAACACACTATCAGTACTTCTGAAGCCTCTGGTTCCTAGATGTTAGCCTCCGTGTGGCTTTGTGCCCGGGTCAAATCAAAGTTAAATCCTGATCCCTTCATTAATTCAGGGCACATGCTGTTTATGAAACGCACATCTGCTCTTTGTGCTTCGTGTTGTCCAGGGCTCCATCATAACTGAGCAACACTGAACTGAATGTCCCTGTGTTTCCACCGGTTAGCGTTGCAGCGTCGAGGCATCTGTTCACGCAGTCGGACGGCGCAGCGTGATCCCGCTGTACAACCTCAGCCTCTCGTCAGGTCGTTTCATCTCGCTCTTCTGACGCGCCGCAGTATCACAGGATGTTTGATATGTGGAAGTGAAGGCTCTTGCAAACTTGTAATCAATTATTAAGAATCCCCTCATGCGCTAAAACAGTTCGTTCTGATTAACCGCTCGTAGAGACGACGCTTCTTCTTTTGAACTCGCATGTTTTTTCTGCATCCAGACATTTTTTAAGAATTCACGCCGAGGTACACTCGAGCTGCTTGAGCCCTAAACCCAATAACGTTTCATGTTGACATTTACTTTATTCCCTCATCAAATGCTCAGATAACACTGTGTATCCCTCTGTGCCGCTTCATCCTGCTATCTTAAATCCCTCTGAAGTCGCCCCGTTGTGATGAGACTTAAATAAGATAGACTTGCTGAAATAAGTGTTTTGCTTTAAATAAGAGAAGAACGAAACTTTAATATATAAGAGAACAACAGTCGTGGGTTCGAGTGTTTCCACGCTGCAGCGGTGGCATCAGGCTGCGTCTGAGGATTGGTTTTCTTTGAGGTGACACGTGAAGGACTGTTCAGTCGGAGGGTTACCGGAGGTCCCTGTGAAAATGTGATCTGCTACAGGAAGCTGATTGCCTGCTGCTGTTGTACACAACGCTTCTGCTCACTGTTCATTGAATCTCTGTCGGTGTACTGCTGAGTCAAACCAGCACTTCACCGACAGTTACAGACACTATGCATCACTGTTTGTTTTTTTATTCCTATACAAGCTCACAAACTCATCTGTGCTGCACTGGTTGTGTTTCCATCACCGGTGTGAAGCTGCGGCCGAGTGTCCGAGTGTTCATGTAGCGGCAAATCACTCGACAGTCAAGAGGTGACGTTGAGATCCATCCAGCCGTGATGAATAGTGAGAAGATGTACAAAATAAAGTATCATCCTCATACCATTTAAGAAAAAAAAGTCACCAATTCAAATACTTAAGGCACCAATGCAGGCTTTATTATGTTAATTAATGTATTTGAATATGAATACGGGGATTACTCACTGGAAAGAGCCTTGAATTTGTCCTTCACACGTTCTTGACACGAGATAATTAAGACGATATTACAAATAGCAGCAGAAGTCATTTATAAAATCTCTCCGTCTCTACACGGTGGTATCAGGATATAATTAAAGGTTTTTTCTCGATCCCTCCGAGGTGAAATCCCGACGGGACGAAGAGAAATCCTCCCTGCACCCGACGGCTCTCCTTGGTTTTATTTCAGACTGTGTGAAATGACTTACATTCTGCTTTCGGACAGCGGTTTATCCAATCAGAACACATCAATTCAGTTTTCCAGAATTTGACTGTTTTGAATGACAGGTGAAACCTGGTTCAGTCAGACTGAACCTGCATGATTCAGCCCTGACGAGACGCCGCTTCATTACTGACAAGTTCAAACCCCAATCGTGGCTCTCATCAGGTGAAAAATGTGACTGTGGCTCATCAACTAAAGAAAGTTTGTACTTAGTTTGATATTAAATGAAGTTTCTTGTTGAAGATCTCGGAGGCAGTGCTGAGCTCTCAGGATCTTACAGGATTTTGCTGGCGTCTGGAGCCTCACCGTGTTATTCAGACTCCTCAAGGTTACTGCTCATCGGTGGTCTATCCTATCCATGTTGTTATAAACCAAATATCAAGGTTTTATTTATTATTTATTGCCACATTTTGAGAGCTTACCAAACTGGTCCAGTGTTCAGAACCGCAGTAAAGAAGAAAATATACTCCATATTAAAGAAGTTGAAAGTCGTGCTGAGCGTGATGAAAACAACAAGTTTAAAAACTTGAAAACACTTCAGGGATTTGTTGAAACATCCAATTTTGCCATTCTTGTCTGGCGTCACGATTATCACCATTCGTTTTGAGGCCAAACTGATGATGCTTGATCGTTTTTCAATCATTTTCAAGGAGCAGCAGAAGAGAGGCCGAAGAGAGTGGTGTGTTTACCTGCAAGGCTATAGTTCATAAACCACAGACCACAAACAGTCGAATGTGGCAAGGACGAAAGATACACAGAATATTTCTCTTCATTTCTGACTCTTCTTGTCTTGAAAGGCAGTGTTCAAGGCTCTCTGGATCTGATCATAATGAGCATAATTGACATAGTTTGTCCAGTTTGTCTTTGTAGGGGAATGCTGCAGTGGAAAGAAGGTAATCAAGCCATTTTGTGTAGCGTTCGTCTGTCTGCTGTGCTATAAAACCCTTTACAAGGACGGGACTGGATTCCTCTTACGTTAGCTTAAAGTAAAGTTAGCGTAAGTTAACCCCAAGTGTGAGATGAATTTTGACCTCAGCCCTCAAAAAATCAGATTCAAGAATTGTTGGTCATGTTTTCATGTTTTCATGTTGTCTGATGACCACACAAGTCTAAAGTCAAACCTCCAGTGGAAAAAGTCTGTTTATTTGTGTTTACAGAAGAAGATGGTTCCAGTTATTGTTTCATTTTCTCTGTGTTTGACTCGACGCCTCACAATGAAATAACTGCGCATCATTCAGCCTCTCAGCGGCTGCCTCCTCGCCTCGCTGCCCTCCTCAGTCCCATCAGGCTGCACAGCAAAATAATCAGAGTCATGAAACTGGAGGAAATGGGAGCAGAGGCAGCGCCGGCAGAAAATGTTCTGCATGATTTCCCCTCGAGGCGGCGAATCAGTGAAATGACCAGTTTCTATGATAATGCTGAGACATTTGTTTCTGATGGACCATGTTCTGGTTCTGACTGTCAACATTTACAGACTCCGGACTGTCAGCGAGGTTCGACTCAAACTAATGGCTTCACCTGAATACACACACACATCAGCTGAATAACTGTGTAACAGCCAACTTGACTAAAAATAATAATCGCCAAGATTGAAAAGTTGAAAAACGTAATAAAGCATAGACCCTTCATTTTATGTTGCAATGTCATTCATCAAGTGAAAGTGGACCTCCTCGGGGGGCGTGCGTGAGTGATGACGTCATCACTGCTGCAGTCAGGTCGATAAACAGGAGTGAAGATAAATCCACTGTTTAAGTTAAAAAGTCGTCTCTGAGCTCTCCCCTCGTTGGTAAACGGCTCCGGATCAGAACAAAACACTCAGTCACATTATGTGTCATGCTTTGTTTTGGTAGAGAGCCCCCTACTGGTGGAAATTAGTACAGTATTGTACGTCTCCACCAACAGCGATGATCTTTATAACCGTGTAGGTAAGGTTGTCCTTGCACCAGTGACTGTTCCCCCTCCAGTAAAGACCTGACAACACCTTGGCCCCCGCTGTTGATCTCTTCTCACCCTGCAAACCAACTTTCTGCCCAGATTACATTTCCGCCTCTCCGACTCTGGAAGATCCCATCAGCTCCTGCTGAGAACATTTCCTCCTATTATCCAGATAAGATATGCAGATACAGATCACTTTCTATTACCGGCTGCAAATGATGTCTGCATGTGAGCATTTTAGGACTACAGTTATTATCCGATTGGGATCTGGTAGATTGCCTGGCTCTATTAGACGAAGCCGAAGGGAATTTAACGAGTGAAACCGGAGGGATAGGTACTTTTGTCTCCAAGGTCACTTTTCGCGATTCGTCTTCATTAATTCAAAAACACCTCACTGATGTCGGGAAGAAAAAAAACCTTCTCTTTTTCTCATAATTAAAAAAAAAACCACACAAAGAAGCTGTGATGTCTGACATCGCCTCCTCCGCTCACATTCCAGCTCCGGCTTCAGTCCATAAACATTTCAGAGGGTAAAGGCCACTATTTGTGTGCGCACAACATTCAGGGACAACTGCAAAATTACAAAACACCTTTCATGAATGTCGAGTTTAACCTCTTCCACTTTGCTGCACAATCTTCTGTCTGTATTGGATGGAACTTTTAATACATCTCCTGTATCAGCCTTGGGTCCTTTCATTCATTATCAACGGACAGTAGTGCGGTTACAGTTCGTTCCTCCTTGTTAAGACATTAGACATGTTCAAAACTGCATTTAAAAAGGCAATAAAACAAAGCAGTAGTACGCAAATGAATAATTCCAGATTATAAAGAGGGTATGTATCTAACTTATTGTAAAGCCACAGTAAACAGTAAAGTTTTCAGCCCTGATTTTAATGAGCCGACCTCTACAGAGGGAGGAACTAAAGCTGCTGCACCTTGTTTGCTCGTGCATTAGGCAGTAAACGGTGAACATAAACTCTAACATAGGTCATATTTGTATGCAGGGCTGATGAAGGTCAAATGTGAATGTGATATAAATGCTAATTACTTTGGCAGTGTCTTTGGGCCTGTCTGCTTTCACATTTGGAGGCTGCTTTAAAACAGCGGGGACGTTGTTGGACTCGTATTCAAAGCGTTTCTACTCACGTCAACTGTCAAACAACGCCGACACGCCGTCTTCGTCCAATCCAAACTCTTCTTCACAGCTGATCTGAAAGCAGCAGGCAGGTCCTCCAGTGATCGAGTCAGAGCACATCACACATCACGGTGGCTTAAAACTCCTCATGAGAACACAGTTACAGGCAGAAAACAACTCATTATCATGCAGAGTGTAAAATGTGGCTTTTACACTCTGCAATGTTTATGAAGCAATCTCAGCGCTGGGAAGTGGAAAGAAAAGCCTGATTTTCAAGAGAAGTGTCTTTGTGTGTGAGTGGAAGTTAAAAATTAAAATTAATTTGATGGAAATGCATCTACGCTGAAACACAAGAGGGGTGAAATGAAAAACTGAGTGAAGCTCCAGAAATGTTTTGTGGACCACGACACCTGACTCCACATCAGCGTGGAGGGAGGAGATGATGAGTTTCACTGCTGGAGTGAGCGGTTCCTCGTGATCGTGCACAGAGATGATTCTCTCCCTCTTGTGTGGTTCTGACGACCCGGGAACCTCCTCTGACATTAACTTCATGGCATTTCTACGTTATTCGGAGGATCCACAGGAAGCCCGGCGGGAGACGGGTGAGGGGTGACGCGTGGCAGAGGGCACGTGATGGAGTTGAACCTGTGACATCAGGCCTCAGAGTTCCTGCCTGTAAACCATGTGAAGAGGAGGAGTTGAAGAAAACATCACCACGTTCTTCTTCTTCTTTCTGCCTTCATCTCCGTGGCAACCCTCCTGAGGATAACCTTTGTTGAGTAAAGCTTCCTGTGATTGGCTCCAGAGATAACAGAAGGAAAATGTCACTGGATGATAGAAAGATAGTCGGCTCTGCTGTTTGTTTGGAGTCTGTTGTGTTTGTGTGTTTGTCACTTCTGCCCTTGAGTTTTGTTCGGTCAGTAAACCTGACCCCTCTGCTCTGTTTGTTCGCTGTCCGGCTGTCGATACCTGCACACAGGATCTGTTATTTACACCTCTGTGAGGAGATGAAGCCTTTCTCCTGAGTGAACACACTTACTGTTCATGTTCTCATCACACAGCCGATATCCTTTGTGATCTACAGTCTGCAGAAGAGTCCAGCAATCGACAACTTAGACTGTAGAAAGATGACACCATCCATGTGTAGACCGGTTCCCCTTAAACCTCACTTTCACTATGATATCCAGTCTGACACCAGGCTGGGAAATGTTGTCTTATTCCACCTCTAAGATATATTTTTGTTGTTGCAAAGACAGCTGGTCGATGTCCCGCAGGTTTCTAAAATGACCCAGTTCTGTCAGTTGTGGTGGCCTGGCTGTCACCTGGCAGCCGTTTCACACCACCACCATCTCCTCCTGCTCCCGATAAGAAAGTCATCTCACATATATTTGTAATCTGACTGTAATATGACAGATGTTGTTAGGTGTTAATATGAAACATATGATTGGTGTGAATGTATTGAACCTTGTCTGAATGAGGTTGGGTGTACTTCTTCTTTGAGGTTTAGTGGCGGCTGGTGGTTGTTTCAGGTTTGCAGTCTCTACTTCCTCTGCTCTGTTTATGCCTGTACTGCAAACTCCTGACAAGTTTTATACTCCAAATCAAGTTGATACACGTGTTATTCGCATTGTTTCTCGTTTTAAAACATTATCAGAAGTTCTCTCGAGGATGAGAAGAAGGAGAATCTGTTTCCGCTGGCAGCTTCCTCCCAAAAAACAATCTGAAGACCTCTCTGTGTTTCTCTCGTCGATTGCGAAGCGTCTGGTTTTGTTTCATCTGCTTCTTTTAGGTTTATTGTTGATTCACAAACTTTGCGTAGCCTCGTTTGTTCTCTCCAAATCAGTTGATGGAAAATACACATAATTTGTATTTTCTTTTTCTTCTTCTTCTTTTTTGCAACATTTAAAAACCTTCAAATTCACTTGACGATTAGATGGAAAACACGGCTGCTGTCACGATCTTTTTTGTCGAGATGTCAGACTTTTTGGCGAAGTTGCTTATCTGCACATCACCTGATGAATGAAAAGTCACATTTTCTATAGTTTATAGCTCTGTTTTCCAGCTCCTGAGGGAAATGTCTGTCTCTTCAGCTGCTAAACGCTCCACTGTGTTCACCAGCTAGTCTTGTACTGTGGACAGTGGCTTTTTACAACTTCCTCTCTGAGAACGACGCCATGAGAGCGCTGACGGTGAGCCAAAACTGTAAAGTTGTATCCAGACAGATACAAGATCAGCAGGAACTCAGTAAAAGCTTGGTGAGGGCGAGAGGAGCTGGCGTCAGAGACACAAAACGTTAAACATTATTGTCACGTTGCCATTTGATCATTGGTGGGAGAAGCACTCATGTTTCGTCTTCTATTTCAAAAACTGAAGGTGAACGAGGACAGCAGCAGTTCAGCCTTAATGAACGTCAAAGAGACGAGGAATGCATTAAAACACGAGCAGGTCAAAGATCACGCAGATGTCCTTGTTTTGTCCCCTCTGCTTCCTCCTGAGATGGACAGAACTGACCAATTAGCATCTTTGGTTTCAGGTCAATGTGTGTGTGTTGGATCGAGTGCCTCGTCCTTCAGTCTCTCCTCTTCAAACACTCCATAATAACTTTCCCGTGCGCGTTAATCCGCTGAGTGCTTTTGATTCATACATGTTGGTGTGTGTGTGTGTGTGTGTGTGTGTGTGTGTGTGTGTGTGTGTGTGTGTGTGTGTGTGTGTGTGTGTGTGTGTGTGTGTTTGAGTATGTAAACATCCCATCAACCAAAGGTCATCTGAAATCGAATGGCAATTAGCGACAGATCGTCACCAGGGACAACGATTGGGTGCCATGGCGACAGTGTTTGTGACACACACACACACACACAGAGCTGCTGTGATCAGGCCGGCGTCTCTTGTTTTGCTTCTTTAGATGCCGTTAATGCATATTCATCACGCCGACGTGCTCATGAATATTAATGAGGATGTTTATGCTCATACATATTCATGAAGTCGACTGTACTCGTGGAAATATTGCTGTGTTACAAGGCTTTAATGCACCCATGTGTGTTCTGTTTGTATTTACGTTTGCGTACATGCAGAGTGGTAATTAATCTCCAGTGGGGCGGACGAAATAATAGGAACACCTGACAAGGTGACGAAATGTTGCAGTAAACACAACCTGTGTGAGGAAGACGATGATTCAACGCTCAGCAAATATTCCTCGTTGATGTCTTGCTCAGAGTTACATAAGAGGATTAAACTACAGCGGCCGGTTAGCTTAGCTTAGCATAAAGACTGGAAAGAGCTTGTCTGGAAAAGCACAGACCAGAGACTTTATGCATTTACAGGGTGAACCTCTTGAGATGCAACATCTTATTTTTGAGACGCAAAACATTAATGTTAACAAACGAATAAAGAAAAACACCACAGAACAAACTTAATAACCTCGGGCTCATCTGTCATCACAAACTGACACAGAAATGATACATTTATGATCTATATTTATGACATTATGATCTCTTGTAAGAGTTGAATATCCGATTATTAACTGGAATTGGGATCATGTTTCCACACACATTGTTAAGCTTTAGTTAATGAAACTCAACACTTCCTGCACAAATGTTTCACATTAAAAAGGAGATTATACAACACACTTGTGTCAGACCAGTCATGTAATCAACCACTGTTTAACAATGATAAAAAAATACAAAGTAGAGGCAATAAATTTATCAGTGAATTAAATAACGATTTGTATTATATTATCATATAGTTTGAGCCAGGACCAACAATTAAAGGCCCATAAATGCATCAGCTGATAATCATATTGCACTTATCTGTGAGCCGTTTTGATCATATTGTCATGTGGAGTGGTAAATACCTTTCAGACGAGGACCAGTGACAGACTGATGGATCAAACTGCCGATACCCAGCTGTCAAGTACAACACCTCAATTTGTAATCAATACTTTTAGTCCATTGTCAGATGAGAAAGGACATAAATATTAATGAGACTCATCGTTGGTCATCTCCCCCACATTCCCCAGTATTGATCCTGTGAGTGATGAGACCTCAGACACAGGAGAGCTCGTCCCCAGCGTCTTCATGTCTGGTCTTTATTTAAACGTTGCACCTTTAGGAAACATTGACTGAACACGTGTGTTGATCACAGGCTCGTTACTGAAGCTCTACTTCACTGCTGCCCCCGAACGATGGACTGTGGAGCCTCCAGACGCTCCAGTGAAGCAGCAGATTACAGCGTCTGAGAAAGGATGAGACCAGATAACACTTTATTGATCTAAAGGTGGAGAAATATCAAGTGTTCTTAGAGTCCAGGACTCAGGACAAATGGGTGGAGTCACACTGAAAGTTACTATTAATCACTTTGCTGAGTCATTCACTTCAGCACAAAACGAGGCCTGGTGATAACATTAGAAGCTTAATAGCCTTTTATCTGCAATAGAGTGAGGGCGAGTGATGGTTTTTATGGATTTGTGGTCTTGGTGTTGATGTTTCGGTGGCCCCATGAGGCAGACATGTTTCCTACAAAGTAAAACTTTAATAGTCAAAAGGGGAACACATTTCATATTCTCATTACTGCTGGGGTGAAACAGATAAACATACCTTGAGGACTGTGTTCCTACCTGTTAATGATCCACGGGCCAAATGAGCGCTATTCCCTCTGCAGCTTTAAGTGCAAAGTCTGCAAAAATGTATGTAATGAAGCATACATGCATGCATGCAAATCTACAGCAGGCACATAGGAAGGCCACTAATGAAGCTGGTGAAAGTTTGGTAAGCTGACTTTGCATTAAAACGGACAACAAAACTAAAAAAGATGTGAAAGTTCAAGGAGCCACGATCCACCAAGATACAAAAATAGGAAGCAGAACGCAGCATCGAACAGAATGAGTTGTTTCCCCTTTTTGTGCCTTTCCATAACGCACTAACGTGACCCTGGTGACTTTTATGCAGTTTCAAGCAACTGGGCTGCAAGTTCACTTGAATTTCTACTGAACTTCACAAGTATCTGGGTGTACATTACATCAAGAATTACTGACTGATTGCACGATTGGTAACCACAAAAAAAGAAAAATAATGCACCTGAACTCATGGAAGGTATAATGAATCTTAAAACGGATGGCTTGGTTTGGGAAATGATCTGTAGTGATGTAAAATATACATATTATGAAGTGAAATGATCTCAGACATGCACATCTGGTGGTAAGATCCTTTATACCAGACTTCCTCCTTGATGAATGTGGTCCAGATGAGTCCTCTCTCCATAACGGCTTGACTCTGCTCTCTCTCTATGTGTTTGAGTGAGGATGATGGGACTAAAGGCCTCGGGTCCTCCCTTAAGGTTTCTGTAGCGCTGATGGGAAGCCATCACGACAAACAGATTTATTGGCTTTTAACCTACAAATTGCCTCCTCTGTTTTCTCTGCAGTAATGGCTGTTGGGAGGATTTCACTCAGGCTGCTGCGCTGACGGCAGCTCTAATGAACTCAAATACTTCCTTTCACCCAGCAGCGGTGGATGAATATATGAGTCTCTGATATGTTCCTGAAAAATACTACCAGTGTCCTCTGCTGATTGTCTGAGTGAGGGTTTCTAACGTTAGGCTTCGTATTGTGTTTGATGATTGTTTTTACATAATTGTGAAGTCAGACATCTTGCTCCCTTGAAGCCTGCATCATTACAGGTTTGTCTGTGTGATGCACTGTTCTCCTCTTCAGTTCATTAAGCTGGGGGCTACATATCCTCCTCTTCAGTTGCCATTAGTGAACCAGTGTCATCCCCGGTGCTCTCATATCAAATAATTGTTATAGCGTTGTACCATTTTCAGCTCTGTTTGCTGATGTTTGTCTGTTTCCACAGTGATGCACCACTTTGTTGGTTTGCTAAACAAGGGTGTCACATTATCTGTTGTCTGCTCTCTTTTCTGTCTTTCTTGTTGGATAGTAAAGGACAGTGTCATCTGCATACATATGAATTATGCATTGTGTATATTCAACAAGACAGCTTAAGTACGCCACCCTTTGGTGCACAGTGAGTTCATGCTCCAAAGCTTGACAGAACCATTCAGGTCGTTCCTACAACAAACACGATAATCAATTCAATATAAACAAAAACGTCAATTAACATATTTTATGTTTTGACAATATTTGAGGTTTTCACACCAATCATACTGCAGAATTCCAGTATTCTGGAAATTATGGGGTTTAGTGTAATTACATTGATTAATTGATATGAGTACACATACCCATCATATGTGAAAATATCGCTAAATATGGCTGAATTTGAAGCCGTTTGAGAGCTTAAAGATCCGGTTCTTTATTCTGAGCGGAGTCAAATGATCCGGGTCACTACAGAGAGCTGGATTTCTGATCACTAAGCGGCAGGAGACTCAGTGATACAGAATGGAGTGTTTATAAAGTATTCCACTCTTTACTTTACGCCTTCACTTGAAACAATGAACTGCGTCTTAACCGAGTTTATGTGTAAAGTCTGAAATGGCATCTTGTTTGCTGTCCTTCACCTTTGTTCAGCAAACTGCTATGTCTCATAACATTGTCATTTTTTAAGTTCACCCTAATTGGCCAAGGAAGCTGTTAAAATATTCCCATGAAGAAGAGAACAGAAGCAGAACAGCGGACGACCTTAAAATACCGTAGAAACTTTTGCTGAACTTTGGGAACTGCTCTGTGTCAATGAGTAAAAGGTGTACAAATATGAAGCATGGCAGGACTGAGAAAATGTGTTCACACTTGGTCAACTATCCCAATATAAATAAAGGATTGTGATGAAATCCACCTTGCAGTGGACAGATTGATCACTGTGCAACTCTGATATCAGGCTCCAGCAGCCAGCCTCGGATTAATTTCCAGACTCCCTCTAGAAATGTGTTGTGACTGCAAATCACCTGAAAGGTGATACAGTTTGTAGAAACAGAGTACGTGAGCGTGGCGAGACAGTGTGCAGACAGGGAAGGGATATTAATGAATTTTGACACTATGCAATCTCCCCAGGGAAGCACCTGTGACTTGAACTGAAGATGTATTGTGTAAAATTGTTGTTTGTGCTTCCTAGTGGGTGAGCTACTGTTTTATCTGATATCACTGTTTTGGTGTTGTTTCTACAACCAAATAGTGAGTCCACGTAGGGGACATGTTGTGGTGGATTTGGCAGGAGGATTAAAGGAGTTTAAAGGGGTGGGCTGAGGTGGAGTTGTAGTTGGGTAAAACGGTTTTGTGGTTTTTTTTGGTCTTGCAGTAGACCTATGAAACTTGCAAAATACCTGCCACATGACCGAATCATGGACCAACAGCTGCCCGCTTAGATGAAAAGGATTGGACTGACGTGATATAACGAAAATCTAAATTTTGGAAATTAGCAAATGAGAGAAACTAAGTCTCCATGTTCAGTGTGGTTACATGTAATGTCTGTAATCTCATTTATCCACTCGTTAGCAAACTCGTTGTGTCTAAAACGAGTGTCTAAAACACTCGTTTTAGACACAAACTGTTTTTCATTAATATGTGTGGTATTCACTGACATATTACATCATGAAAATATCTGAAGCTTATTTTAGGGATCGATCAGGAAAAATCCATTGATTTTGAGACGAGGGAAGTGCAACAATGCTAACTGGTTTCCAAGGTTCAGGACTCATTCCTGTGGCCCATGTGTGCAGATGTCTTGTGCTGATGTGACTTTGATGAATGGAATTAAAGTTTACAGTTTATATTCTGGAATTGACGGTCATGTTTTGTTTTCAAAGATCTTCTTCTAGATGCCTGTACAACATTTAATTGTTTCCCTGCTGAGTGAGTGGTTTTCTTCTTGCATTGCATTGTGGGTCAGTATTGTCCATCAATAGCACACTCAAATATCAGGCAGATTTGCTCTTCATGACGTCTTTGAGAACACTTTAGTGAGCACACTCTGTATACTGTGAAGCTGGGGCTGAGCCAGTGTCAGCAGTAGTACAGCAGAGCAGCTGCAGGATAAACTCAACATGCTACCATGCTACACAGATCTAAAGGAGGATTTGAATAATCCAAACCCTTCAGCCTCAGACCTCCTGCCCGGCGGGACTACCAGGCTGCCTGAAATCCTTGAAAGTTTGTGAATATGAAAGAAAAAAACACAGGCCTTGAGGTGGTTTTCTTTCAGTGGATGCATGGCGTATGAGCTTAAATACAGCCGGGGGTTCTTGAAGCACTTTCCAGCCTGTGATCTGATAAATTTATTTCTGCTCCCTCTGGCTGAGGATCATGAGGAGGAATCAGAGCTGTTGTCACGGGAATGGTGGGACTGAGAATGAGAGCCAAACTGGGCTTCAAACCACAGGCCTTGAGGATCAGAGATCTGTGGAGAGGAGACGTACAGAACTGACTGACATCTGTGGACATAATTCATAATCTCATCTCGGTACCACATTTTGCTACAGCATTTTCTGTTATTTCATATTTAAATTCTACCATATTTTCTCAGAAATATTTTGAAAACTTGGGAAATCTGTTCATGTTTCCGCTGTAACATCTGTCTCTGCAGTGTTGATCAAAGTGAAGCAGCAGAGACGAAAGTGCAGACGCGTCTCCGTATTTTGCTGATGATATTCTACTGTTTCATCTTAAAACACAACATTAAAAGTAAACACGCTGAATAAAGTTTCTTCCATAGCAAACATTTCCCCCTTTTATGACAGAAATACAATTTATTTCATTGACGGTGTTTAAAAAACACCACAACTTTTGGTGAGAAAGGAAGTGAAGCCTGCTGGTGGAAGCTTCAAACTATGACACTTAACCCTCTAGCATCAGTTTTGCATGTGAAGGACTCTGCGGTAAAGTAACGTAACTTGCAGCGTCCAGTTAGACTTTAAAAATAAAGCTTGTTGGCCAACAGTTAAAATGTTATGATGATTATGACTTTCTGACTGTCATTAAAAATTAGGCACAAAAACAACTTGGTTAAGTTTAAGAAAGATCATACTTTTTTATGTTATGTTTTATTATACATTTGTATTCTATATTATGACAGCACTGTGCTTATGGTCAAGTTGGGTTTAGGCATAAGCACCCCATGGTTAAGGCTAGGAAAAGATTATGTTTTTGCTTAAAAAAACGTGGTCCAAGATGAAAGTGAGCTCATATACATGTAATGTGAATGTGATATACATATTGCAAAAATGTCAACATACAAATTAAACGTATCTGGATTTTACGACGGAGTATTAGGGCCACATTGAGGGGGGAAAAAAATCACAAACTTTGAGAATAAAGTCGTAGTTTATGAGAATAAAGTCGTAGTTTATGAGAATAAAGTCGTAGTTTATGAGAATAAAGTCGTAATTTATGAGAATAAAGTCGTAATATTACGAGAATAAAGTCGTAATTTATGAGAATAAAGTCGAAGTACTTAAAACGGAAGTAGGTCGATTGAATGGTTGTGACAAACAGGTGATCAGATTGTTTACAGAAGTATGTTGATCTTGACAGGTTGCGTATTGTTTACGGAAAAATGTATTGATGTGTTTGCATCAAACCAAAGTTTTCATTGTTTACAGAAAATGTATTGATCTGTTGTGATCAAAGTAAGGTTATTATTGTTTACAGAACATATGTGTTGATCATTTGTGATCAAGTTGTCATGGATTACAAAAGTAAGCCAAAGACATTGGATTTCTTGAGGTCACTTGCAGATCTTTGTATGAAGAGATTTTATTCTGACTGTTTACTTACTTGTGAAGTTATTAAAAGATATGTCTCCGGAAAAGATGCATTTTCTTGCAAACTCCATAAAATCCTCCACGGCCCTCATTTTACCAACTGTCTTCCTCTAAAACAACAGGTTAGAATATTATGACTTTATTCTCATAAATTACGACTTTATTCTCGTAATATTACGACTTTATTCTCGTAATATTATGACTTTATTCTCGTAAATTACAACTTTACTCTCATAAATTACGACTTTATTCTCGTAATATTACGACTTTATTCTCATAAATTACGACTTTATTTTCGAAGTTTGTGATTTTTTTTTTCCCTCAATGTGGCCCTAATACTCCGTCGTAGGATTTTATTCTGGCAAATGAGCTGTATATCTCAATAAAAGTCTAATAATTCCTTCTGATGTTAGCAGAGACTGTCTTTATTTCGGATCAGATGGGGGCACCACCATTATTTAACACAACACACAGGAACACTGTGCTTCAAACAGACACTGTTCTTTATTTTACTAATTAACAATTATGGCAAGAGAATAAAAACACATCTGATGAGAAGAAAGAGCTCATCCTGATTGATAGAGCTTTTGTCCTTTGATCACATTTTCAAAGGAGTGTAATCAGATCTGACATTTTAATGTTCTTATATACATTTCAAAACATGTAGCGTCTTTCTGAGCTCAGTTGGGTTCACAGAAAACATCCACAGAAAACAGAAATATATTCTGATCAGCTGTGGCTTTATACAGATGATAATACAATTAAATATTGAAAGAAGAGCTTTGATGCAAAGTCTCGATTAAACAATTCTTGAAAACCCAAAAATTAAATGGAACAGGACAAATGAATAAGGTAGGGAGAAAAATGATGAAAAAAATAAAGATAACTATGTTAAAGATACGTAACATTTCTGCATTTAATGTCTTAAAACGGCTCGACCTTTGTTCTATATTTTGTTGTGTTGTGTACTTACGTTATAGCAAATGTTTCCAGCAATACAGAGAAATCCAACAACACTCAGCAGAGACTCTGGTTCTGGTTCTGGTTCTTTCCCCTCCAGCTCCAGTCAGCAGTCGACATTACAGAACAGAAACACCCGACAGTGGAGGTCACCTCCGGATCACTGCTGCAGTCGGGCTGATCAACAGGAGTGAAGATAAATCCACTTTTTAATCCCAGAAATTAAAAAGTTGGTAAACGCCTCTGCTTTAATGGAGGGACCCCTAGTAGCAGAAAATCACATATGGTGCCTTTAAAGATTATTTTACCAGACATTTAATTAAGCGTTTACATTTCAGCTTTCCAATTTTCGATTTTGGGATTTTCCCTCTGAAATGTATCTCGGACTGATTATCCTCAGTACTCAAAACTTCAACGAAAAGTGAAGGATTGTTTTTAGTGCTTCTTTCAAAACACAAAACAACTAGAATATCTACAAACTTTGTGTTTTAGTTTGCTGCTTTCCGGACCTACTTTCCAAACCACAGAGACTCTCTCATCTTAAGTATTCACCTTCATTATCCTCTCTGCCTTTGGTTGATTTACTTCCTGCATCGACAGCTACGAGCAGATCATCAGTCTCTCTACCTGGTCACGCTTTAACGGGGGTCAGAACATCAGTGTGATCAATAAAGCCGGCTGATCTATGGGATACTCAATAGTTCAGCTCATTATGGAGCCAGAAGAGGAAGATTTAGAGGCAGAGAGAGCGTGAAAGGACTGGTGTCTGTTAATCATTTGGCCTTTAATATGGTGTCAGAGAGTGAGAGATGAGCAGAGTCAGAAATTCAAATTAGAGTTGTAATTACATGTGACCCTGTTTCAGATGAAAGAGAGATGGGGACAGAATTAGGGATGATGAAGAGGAAGATGAGAGGCGCTGGCAGCAGGTCGTATGGATCCTGAACCTGACACAGAAGCATTTCTACAGAGTCTGTTAAATCAATGACTGCTGGTTATTTCTCTTCTGCTCACCGTCATGTACACTTCCAGTGTTTCCAGCAGTTTTTAAGGATCTAAAACATCGACAGTCTCTGTGATCAAACAGCGAAGGCTTCGTCTTCTTTGCATCAGCAATATTGGATCAAATGTGTTGACAGTTTTGTGTTTTTTTTAATCTGATCAGTCTCAATAAAGCAAATCAGCTTGAATTCTTAACTGTTAAATTGTTTTTGAGTAACAACAGGTGATGTTTTTTGTGATTCAGGGGCTTTAGTCTCTTGAAAGGCGAATTAATCACGGCTGGCAGCACAAAGAGGAAAAACAACACAGATTGAAACAAAGACAAAAGATACCTCAGCAAATAATCTGATTGACTGATTTGTTTTTTAATTAGCACAATTCAAGTTCAGATTGTTAAAGATGCACAAAAATAAAACAGCTTTGTTACAAACATTCGATTCCTTTTGAACCCTCGATTATGAACAGTTTTATCTGTACATATAAAGCAACTTCAGCATCGTCCAAGTACGGGAAGGATTGTTGTCCTGCTCAGGTTTTACAACCAAAACTAAACTAAAAACTACACATTTGTTTAGAAGACAACATCAGACCCATGATGGGCAGTTTAAATGCACAATATGTAATTTCTGCCACCAGGGGTCTCTATCAAATCAGAACCATTTTTGTTGAGTGTTGGCCAACTCTGGAGGAGAGAGTCGGTGCAGAGCCAGACCTTCTGGAGGAATAAACACCTGAAGTCACATCAGAGCTCAGAGTTTAGTTTTGAACTCTTGGGATTAAAAAGTGGATTTATCTTCACTCCTGTTTATCGGCCTGACTGCAGCAGATCCTCAGACTTAGTATCAGTAATACAGCTGTTGTATGAACAGTTGTTTCTTTCCTCTACAGTTCGTTTCAAATAGTTTTTGTTGTTTTACCGTCTGGAACGAAGCCAGCGAGAGACCAGAAGCAGTTCACTTCACTCCAGTTGGTTTCCCACAGGGACACGAAGCGTACCAGCCGCTGTTTATCCAGTCCTGCACCGACACATGAATACAAACAGGTTGGTGCTCGCCGAGCTGAACGGAGGAAGTTAAGACTCAGTGAGAAACAAACGAGGCGAAGGATTACATCAAATCAGATCTTTGAAGTTTCACTGACATGAACGGATCAAATTCTATTACACGTCCCATCATGTCGAGTTTCTGTTCGTAAACATTTAACTAAGTATATTGCTAATTAATTGGTTTTCACTCGGTTCTACCTTTTACATTAACAGTGAATTTAATTGCATTTCATAACAGACGAGCTGAGACATTCGATAGTTTTTAAGAATGAATGATAATTGAATTGTTTTTGTATTTTAATGAATTGTGGTCAAATGTTAGTACAATATTGACGTATTCCACTCGTGAGAGTTGTTTTAGTCAGTTTCATAATGAAGTCTTGTAATTTAAACCTGAGTATTCAGGTGTATTCACAGTCACTCCATACACAGCACGACATATGATGGAGCCGACTCAGTGGGGAGGTCATATATTTAATTGTGTGTGTGTGTGTGTGTGTGTGTGTGTGTGTGTGTGTGTGTGTGTGTGTGTGTGTGTGTGTGAAAAGAAAAGATGAAAAATGACCCACAGCACGGAGGTTACACTGGGATGATAATCAGACTCGACTTAATAGGTTTTTAGTTTTTATCTCTTTACACACACACACACACACACACACACACACACACACACACACACACACACACACACACACACACACACAGAGGATTGGCTGTGGGAGACTTAGTATGCTGGCCTTGTAACACACAGTGTGAATGTGTAACATCTGTGGTTCGTCATCAGCCTCCTCATGTATTTGCTGCTGTCACTGGTCCTGTTCTCGTCCTGATGATGCTCATTTAGCATAGAAATGCATAACGTTGAACACTCGGGGAGGTATGTCTCATCCAGTATCAAACAAAACATTTTATTATCCGAGATCCACATTTTTATTTGGATCCACATCAAATTGTACTCGCTCAAAATATCTCCAGCTCCTCCTGTTATGACTTTGTTCTGACGTCAGTTCTGGTTGAGGTTCGGAGCTGAAAGTATACGTACATGTGCGTCCAACCACCATCAGTGGAGTTTCCGTCAGAATACATGAATGTTAATGCAGTAGATGTCTGAGACTGACACAATCTTGAAATCAGAAATGTGTATTTTCCTGCTGTGTCGGCTTGTCTTCTGTTTGTTTCGCCGCGTCGACGTTTCTCCACCTGTTTCTGCCTCCGTTCTTCACTTCCTCTTCACTTCCTCTTCACTTCCTCTTCTATTTATTTGCTGTCTGTCTCCAGCCCTCCTCAGTGCTGCTGCCATATCTCCACGCAGCAGGAGAGCTCGAGTGTTACTGTCCTGCCGGAGTCCAACAGTGAAGCTGAGTGAGCTTCTCCTGATGATGTTCACTGTTCTTTGACTTGAAAGCATCGTGTTTCTCCTGCGGGCTTTTGTTCATTGTGTCGTTTGACATTCGTCACGGCTTGTTAACGAGTGTACTGTCAGTCTGACGACTGCACCTGCTGTTCACCGTCTGCTGACATCTGCTGTTTGTGTTTGTGTTGACGTCCTGTCACTTCGAGCCGCTCATCTTCTCTGTGTAACAGTTTGCTTATATAAGCTACTGATATGGGCTTTGATATACGTTATGAGCAAAAACCAACCATAAGAATCCCAGTTTGAGTTAGAAACCCTGATCTCAGTGCTGTGAAGAGGCAGAGCGACTGCCAGGCCACTATTTGAGTCCACTTCAACTGACAGAGCTGGGTAATCGTAACAACCTTTAGGACATTCTCCATCTGTCTTTGTGGCAAAGACGAGATATTTTAAACTTTTCAGCTTCCCTCCCAGCAGCGTTTCCCTGTGGTGTTACTGTTGTTAGAAGCAAAAAACAAAGGTAAGAATCCCAGTTTGATCTAGAAACCCTGATGTATCATAGTAAGAGTGAGGTTAAAGGGAGCAGTCCATTATTTGATGGATGTTCGGCCGTGACATCTGTATTTACTGCAAAATGATACGTCGAAGCAAAAAAGATTTGCAGCACAGAAACACTCACAAGAGTCCAGATCGCTGCCTAAAATAAACTGTGATGTGTTTCAGCAGCATTTTTGTGAAATGTTGTTTTGCTGTTTATTAAAGAGGCGAGATCCTCTGCAGCTGTCGGAGTTTGATGTAAGATCGTCTCTTAAAGCTCGGGAGCGAGCGGCGCTGCTGGACGGAGAACAGTTGGGACAGTGAGGTGTTTGATGTCGGACCACAACATGTTTTATTCCAGGTGCCTCATCCTGTTTTAATGTTTATTCTGTTTCATTTCTGCCTCCGACTCCTTTTTGTTTTCTTTGGAAACTCTCTCTCCTTGTCGTGATTATGTATAATTCAGCTCTTCAGGATTCAGGCAAATAAATCTGGGCTTCTTTCAGGCGGTGAATAAATAATCTATATCATAAGATGAATGCTCCTCCTTTCCTTCTCTTGTTCCACTTCACAGTCCCTGATGCATCGTCCAAATGCTCAGGTCGTATCTGCACAGCGCCTCGGGCCATGAGGCTGACATGGCAGCACTGTTAGCCTCTGACTGTCCAGCGTACTGCGAGCGCCCTTTCATGTAAAAACAGAGCAAACTGAAGCCGTCGTGTCTCCGCGGTGGAACGACACAGACTCAGTTTCATTACCTTCGTACTGAATTTGGTTGATTTGACAGATGTTTTGCGGCGTCCATGTTGTAAAAAGAAACTAATAATGGTTGTGTGTTGTGCTGTGTGCCGATTGGATGTACGTTAATTATCGTATTTGCATGATCATTTTGCCATCTGTTTGATGTAATTCAAAGACGCCGTGATGAGCAATGACTTGACCATATTTTCACGCTTGTATCAGGAGCTGGTCGAAGTCTGCGCTGTCTCGTTTTAATTCATTTCCTGACGTGATGAGAAGTTTGAATGCAGTTTTTATACGCACTTGGAGGAGTTAAGTTGAATAGTCCATCTGATGCAGGTTCATTGTGTCAGTGTTGTTTTCGGTTGGCTGGTGTATTACCTTCATTTATTACTACTGTTGTTTATGTTATAATATGTGTTTTTATTATAACACGTCCTTCCCTGTGACCTCGTGGCAGCTGGAGAGCAACAGAAAGTGTTTACAGAGAGCAGACTTTAAACTTCATGTCCTCCTCTGGACTCTTTTCTTTTCATTTACTTTGCTCTCCTTCCCTTCTGCCTTACAATCTTCATTTGTTCCCGTCTCCTCCCTCTTTGTCACCTCAGCTCACTGCTGTTAGGAGGAAAGCTGTTATGATTCATGTTTATTATCATTATTATTATTACAGAATCGGCTCGTCTCTCTCTGAGTTCTCCTCTGCATTTATTTTTTTATGAAAGTGAACAGGCCTTTTATTGTTGTGACATTTTGACCGCCAAAGTAAAAGCATCCTGTTTCCCAAGAGAGTTGTGGCTCGGTCCTGCCGGGCGGAGCGAGTACCCGGGTACACGTGACGAGCATTTCAACAGGACGCTGAGTCACTCTGACTTCCATTACAATCGCTGTGTAGACGATGAATAAATGAACTTGTTTCGTGGCATTTCTTTGCCATTTTAATCAGATTTTATGGACATCGTGGTAATTTGTTTTTCCTTCTATATTCGGTGGTGAAATAAGCTTTGTTTTGCCCGTCGGCAGATAAAAATCCGGTTTGTAGCGCTGAGGGTTTTTTTTTTTTTTTTCCAATCACGATGAACAGAAGACATTTTATTCAGCTTCAGGCTGTAAAACTGAAGAACAAGAAAATGAGAAACGTTCTTCAGGGATCAGGATCATTCATAGTTTCTTCAGATAATTATTTTTTATGTTTCAATGATTTGTTTTCTTCTCTCAAAATTAAAAACGAGCATATTAGACAGATTAAATTTCCCATAAATCTGTTAACATCCTGCCATAAAGTTGATGATCTGACGCATCATCTCGCTGGTTTAGTGCAGGTCACTGTTCTTATTTGTCTCAGTCAGTGAACTTAGACCATCTCATGTCTGTCAGTTTGTTAGATTTCATGAATTTTACTGGAAAAATTTAAGCAACATCATGTAAAATTTGTATTTTGTGCAATTTAGTCGCCCTCCAGTGCAAAACAACTGTCGTAAATCCAAATCCAAGGTTCCTGACAATCTGTCAGATGAAATGATTCATATCTCGGCAAGTTCGAACGATGTTATGTATGAAAACGCTCATGGCATAAACACCTCTGTCATGATGTCCGTGGATGCTGCTGAGCCCGGTTCTGGTGCCCATTCCAGCCCAGGAGTTGAAAACCTCCGTCTCCTCCCGGCGGTCCACCGCTGCTGACCTTCCCCTGCCAGTGCTCCAAGCAGAGTCAGCTAGCAGCAGCTTGTAGCCTTCAGGAACTGAAACTGAAGCTGGAGGACGTCAGAGGGAAACATTTCCTCCATAAAATCTGATCCAGTTTCACCAAAATCACCGACAGTTGGTGCTGTGTGTGATGTACTCATTGACTATGAACATCAGACCGAGCCACCGTGACGTCACCCACAATGTCGTGAAGATTCTCGTTATTCTGTTCATGCAAACCATTTCAAGATAAAACCAAAATCTAAAGTGTCTGTGTGTTTCAGTGGAGCATCAAGTCCAACAACAACTGTCTTCTCTCATTCCCAAATATCCACTTGATCCATTTCCGTCACATATTTAGTCTAAAGACACAGTATTTACAGTATTCACAGTGTATACGCCCGCCCTACAGCCTACAGCAGCCAATGAGTGATGTAGACAAGTGACCCGCCCTCTCTCTTCTTCCTCCTCTCTCCTGAGCCACTTACACACCAGCGTCCGGATGATTGATGCATCATGTAGCCAATGAGATTTCAGATCCAGTAATATAAAGTTTATATCAGGTTTTTAAAGCCCTGAACATGGAAATGATGTAAGTTTATGTAGTTTTATGGTCTTTGATCAGGCTGTTTGTCCACCTCAGATTTTATATCCACAAAGTCTGTGTAAGTAAAGAAATAAAGGACTTTAATGGATGTAATGCTCCTGTTACACTCAGGAGGTGTTGAGGTCATAGAATAACATTTTTTTGTACCAGGCGCCTGAATATTTCCCCATAAGTGTTTATTTTCAGTGATATTGTTATTAAATGTGAACTTGGACCATGTGTAGACACTGTGTTTTCCAGCTGACAGGAGCACTCACAGCATGATTTACACACATTTCCAGGAATAAGAACAATACAAATGAAAAAAATAAATATTTTTGAGCAAGCAAAGAATCAACCATCGGCACACACACACACACACACACACACACACACACACACACACACACACACACACACACACACACACACACACACACACACACACACACACACACACACACACACCTTACAGTCAGTCTGTTGTGTTTTTGCTTTGTTGAGGACCCTCCATCCAGCTCAGTGCTGAGAGGCTTCGATTTGTCCCACTTTAGCTGCAACGATCTCCTGTCTGCGCGCGCACACACACACACACACACACACACACACACACACACACACACACACACACACACACACACACAGACACACTTACATATGTCTGAGTGCTATCATTAGTGAGAGTGTCTCTATTTGCTCTGCGATGGTTCGGCGTGTCCTCAACCTGACGACTTTGTTGCTGTCAAAAACTGAGCAGTGCTGAGTCATGATACCACACACACACACACACACACACACACACACACACACACACACACACACACACACACTGAACTGACTTCTTTAATCTCCCCACGCTGCTTCACATGATTGATTTTTTTTTCTTCTTCTGCAAACATCACTTCTCTGGAGCTGGAGCAGCGGAGTGATGCCCTGTATTATATAATAATGGGCTATAAATAAGAGGCAGATTAGGACGGATGGTAAATTCTGTCCTTACTTATCACACTTCACGCTGTGTCTTATGGAGATAGCTGATGATGAATTTAAAGTAAACAGAGCTGACCTTTTCAAATGTTAATGTACTGGAAAATCAGAAGATAAGCTGCACACAGGCTGTTCTGCAGCGCTGTGACGGCAGGAAGCAGCGCCGGGATCTCACCATCGCCACAAACGACTTACAATATGTATTCTACACCAACACTTGTGCAATAAATTATGTTTATTATTTTATGTTTTATTAATGAACACAATAAAGTAGCCAGAAATCAACTCTGTGTCGATGATGAGCAACTCTACATCCCCTCTGAAGACACAGCGCTCAGCTACCAGGATGCAGAGCTGCCGAGTGGCCGCACAGAGAGATGAGTGTTGTGATGGCTGTGGTTTAAAGAGGGGAAACTGACGAGGCCGTGAGTCCAAATGAACGAGACAGACAGACAGGAAGTTACAAGAACAGGAAGAAGCAGGACCAGAGGCGGTGTGAAAGTCAGGTGTGGTTTGATGACGAGATGACGGACAGGTGTGCAAATCCTGGATCTTCACTAACCTTCCTCAGGATTATCACTGAGCTGAAGCATGAAACCACCCCAAAAAACACCAGCATGGTCCTTTAATTTAACTGCTAAAGTCACAGTCGCTGTGTTTCGACTCATTTCTCATTTTTCCAACCAGCTTTGAGGCTTAAAGTCATATGTGTGTGCATATGTTTGAACAGGAGATGAGCAGAAACTGCTTCTGCCGTGTGTGTGTGTGTGTGTGTGTGTTTGCATATATATATAGTGTGTGTGTGTGTGTGTGTGTGTGTTTGCATATATATTGTGTGTGTGTGTGTGTTTGCATGTTTAAAGCTGCTCATCCGCCCTAAAGGGAAAAGTCAATTCTACTACAATTTATGAGGTCACACCTTTAATATGAAATAAAGGCACACACACACACACACACACACACACACACACACACACACACACACACACACACACACAGTGGGAGGTGTGACATTAAGACAGTAGTGGAGAATGCCTTTACTCTCATGAATACTAACTACTCTTAATCCTGCCCTGCAAGAAACCAGCTGCCAGGTTCTGTGTGTGTGTGTGTGTGTGTGTGTGTGTGTGTGTGTGTGTGTGTGTGTGTGTGTGTGTGCGCTCATTTTTTTCCTCATCTTTATGCCGGAGCATCAATATTAAACAAAAAACACATATATTTTCATTAAATTTTCAGCTCTTGTTATTATATTTGAGAGAAAAAGAAAAGAAGGCGCTCTGAAAATGTAATTAGTGTTTACGTTTCAGGGGAACATTAACATATTAATTGAATGTATTGATTGTTTTTTGGCTTCTGTTTAAATTCAGCTGCACCACATCACCTGACATCCTCCAGCAGGTGAAGATGACCTGCAGCTAAATGATCTCAACTCTGACGTCCCTTTATACCTGGTATTTAAATACTGTTATCCCGGCCCAGAAAGAAAAATGTAAAAAGAATCTTGGTATTTTACATTTCTGCATAACATTCCTATTTTATTGATCTGAATTGGATTAATGGTCGAGTGACAGCAAGATGAGAAAGCTGCCGCGCCCGAGACCACGCTCTGAGACGACGTTTTAATAATTTTTTTTTTTATATTTAGGGCCCAAGCAAAAAACTGGCTCCATAGCGCCCCCTGGAATATTTCAAACTTGAAGCCCCGCCTCCTGCATGCACGTACATGAACGCAATTTGGTATACATATGTATCATGACCAAGCGAACAAAATACCCCCAGGCACCGAAACCCTTAATCCAACAGGAAGTCGGCCATTTTGGTTCACAGCAGCCATTTTTTCAATCTTGAAGCCCCGCCTCCTACATTCACATACACTAACGAACTTCGGTACACATAAGTATCAGGACCAGATGCACAAAAAACCCTCTTGGACCCATACCCTCAGTCCAATGGGAAGTCTGAAATTTTGGTTCAAAGTTGAGATTTCACCGACATTTTCACTAATTTAAAACCCATTTCTGTGCCTCGTACATTAACTAACTGCTCCTACAGATTTAACACCACAGACTTCACACTCACTCAGTATCATCCTCAAACCTCGATGATGAAAAGTTGTGAAAAGCTTTTGCCTACGTCATTCCTGGTGGGCGTGGTGATACGGTTTATTTCAATGACCCCCTTATGGCTTTTCCCATTCTGATGTTCTATGCATCAATACTGTGTCATCTCTATAGCGCCACCCACTGGACACAGGAAGTCACTGAATATTCCACTGTTGTGTTTCGAGAGACACGTATCTCATTTAGGTAGGACATTTCCAAAGGCAAAGGGTGAGTACACATCTGGGCGCGCGGCCTCCGACGGCGCCACAGCCCAACGTACGTGGGGGGGCGAGGGCCCGTTCATCACTGCTTGCAGTTTTAATTCTATTTATATTTATATTAATATTTATATTTATATTTATATTTAATACGTGTGAAACTGCTGCATAGTTATCACTTGGGGAACACGTGTTCAGATACAGATCACATTTGAATACCAGGTGTAAATTGGGTCTGATTGGCCGAGCTGACTACAAACTAACATAACCTTGACTGTGATTGGCCGAGCTAACAACAGGTACACATAAACCTGACTCCCATTGGTCGAGATGACTTCAGATTAACATAATCTGGATTTAGACTGTTGGAAATGACAATGGATGAATTTAATCTTGATTCAGATTGGCGGAGATTACTACAGACTAACATAATGATGATTTTGACCGGTGAAGAGGATTTCAGGCCAATCTAATCTGGATCTTTATGTTGGACATGACCACAGATTTACATAATCTTTATTGTGATTGACCATAATAACACTAATAATCTTGATTGTGACGGTCGGATCAGACAAAAGGCTCCTCAGTTGATTATGTGAAACACTGCCTCTGCATCAGGAGCCTCCACACCAGATCATCTTTATAAATCAGGTGTGTGTGATGGGAAACAACTCCAGGCTCCCTGTATGTAGAAATATGTTGTTTCCCTGAAGAGACACAGAGCCGTCTGAGGCTCCTCAGGTGGTGCAGCTCTTTAATCTGCTGTCAGGCCGAGGGCTCCTGCAGCTGAACGTACTGTATCAGACTGTCGCGAGCATCAAAGAGGATCTGATCTGCGCTCATCGTGACAGTCACCTCCCGTGTTTCGCCACCAATAATCCCGTTACGCAATGAAGAGAAATCATCATTTACGCTCTCGTCTGCTGCCTCGCTCTCCTTCTTTATTCTCCCCTTCCCTCCGGTTTCTTCCTCTTCTCCTCCCCTCTCATTTCCTCTCCTCCGCCGTCTCCCTTTTCACCTCTTTCTTCCCTTTCTACTCGGTGGAAAAGGAACAGAGTCGAATCAGAATCCTACGACTCCTCCGGTCTTTGCAGGGATCTTAAATTGACAACATTTACTCTCATATCTTTAACAGAAAGAACCGTAATGTAAAAAACTTGATCCTTCCTTTAAGGTCCAGCTTTGTCAGTTTGTTTTGTTGTTTCGTGGCTGCGCTCCCTTTGTGTGTCTCCCATAAGACGTTTCAAAGAGGCCTGAAATTGTGTTTGTGTGTTTGGTCTCACAACGGGCTTCAACATGAGATCTTTTAGTAGCAGCTGACATCTATCACTTGAGCCTTATGTTATTCTGATGCTGCTGCTGATAATGCAGTTTGCTTAAGCTAATTGCTTCACACAGAACATTTTTTATTTGATTTAAAGCAATGGGAACAAACACAGCCTCAGCAGTAATATACAATATCTTCACATCAACAGAGCAGGATGCAGCTGACTGGATTCAATAGAAGCTTCTGCTTCTGCTCGTTACAGCTGTTTGGTTTATTGTGTTTGAGTTTATTTGTTCAAAAGAGGATAAGAGTGGTGTGTTTTTATGAACTTCTGCAAAGTTGAGAGGAGTTCAATGACACCAACACTTTGTTTCGAAAAAGATAGAAAGATTGTGCTCAGGAAGTTCACAATGTGTTGAAGGTGCTGTTTGGCTGGGGACAGAAGAGAAAAGAGAAACATCCAAGGCACTCTCCTGGCAAAAGGTTTGAAAGCCTTTTATTAAGATGACTTTTTTACACTGAGACTTTCTAAAAACATTGAAAATACAAATTGAAAATTAGCTGAGTAGAGTTCTGCAAACAGAAATGTTAACGCTAATATAAATCTGAGAGTGTGGTGATCGAATAGCCATTAGCTCATTCAGTTCAGTTGTGTGGTTTGAAAGTAAATGACACCACTTAGAGCTCATACTATACCAATTTTCAGGTTCATACTTTTATTTTGGGGTCCTAGTTGAAGAGGTTTACATACTTTTCAAAAGACACATTATTTTCTCATGTGGTTCATTGCTGCAGCATGCCTTTACACACACTGCGTCTTAAACGCTCCGTTTTAGCTGCAGAGTGAGACATCACAGCTCTATTCAATCTTTGATGAGAGTTGCAAATGCGCATTACACATTAACGGGCAGGATGTAGCCAATCAAAGGCAGAGAAGGGCGGGTCATGCCGAGCAAGGTAGTGTGATCTAAAATAACGCTGCTACAGCTGGTAAGCATGGCTGCGGTACGGACATATGTATATATATATATATATATATATATATTCATATAACACCTGTTACATAGTGACGCACATAAATTAAAGTAAAGGCTTGACGCACAAAAATGCTTCTTAACACAATAAAGGAAAGTCAAAAACCCAAAAAGCACAACATGACCTCTCTAACATCTCAACAGTGAAGCTTTTTAATGTAGCTTTCCGTCTATATTAACTGACTTTTTCCCCAAATGGTAAAAAATTCCACAAAGCAGATCTTCTTTTTTAATTTAAATATGCACAAATCTTCATCTGCTGCAGATCTGATTTATTCATCAAAAACCCAAAGCAGAAACCTCCATTAGAAATCAGCTGTGGCGATCCTGAGCAGCGAGGGATGATGCCATCGCTGGCCTACTAATGGCTCCCTAATTAGGAGCCACAGTTTTTTATTCTGAAAGACGCTGGTCAGATTCATGAAGACTTCACGCCGCATCTCGCTGCCCGTGGTCATGGGTGTCATTTATTCAGGAGCACTAATCTGGGAGCTCAGTTTGCTCCTCGGAGCAGCACTCTGCCTCGGAGCCTCTCTGCTAATTGAATATGCATTTTAAGGGAAGATTGTGGAAAATAATGTGAGGGGACAGAAATGAGACCTGATGTGCATTTAATGTGAGCGAGGGACTGTTTAACATGGAAATGTGTCCGGCCAGTATTTAGTACAATCTGTTTTTTCCAAACAATATTTAATCATCTGTTCTGGAACATTTTACTGCACGATAAGTACTTTTACTTTTGATACTTGGATACATAAACGTGTTATATGTAACTTCTGCCACTAGAAGTCTCTGTAACAAAAACAAAAGACATTTGCCTCGTGATGTTTTGGGAGGCCGAGACCTCCTGGAGGAATAAACACCTGGAGTCTCATCAGACTCTGCTCTGATCTGGAGCCGTTCACCGACGGGAGGAGAGCTCAGAGATACTGGGATTAAAAAGTGGATTTATCTTCACTCCTGTTTATCAACCTGACTGCAGCAGTGATCTGGAGGTGACCTCCATTGTCGGGTGTTTCTCTTCTGTAATGTTGACTGCTGACTGGAGCTGGAGGGGAAATGAACATAATGTTAGAGAGTCAGAGAGGAGAGAGAGATGCATGTGAGGTTGTGTGAGATAAAAACAGAGTCGTGTAAGCGCCATGACTGTTTCGACCAGCAGTTTTGCCTCACCCATGTTGTGACCACGATTGTGTCAAAAGCTGGACTCAGACCTTAAATCAAGAACAAAATCAGCCTCCTTCCACCTTGATTTGATTTCAAAACATGATCTGGAGAAACGCTGGGAAATGGACTGCTGACTGTTTTGTGTTCGACAGCTTTTAAATCAAATGTATTTGTTGTTTTTATAATTTCTTTCTTGTGCTTTTACCTTTGTAAAACACTTCAGGTTTCCTTTCAGTGTGAAAAATGCAACATAAAATTTCCTTTCCTTTCCTTTCCTTGTGTTTTTTTGATGCTCAGAAGAAACGAGGCTGATTGAAGCCTCACAGTGTCGCATTCGACAAAAACAACCCACGCAGCTCCAAGTCTAAAGCCTAAAAATGTCAATCGCAGCTCAACTGAGCCGAAGTCTTCAGGTCAGAACGTGGACACATTGTTAATATGTACACACATTCATCCAGCCATCTGTCTGTCTACTGACTGTCCGCCCACACAGCCTCTCCTCTGCCCGGGTGTCATTTTAAGAACTGAATAAACTCAATTTTCTCTTTATAATTGAAATCGGCTCAGTTAAACTTTCTCACCCTTTCTGCTCTTTGTTCTGTTTCCTCGCTCGCCTCTCTGCTGGTTATCTCTCTGCATCTTTTTCTTTCATCTTGTCAGTCTCTCCCCGTCAGTCCGACCATCTTTAACTCTCACCACAGTCTTATCGTCTTATTTAATGATCTTTTGACTCTTTCCAATTCAAAGTTCTTCTTTTTCATCCTTTTCTGCTTTTCTCCTGCAACCTAACATTTACCCGCTCCTCTTCCTTTTGTTCTCTCTCATGAGGAGAGATCATGTTTATTTCAGAGCTTTTATTTCCATTTCCTGGATCTCTCTGTTTGTGTGTGCCATGATTTCATCCCCACCGCAAAGGAAGCAAGACGAAGGCTACCGACCCTCCATGGAAATCTGCCTTCACTCGATTTGAAGATTTCAAAATAAACCAGAAGCCAAACTACACAAAAAAAGACACATTCATGTTGGCTGAATATGTCTGAGCTCCCAAGTAAAATTATGTAAATCCGTGCAGTTCTTGATGGAAATCATAGACGGTGGGAGTCTGTACATGATCCCAATCTTCCAAAATGTGCTGAGCTGCATCTCAAGACAGTCGTCTCTTTGTTTCACTGACCCGTTTCACAGCCTTCGCCAATTAACTCTGCTCTGCCACATCAAATGACGATGTTAAAAGTGACATTACTGTTACCTCGGAAATGTCTTTACTTACCGCAGCACTGCTGAGCCCCCCTGGTCAGAAGGCAAGTGATGCGTGGCCTTTTTAAATTGTGAGCCTTGTTAGGGCCTTCGTCAGGAAGAGAGAGGCAGAGAGGCGTCTCTTGGTAACGGCGAGCTGACTTTCATACAGCTACAGAAACAAAAAATCACAAAAGAAAAGGATTCATCTGATCCACTTCCTCGTCGTAAACACGTTTGTCGCGACCCGATCTGCCCCTTCTCCGTACTTCATGTTCTCAATGTTGTCCTTTTCTGTAAACTGTGTATTGATTACCGGAGGATTTATCAGTGAATCAGTTAAGATGGAAAAATTGTAAATGTGTTGCAAAGTTCGAGCCCTGAAGTGGCGTCCACATGAGTTCCAGGTCGCAGGTGAGCAGAACATTAGATTTACACGACATGATCAACGAGCGTCCTTTTACCGCTGATCAATATATAAATCTTTACTGCAGCTTGTGATCTTCGATAACAAGCAAGCTGAGGCTGCAGAGTATTTCTGATTTACTCTTTACATGAAAAACCTGCATTAGCATAAAACTCCATGTAGCATCGCTGCCGTCTGTGACCTGCAGCATCTTCTCTTCTTGGTTACTTTAACAGCCTGAACACCGTTAACACCTCCTGCTGCTTCAGGGCTGACAGAAGCACAGTTTTCACAGCGTTTCTGTTGGTATGTGTTGTTTAGATTGTCCACTTCTGGACATTATGGCAGCTTGGTGTAATTCAGCCTGTGTGTGTGTGGTCGTGGTACTTAGCTGTAGGTGTAGGATGGGATTATGTGCCTGTGGATAATTGGTCCATCATTGACGGAGGCTTACAGAGATGACAGACAGCAGCTGCACTGTCCTCTCTCCACTCATGATTCATCTTCACCTGCATCTCCATTTTCCTACACATTTTCTCCGTCTAACAACTTCTATCATATGTTTCTTCCTCATCTTTCACATTTTTCCCTCTCATGTCTAATTATGCTCTGCCCACCTCTCTCCTCTCATTTGTCTCTTTAATTAACCTCACACCTTATCCCTCCATCTCTCTTTACCTGCTCCCACTCATTTCTTCCTCCTCTCTGACATTTACATCTTCTATCCTCCCACTGCTCCGCCTCTGTCCTCTCTTATTCTCTCTCTAAACCAAGCGTTCACTTTACCTTCTTTGACAATCTAACTATGTAGAGAATCGTCTGTCACACTCAGTTTCAATCAGTTCTGACAGAATCCACCTGGTTTCACGGAGGGTTTGGGGTGGTTGTCTCACAGGTCACCTAAGAGGCCTGATCGAGAGTCAGCCGTGTATGAATAAACAGCAGGCCTGTAAACAAAAGGCAAGCCCGGGGGAGCTTGTTGTGTCTGTCGAGCTCCTTAGTAACGCTCTAATGAGATCCATTAGTTTCCACGTGTGGGTAACTGTGACACGGTGAACCCAACAGAGTCAGAACTGTAATTAGCCTCATTTGCATCTAATTACAAGGATTGACAGATTCCAGTCACAAATCCGATACCAAGAGGTTTGCTCTTACACAAGCTGTTGGCTCTATTTCCTGAGAAAAATCCCACCTGAACAGGAACTTTGCAGATTTTTAATCAGCTTTGTATCACTACGAAATTGGTAGCATGTGCAACTGAACAATGGTAAACCTCTTTCCAGAGCCCCACAGGAAAAATCCTCCAAATTGACGTAAAACGCATCATCTGGCGGATGGAGATGGTACTGTCCAACGGGCATATATGTTGTTTTGGGAGTGACACGTATTAATCATAGCATTCACAATCACCACTCAAAATCAACAGGGGAGGCACGTAGAAACAGCTGTTTACAGATGTGACGTGCACAAAACGTGATGGCTTGGACTTTTTTCCCTCTCCTGGGAAGCACAAATGTAGCCTTAATTAACCTTTCATGAATACATACAGACTGTTATCTTTTATAAGATACTTTAAAAGGACCGAAAGCAGCCATTTTAATTGTTAAACAATGTCATGTGCACAGTGTTGTAACTGCAGCAGATATCGTGGCACATTTCAGCAGCAAAACTAAAAGCTGTAAACTTGACAGGACAGAGGTAACAGAATTAACATTTTGGCTCTGATGGAGCTCAGGATTTTTTTGGAAGGAACTCAGGGAAAAAGATGAACCATTTTGTTTCTGGTTTTAACTGGTTTAATGAGCGGCCCAATAGCTCTAACTGCAATACATGCAAACATGCAATGACTCAGATGGATCAGTGATGATTTTAATCTCTCGTTCTACCTTTCCTAATGCAATTCACCTCCCCGTCACTCGTACTGCGTAGCCCTGCCTTGTGACGGCTTCATGTGTAATAAAAGATGACAGAAAGGGCAAAGAGGAAGGCTGGGGAGAGAGAAACAGCAGTCGTATATGTGAGGTAGAGAGAGGTACAAACATAAAGAATCAGAGAGAGAGAGAGAGACGAGGGAACGGGAACACGGAGACATTTTCATGGTATAGCATGAGGCCTATAGGGGCCGTTAATCCACAGCAGAGCGCAGAGACAGATTCATGAGGACTGCGAGGCGGCTGCCACTGCACTCGCCAACCTCGTGTGATGAAACAGAAGCTAACATGACAGTTGTGTTCTGTCTCTCCTCGGAAAGGAAGACAGCTACCAACAAACACCAACACACACACTTAATGCCAACACACACACACTCCATGTTCAGTGTGAGGCTTCACTCTGCGAGGCGAGGCGAGTGAAAGAAAAGGAAAATATGGAGCAGAAACGAGTAAAAAATCCCCCCTCCCTCCTCCCCCCTCCCCCCACTATCAGGGGACAAATTTATGTCTATTTTTATTTTTATTTTCTGCTGCCAAGACAACAGTGTGCACGTCAGCAGGGATCACAGTGCCGTCTAAATATTAACCACAACTGCTCTAATATTCTCCCATCAGACATGTTTCCTGCCTTCAGTCTGTCCTACATTAGCGTGTTAGACCGATGCTGGTATTTGACAGCGTCTCACAGTGATGTCGGCCTCACATGAAGCGCATTGTGATGCAATTTCTGGCAATATAATGACAAGATAATCTGGGAAACTACGGTTAAGTCAATAGATCAGCCCTTTTTTTTTACGAAGTTAATAACGAGATATTTACGAGAGATGAAGAAAAACGTTTCATGTGAGATTAAGGGAAACATTTGAGATCAGGGGAAGCCACTGGAAAGATTAAAAATGTTGGTATTTTATGTTCCTGCAAACCACAGATACAGTTACATTTGTATGTTTCATATCATGTTTGTATTACATGTATACAAGCTTAATGTCATGATGCTTTTAACCAGACATCAGGACATTCTCCAGCTGTGTCTGTCGAACAAAACCAGATAGTTTTCACAAGACATCAAGGTATTTTGCAGTCGTGTCTTTAGCAACAAAACCAGATCACTTTGACTTGATGTCGGGGCATTTTCTGGCTCTTTGTAGCGCTAATAACTAATAGGTTTTATGTTTTCCAAATGTTTTTGTGGCAACAAAAAACAGATATTTTAGATGACATATCAGGACAATTTCCAGCCATTTTCATTGCATTGCTTTTAGCGAGACGTCGGGACATTTTCCAGCCGTGTCTGAGGCAACCAAACCGGATATTTTTAACAAGAGTCTGGACATTTTCCAGCATTCTCACAACATAAGATCGAATTGTTTTGCAATATAGAAAAATGTTAAAATTCAACATATCCGTGGTTTGCAGAAAAAGACATTGCACATGGTGTAGAAAAGAGAGATTTCTTCGGATGTGGAAGCACAGAACAAATTGTTTGTATCTTGATGGAAACTTTGACTGACGTTGCTCCAGTCGTTTATTCTCAGTGCAAATGAAAAATGCACAGCAAGAACACAAATATAATTTAACCCTCCTCCTCAGCCGGTAGTTTCTTTTAAATCTACATCATAAATAATATTTACTGTGCTTGGAGCCAGAGCGTCAATAAATCAGTCTGCACATTTCTATAAATGATGAGTGATTGTTGCAGAAACTGTTGTCCACAGCTGTTTCATGCTCTTCTTCAGTTCATTAAATTCCCGCAGCCATCTGAAAACGGCAGGATTCATATGTTGATGAATGTGCAGTATCATACACACGACCGCCCACTGTGTTTACCTTCATTAAACCACCTGAATACAACTGCAAGCTGCTGCAGAATAACCACAAACACACACAAACACACCTCTGCTTACTATGACTTGGTATTCTGCTGTTTATGCAGGAGACATCGGATTACCGGAGCTTGTTAATCCTGTGCGTCATGACCTCTTTTCTAAAATAAAAAATAAAAAAGACACAATAACTCCCTGGAGTCTTTCAGGGAGAACATGTTTAACATATTTATGATCATTTGTTATCTTGAAGGAATGTCCATCATCTCTTTCTCTTCTCATCTTTCTTTCCCCTTGCTTCTGTTGTTGTTTTCATCTCCAGTGTTTAGTCCAAATCAAACCTCCAGTTTTGACATGAAATCACTGAAAAGGCAGTTTAACACCTTGTGGGCCCTTAACAACTTTTTTGAAGTTTCAGTCTTTCTATTATAGGATCTCCGTGTTGCCGAACAGTCTGGTTGAACTTTCTAATCTTGCGGCCACTCAAAACAAATGAAAATGAAAATGAGGCGGAGTTCCACAAGGCTTTATTCTCGGGCCTCTTCTGTTTAACATCTACACACTTTATGCTCGGTAAAATTATGGAAAACACTGCATGAATTTATTGTAAGATAACAGTTAAATGTCCTTGTTGTTGGAAGCTGCAAAATAAATGTAGCTTCTTTTTTTTTTTTGCCTTCTTAAGATGACTTCTTAAGATGACTTACAGTCACACCTCACTAACTTTTCTTTGCTCCAGAACTTTATTTCATACTTTCTCTCTTGGACAGTGCAAAACTTATCAGATACATTTTTTCATATAAAAGGTTAAATAAAAGGAGTCAGTCTTTGCCCAGATGGTAATGTTGCCTTGGTCTTGCTCATATTGGTTAATTGAGAAGCAAAGACCAACAATGTCTCTTCTTATGTTTGAAGACTTTAGACTGTAGACCTTGAGCGTTGTTCTTCAGGAGCTTATTAAAGGTTGTGTGTTTCTGTATTTCCCCCTGTGTGCTCTGTAGTCACGCTTTTTATTTTGTCTTCTGGCCTCTCCTCTGCTCGTCTTCCTCACGTCTTCCAGCACTCTTTTCCATATCCCTCTGTCATAAATAATTTAATTTTACAGGCAGGAGTGAGAAAAATCCATTATGTTCCTTGAAGCAAGGCGGCGCTCAATTTAGAGTTTGGTCACACACACAATTACAAGCCTTCAGGCACGCACACGTCATCCTATAGTACATTTAGAGATAAGATGGGCTCTAGTGTACACACACAAACATACATTATACACATTATCACACACATACCGCTTAGAGATAGCTTAATGAGGCAGAGTTGGATTGGGTTCATCGGTCACATCACAATGTGGTCAGAAAATATGGCTGCAAGCACCGAGAGTGGACAACAGCTGCAAGATAAGATCGTGACTCATGTGAGGAAACGGACAAAACCCTGACAGGACACAACAGGCAAGATAGGACAAACTGTATTCTTTGCATCTCTATAGCAAAGTCAACATGATAACAAAAATAAAATAATAAATCAGCATCAGCTCGGGAAAATATTCTTGTCAGATTTTACAATAACCGACCCTGACATCTGCTCCATTCAAGCAACTGTACAAACCAAACAAGAGAAATGTATAAAAAAATAAAGAAATAAAAAATATCTTCTGGCTGGAAACCACAACGAGTTTAGCACAAAACTACCAAACCAGCTGCTGACAAAACTGTTAGTGACAGCCCACCAGAAACAAGCATGTAACTCTACAAGATTTGACATAAACTCAATCGACATCTGAAATGCCTCCATTCAGATTTAAATCCCTGTTGGCAAACCTCAATGCTCATATTGCAAGTTGAGTGGGTGCAGCATTGGCAGAAGGCAAACATGTGGTCTGAGCAGTGGTTGGTGCGTTAGAAAAGTAGCCGGCAGTACTCCAGCTCAAGTCTGATTGTAGATGATTGAAGAGCCAGTTTCTTTCTCAGTTGACAAACTGAGCATGTGGTCAGTTTCTCCATATGTAGCATTTTAAAGAACATACGTTTTTTGTACAATTACATAGAAATTTCCTTAAGAGAATGAATATTGGACACAAATAAGGCTTCAAATGAATGAAAATATTGCTCCCTAACTGCTGGATGTTTTGCTAACAAGCTCACAAAATCAACCTGAAGGGTAAATCTACTATTCCTAAACCGTGGCCCTATATTTACATGTTTTCAAATGATTCATACTGACCGAAAGTGTCATTCTTTGGGGCAACTACTGTACGACTGTCAAAGAAGTGCTTGTTTTTGTGTGACATCACAGAAAATTCGTGAGAATTTGAGATTCGTGTTTGGAGTAACTGCTGCTAATAATTTAGAGGCTGAATGTTTAGCTGAGCCAAAATAGTTTTAACAACACATCAAGACATTTTCCAGCAGTGTCTCGGATCATTTTTGCCAAAATGTCGGACCATTCTCCAGCCATGTTTGTAGAAACAAAACTGGATATCTTTAATGAGTTGTTGGGATATTTTCCGGCCATATTTGTGGCAGCAAAATAAGATATTTTAGACAAGATGTCAGGACAATTTGCAGCCATTTTTGTCGCAAAGAAACCAGATATCTTTTAATGAAACGTCGGCCATGTTTGTGGAAACAGAAAAATGTAAAGCTTCAACATATCCGTGGTTTGCAGAAACATACATTGCGCATGGTGCGAAACAAGTTGTTTGTATTTTGATGGAAAATAGTTTTACACCACAGGTAAGAGATAAAAGCCGTCACTCCCCAACACCACAGCAGGGAGTGGGGAGTGAACCTGGGTGAACCCACACTCAGAGCCTACAGGTGGATATTTGAGTGGAAGAGGTGCTTTTCAAATGCTGTATGAACAGCAGGAGCAGCGGGTGATCACATAGCCTTCTGGCGAGCGTTGTGGCAGCAGGCATGGCAGCAAAAGAGCCGGCAGAACACCAACGGCTTAAGCCCACTGCTGTTATCAAGAGGACGCGTCAGAGAATCAAGTGTCCCTCACTGATCCCGACATTAAACTCACTCAGAGCCCGTGAGTTCCCCAGCAGGCGATCCGTTCTCGGCCGACTCAGCGCGATTCATGTTTGGCCGTCAACCCTCTGACATTTCCAGTCGCTAAGCAGATTATGGAGACATATCCGTGTATTCAGAGCCTTATTTAACTGGGCCACGTCGACTCAGAGCTTTCCTGTTTACAGAAGAGGAGGAGGAGGGCTTCAGTTTGCTCTGGGTTTATTTGGGGATGAAGACTCTCAAAGCAATTTGTACTGAAACCGTTAGTTCATTTAGAGAACAGAAACACCACTCACACTGTGGTCCCGGCTTTGTCAATGTGAAAATGTATGTTTTTTGTCTGTTTTATATCATTTTTACAATGAACATCTTTGGGTTTTGGTATGTTGGCCACAGAAAACCTAGATGTCTAAAAAAAGTTTACTTTGCCTTGTGATAGACGATTTCAATATTTTTGTTCAACGAAATGATGAATTGAATAAGAAAGTACAGAGACCATCACTAACATGTCACGTGAAATTTAACTTTTCACACACAGAAATCACAATTTTTACATATGATTGGCTGTTTTAACCTGTGAAATACACATTCACACATGATTAGCTTTGTTGTGTTGTTTGGACGGATTGTCCTCTTATAGATGTTGAAATTCCCATTTTGTTCGGATCCACGTTGGCTTTAATTTGCCTTACGTTAGACGTTAACTTGACGCATCATGGATTCCTGAGACAATCGAGCTGTTTTTCTTCTTCCTGTAGACCAAACCTGGGTGACTCAACCTAGCTGCAGCGAAGATTGATGACGGGAAAGGAATCCAAAAGATCAAATTGTAAATGTCAGACTTTGTAATCAGTCCCGCAGAAAGTCAGGAGTCATCCCAGGTAACTGACGAAAATCAGTTTGGAAAACAGAAGCAGACGAGGCCAGCAGGGTTCAAGGAAAAACTCCATTTTGCTCTTTAAAAACAACTTCTGGATCACTGAGCATCACTGACTCATCCTATGTTATTGTAACATTCATATATTTCTTTTTTTTAATGATGTAAAACTCAAACTGCATCACATTCACATTTCTTACGGGTTCATATTCGAGGCTCCATATGTACGAGTCTGCATGTCGTTAACGCCGTGTCCACTGTCTGTCTCTAATCTGTGTCTTCAGGGTGGACTCACTGAGCACGCTCAGTCAGCACTGCTCTACTTTACACCCGCACAGTACAGTTCCTCTCCCCTCTGATGTGTGTGTGTGTGTGTGTGTTTGAGAGATTATGTCATTGTGTATGTGTTCTTGTATTTCTATCACTGTGAGGACCAGTTTGAGTTTTAGACCTTCACAGTGAGAACGTTTGAAAGCGAGGACGTTTATTAAAAAGAGGAGGGCAGTAAACTTCACGGATTCTTTTTGAAGTTTGTGTTTTCTGACCTGCAGCTCTGTTGAATTAGGTCAGGCCACCAAAGATGTAACCGCCACAGTTTCCGCACAAGGAGGCATGGAAATTTGCTGTGTGTGAAAGTTTCTTTGTGTTCATTAACTCCCGTTTTATGGCATCGAATGACTAATTAAAGTCAAAGTGATTAGTGAAACGAACACTTCAGCACACATCGGCGTGATAACAACGACCTGAAATGACAAAAACCATCTTTGGGAAAAAGATGTGAGGTTTTTGATTGGCTCACGTCCCAGCTGGGGGCGAACCAGATGTTTTGGCTTCACTTCTGAGCAGCTGTCACGTTGTCCATTTTTATAAATGTCAACGGTTGCAGTCATTGTGAATTTGTCCTCATTAAAAAGTGATTTCTGATTTTAAAAAAAAATTGGGGAATGATGTGAGGACAAATAACAAACTGAGGACTGAGGTTATTTCGTAAAGTTGGGACATCTAAACAAAGTGAGGACAATTAAATACTGGGGACATTTTTTGCAGAGGACATACCGACTTTCAGAAATATGAATATTACATGAATATATTCTTCCATCTTTTCTTTCTTTAAGTGGATCTTTGACAAATGGGCGTGCTACATACTCATATTTGTAATTACATTGTGTTTGACCTTTTGTTCATCTTGTTTCCCTCTGAAACTGCTTTTCTGCAAACCAATCAGCTGGCAGAGAGACAGATGCCTGCATCTGCCAAACACCATTAAAGGCCGTTTAGAGCGAGGCTGATTGTACATATCTGTGTTGAGTGTGTTAGCTGGTCGGGGACTGAACGCCTGTGATTGCATATGTTTGCTTTCCTTATCTCTCCATTTCAGTGGCTAACAACATAAAGCTCTGATAACAGGCAGATTGAGGAGTGATGGAGTGAAGGAGCAGGAGTGACACATCTGATGGAAAGCAAAGCAAACGGGAGGAAACGGAGAGTCGTGGGGATACTTACTCCAGTGTGACGTTCTCTCTCTTCATGACGGATTAAATGGGGAAAGAATTGAGATCGAGAACTTCAATAAAAAACCTCTTCAATGGGCCCAAACCAATTTTCACGCCTGTTAGATTGAAGCAGATTAGATTTCAATTGTAATGAAAACTCGCGGAGAAAACGATGAGCTGGAGACGACACCATGATGGTGTGTTAAGAGGCCTGAATTCTCCACCAGATCTTATTACATACTGGACTGTTTCTCGCACAGAAGGTCACAGCCTTCATGGCTGCCCGGCCATTAGTCACCATCTCAGTATATTTCTTCCAATTTGAGTTCAACATGGGAAAAAAAAGGCCATTAGAAGCAGAAATACATGAACATGCTTCTTACCGAGCCATGTTTTAATGCTCTAAAGCCCCGAGTAGTTTCTAGGCGTGTTTTGCTCCTGTAACATTTTACTCATGGTGTTTACTTGTGGAAACAGTCTGTCGAGCAGCTTTTCATGCAGTTTTTAGGCCATAAATCATAGTAAAGAAATACATTGTGTTGCTCTCGGCTCATTTGTGGCTTCCCAGTTGTGCCGAGGAGAAGGTAATTTAATGTTACGTACAGGACATTATTTATTTATTCATTTTGGTGAAATAATTTAATGTGTCACTCATTTAAGCTTAGATTTGGTTACTATTCCTGACAGTAGTCTTCTCACATGATGCATTCAGGACAATTGGAGTTTTAGCTGTCATGGTTTTTATTTCAGATCCATTTAAACATGATCGTGTGAACAACAATGTCCCACAGCCAGTAGGGCAGAGGTCTGTTTTCATAATATCTCTAATTTAAGTTAAGGTTTGGTTACTTATCTTGTTGCACATTTAAAAATCCGACAATAACTTCTGTTACAGCAGTATTTGGCTGATTTTGGTTCTTTATTGAAAAAAACTAAACTTGTAAAAGTGCCCCTGGGTGTTGGATTCAGAGGAATGGCAGAAAAATAATTCAGCTCACATTTGGAGCTGAACTGTGGCAGGTTTTTGCGAAGGTGAAGAAAAGATTCAGAAACACTTTATTGATTCCCCAGGGGAAATGGTAAGGGAGTAACACTGGTAGAAAACCAATATATTGCAAACAGAGTTAATAACTGTAGAGAAACGGGGAGTGTAAAAATGTAAAATAAGAAGGGCAGAAAAACAGTCTTCTCAAATAATGGCAGGAATACAAGCGCCATCCAAATACTTGATATGCATTGGCAGTTTTGTTTTACTGAGCCGAGTCGTTCACCTCAGCGAATACAGAAACAGAGAAACCACCCTGAGACATTTACATGATCTACGTTCAACCAGCCCAGTGAGGTGTGACATGTACCCATACAGACGATGTAAACAATAATGAATCCTCAAATGAAATGTAAGCATTCGCTAACTGCTTGCACAAAGTGCAGTTACCGTCTCTCCTGGAGCGGCCGCGACTCCGGAAAATTGCATCTATCAACTTCTAATTTGCAACGAGAAAATGTTGATAAATAGAAAATCATTTGCACTCGCCCATTTTGTGTACACATGCACACAATGCACTCTCTCCTTCTTTTTGGAGCTTCAGCAAGAAGATTGAAGGAAGTTAAACAGGTTTAGTGATGCCGTGAGAGCCGAGAGAGTTGTCTGAGTGAGAAAAGTGAAGGTCTTTTACTAAATGTACGTTTTCTGTCACGACCTTCACATGGATATGATACTATATGCACTTGCACCCATTGTCAATTGTCTGTTCTGATTGCCACAACAATAATACACTTTATTAACCTCTGTTGAACACTTGGACTAATTATTAATATACTGTTCTCCCAAAAGATGGACGACGACCTCCACACTTTCCTGCAGCAACGTCTGGTTTCAGAGGTAATTCACATTTAATAAAATGGGCGCACGAAATACAAATAAATCTTTGGCTTTGAGCCTGAAAAATTGGTAATCAATATATTTTCAGACTGCTGCGATGTTTAATCAAGATCCACTTTTTCCCCTACAAACTCCAAAACGAGCTGAAAATCACACACCTAACATGTTATTACCCAATAAACTTGTTTTATCTCGCCTCCTTTTAGCTCCGTTTTTGGTCTCCACCAACTCCTGAGGGAAGTAACTGACTTTAGCTTAGCAGCTAAATGCTCCACGATGTTCTGCGTCTGCTTGCTGCCGAACAGGAGGCGTACAGTCGGTTTATCGGAGCTTGTTTGATGAACACAAACCGCCTGCCGTGCTGGAAACAGACTGAAGCGTACAATAAATTTGCCTCAAACCAAAACTTCACAGTAATTAAAAAATCCCTTCAAGAATTCTATTTTTTTAATTAATTCCTATCATTTAATTAATTACATATGGTTCCATATAATGTGAAGGACTCAAAGAGCGTCTGCTAGCAGCTCGTTAATTAGCCACTTTTGTTGTTTAATTCCTACGTTAGCCAACAGCTGATCTGTCAGAGTTTGGCTTCTGGTGAAAAATTCTGCAGAAGCAGCCGCAGCCTCACATGGACTTTCTTCTTCACTGCTTATTAGAAGATACAAAAAATAAATAAAAAAGTCTTCGACATCAAAGCAACAGCAGCACAGAGCAGTTTACCTGCAGCACATTAAGGTCCATTAATGAGCTACCAGGCTAACGCTAGTGTCAGAGAGGAGGAGAGGGAAGGCAAGAGACCGGGAATAAGACGAGGGATGAAGGAGGAACGTGAGATAATGAGGAGAGGGAGCGTGAAGGATCGATGGTGATAAAGAAACAACAGCTGACAGTCGTGAACAGCAGTGAGGAATGAAGGACGAGTCCTGTGAGAGACGAAAGGACGACCAAGTCCCTTTATATTTCTCTCCTGAGGGAAAACGCAGTATTTCAATACTTCCTGTACCTGATGAACTGCCGAAGAATACCGAAGAGACCTCCGATGCAAGTACTGTACCTCAGTAAAAAATTGAGAGACTTGTACTTTACTTGTATAATTATACTTTATGTTTCTTTAAACTTCAGGGAACAGGAAACAATTTGCACTCCATCTTTTTTATAACCGTAGCTGTAGGAGAGCAGTGTTCCTATCTGGTACTGACGGCCAGCTGTCCTGCTGTTCACTCATGTGATTACGTGATGTGATCTCGAGCAACTAACCTGAACTCAGGATTTCTTGTTGACTCTAGTAGTTGTTGTGGGGATTGTCTTCGGCAACTTGTATGACCAAATCACCAAATCTATTTGTGGAAAACACTTCGCCACGCTTCCCCCGCCCGGGAAACAGCATCCACTTGCGCTCCTGGGCGCCATGACGTCTAGAGCGTTGAAATGAACCCTGAAGCCACCACGTTACATGTGAAAACGTCAGATGAGCAGGAGGGAGGTTGGATGGATCAGCAGTCCTAAAGAAAAGACTCTCAACATACGATGACTTCAACACAATTTGCCGTTTTGTTTGATATGCTAATGCTCAGGTTTTGTTTGGTTCGGAGTGGAATTGAACGTGACATTTACGGAGTATTTGTTTTATTGCACCTGCTGTTTAGCAGGAAACACAAACCTGCATCAGCCTGATCTTTGAGTTGAATAAAGTGGAGACGTTGTTTGAATTTGTATCCGGACAGAAAAAATGTTCCTGCAGGAGTTTATTTAGTTCATTAGCTGTGTTACCTGAACGCAAATCCACAACGTGCAGTTTTCTAAAGGTGACATTACACATTACAGCACATTAATCTTAACATGAGTACAGTAAGAATGCTGTTTTGCCTTACACACACACACACACACACACACACACACACACACACACACACACACATTTCTATCCTGCAGCCGTTTCCGTCTCATTTACTTTAAGAGCAGTCAGACCTGTAACGTCGGACTGCCTCCTCCTCCTGTGAACACCACGCTGTACATGTTAATGCACGCTACACACTGCAGATACACACAGAGTCACAGTCGAGTGTTTTAAGAGATAATCTGTTCGGTGCAGATAAGTCAATGTGGGTCAGGAAACGTTCCCGAGGCGCGTTGGATTTACGCTTCCCGTCGAGGCGGCGCAGCCTCTTTGCGCTGCGTTTATGTGCTCGGAGGGGAAGGCACCTCGTTCTCTCCTGTGGGCTCCACGCACGGGCGAACACACTACACATTGTATAAGCTCCACGTTCTGCCTGTTACACATCCCCACTGTTCCACAAAGCTATACATTTCCTCTTGTTATGAAGCTGAGCATTTTTCTCCCTCTGGGACTCCCCGATCTGTGGATCCAACAGGATAAGAACTTCTATCTCCTGTGTTATTAACAGGCATGCAGGGAAAGTTAAACCCTGGCACTTTGACACAGTTATAAAACACTTTCTTATTGCCTTGGATTACAGCCCAAACACACTGTACATGGCTGGCTGGCTGGTGGAGTATTTTTCAGTCCTGGTCAAACTTAAAACCTGATTTCTGGAACTGATCCACCATCGGGAAGGGTTTTACTTACACTGACACCAACGCTCTCTCCACCCACGAACACACGAACACAAGTTCAAGCCCCTGGGATGTAGAAAAGCATTCTGGGTATCCACAGAAAACACCTCAGTGGCTGCACTGCAAAAATACAACATTTAATCATCAGCTAACACTAGGATCCTTTCTACTTTATACATTTAGAGAGTTTTGTTGATATTGTGCTTTTTCAGTGACTTTGAATTAAAAGGAGGTTTTACATTATGTTAACTCATCTGCCTGCTCCTGAGCAGAAACAGCTCATTGAGTGCTGAATGTATCGAGAGGCTTTTTTACATCTCGAACACAGGTGGGAGCTGGTGATATCCAGGCCAACATGAATAAGCTATGAGGCCCTTGACCCCACCCCCCCACTGTCAGATGTTGTGAGGTCACGCTGCTCTTTTCAAGTGTAAACATGATGTAAAGGAATCGTAGGAACTCAAGCGTGGCATTGGATGCTGGAGACGAGTGTGCTGAGGGTGGAACAACAGCTGAAGATCGTGTTTACAGCTGCATCCAGCAGCGGGTCCATCTGTTGATTTCTTGGTCTGCAATGAAGTGAGCGTGTCCTCGTGCAGGAGCGTTCTGGGACAATTATGCGGTTAAATGTTAGTTTTCTTTAAAAAACCAACCAAGAAATGATATCAAAGAGCAACTTAACGACCACATATTCATAATAAAATAACCAACATCAACAAAACAGGTCATATTGATAAAATCTTTATGTATACAGATCATAAAAAAAAAAAAAAAACAGCTACAGAGCCTGTAGAAAGGAGCAGAACAAAAGGAAAACATGACTATAGTTGTGAATTGATAATCTTAAAATGTTTGTCGGGTCCAAATGATTGTTTTGTTTATGTTTAGTACACGAGGGAGAGCTCTTACTTTTAATTAGATTACATTACTGCCCGACTGACAGCGTATACAAGCTGATATCCTTTCTTTCCAATCAGGGTTTTAACTCCGCTAACGCTTCTGTTGGTGCCACCCACGACTTCCACTGACGTATCCAGCTAAATTAAACCAGACTGCTCAGTGGAAACGGTGCTATAGTTCAAGAAGACAGGACTGCATCTCAAAACCTGAGACTGTAGATGTTGTTGATCTACCAACTGTGTAAGGTGAGATTTGGATGGACATGCGTGTGGACATAATCTCCATTTGACACAGCCAGAAAAATAGAAATATCCTTTGAAAGGGTAAATTCACAGAACCTACCCATTATAAATATAAGTAAATAGAAATATCACTTTGTTTTTTGTAAATATCTCATTCGTCTGATTCTTTTTCCTGTACTTGTTGCATCTTGAGCTGTTGTAACAAGTGAATTTCCCCGTTGTTTGATAAATAAAGCCAATCTGACCTAATCTATAATAAATGAACTACAGCTTCGGTGTAAGCAGGGCAGATAGTCACATGTACAAGATGTCAGACTGGATGACGTGAAACAGAAACCCAGTCGACTGGGATTGGCTGACTTCTGTCCTGAAGTTGTTTTATAGCCTAACAGAGCATTTTGTTGAGAAACAATCAGACAGCTTAAGATTCAGTTGCTGTTGGGTGAAATTGGAGGTTGAATCAGTTTCATTGTTGTTGCTTTTGCTCCTGGTGTTTGCTTTCTGACTGGAGTCTTCATTCATGTGAAGGACAATGAAATACTTGTATTATTCATGGCTTCATAAATATGAATCTCCAATATCATTAAATTATTCAGCAGCTCCAGAGTTTGTGTTTTAATGGGAATTGGGGAAGAAGTGAAAGAGAATATTTTAAAAATCAAAATATCACACAAGGAGCAGGCAACTATTATTCATTCCGGCCAGAACATGAACTGATTGAATGTTACTGATAAAGCTGGTTGAAAGAAAATGAATGGCAACTATTGGGATCGGCTGTAGCTCGAGAGGTAAAAGCATGTCGGAGTGTCCTTGAGCAAGAGCCTGAACCCCAAATTGCTCCTGATGGATTAGCATGGGTGAAAGTGATGTACAGCGTTTTGAGCGCTCAGTAGACTGGAAAAGAGATGTAGGAATGCATGTCCACTTCCCATTAATAGATTATTCTCTTTCAGGCAAAAATGACACATTTTTCTGATTCAGTTTTTTTCTTGGTAATTTTGCTTCTTTTGTCCAACCAAAAATCCAATCTGAAGAAGTCACTTTGGACTTATTTTTCACATTTAACATTTCATAGACTAAAAGATTAATCAATGAATCCTGCAAATATTCACCAGGTTAAAGCAACAATAAACGTGGCAGCCCTGCTCTGACTGATTAGTTTTTTGCTTTTCATAAAGGGGATTGAGTGTTTTGTGGAATTCTTATTGAAAGTTGTTTATTGAAAATTGTGTTCATGGTCTGTTTTTTTGCAGTTTTTATTTTGAGGCTGTATGAGCATCGATTTACACGCGTTGTGTTGGCTGACTGTGTGTGTGTGTGTGTGTGTGTGTGTGTGTGTGAGTGTGACTAAACGACTTTTTGTCGGCACCCTACAACATAAGAGCAGAGTTAATAGTTCCACAGAGAAGCTGTCACAGCATCCCGGGCTTACAGCCAGCGCACCCTAGAGGACATTTGTTGGGCTTTGGATGTCGGTGCTGTGGAGGAGCCAACGGCATTTGGCTGCACCTTCTGTTCATCATCAGTCACAGAGGAAAAGGCGGCCTGTTAGCCCGCTTCGTATGTCCCACATGCTGTCCCACCACATATACAGTATGTTTCTGCAGGAAAATCGCAACCAAAGTGTGGATGACGAATAAGGAATGATGGAATGTTCCAATGGTGCAGGATTTTGTGGGGGGTTTTATCCTTGGGAGGACCTTTGCTGTCTGTTACTTAAGTCAAATACACGGTTTATACTCCCGTAACCAGGTTGTTTGTTGGTTTGTATGGCTGTAACCAGGTCGTTTGTTGGTTTGTACGGCTGTAACCAGGTCGTTTGTTGGTTTGTACGGCTGTAACCAGGTCGTTTGTTGCTTTGTACGGCTGTAACCAGGTCGTTTGTTGGTTTGTACGGCTGTAACCAGGTCGTTTGTTGGTTTGTACTGCTGTAACCAGGTCGTTTGTTGCTTTGTACTGCTGTAACCAGGTCGTTTGTTGCTTTGTACTGCTGTAACCAGGTCGTTTGTTGCTTTGTACGGCTGTAACCAGGTCGTTTGTTGCTTTGTACGGCTGTAACCAGGTTGTTTGTTGCTTTGTACGGCTGTAACCAGGTTGTTTGTTGCTTTGTACTGCTGTAACCAGGTTGTTTGTTGGTTTGTACGGCTGTAACCAGGTCGTTGCTTGGTTTGTACGGCTGTAACCAGGTTGTTTGTTGGTTTGTACGGCTGTAACCAGGTCGTTGCTTGGTTTGTACTGCTGTAACCAGGTTGTTTGTTGGTTTGTACGGCTGTAACCAGGTCGTTGCTTGGTTTGTACGGCTGTAACCAGGTTGTTTGTTGGTTTGTACTGCTGTAACCAAGTTGTTTGTTTGTGTGTACTGCCGTAACCAGGTTGTTTGTTTGTACAGTTGTAAGCAGGTCATATAGACTTGTTGTACAATGTGTGTCTTTGCTCATTAGGCACTAATTACAGGCAATTACTTCAGAATGACTTCAGCAGTAATAATAAACATCTCAAACATCATTATTGATCTCAAAAGTCAAGTCATTATCAGTCAAGGTCCGCTCTGAAGAAACACAACTAAATGAAATGACAATAAACAATGACACGTGAACCTGCAGCACAAAAAACATCTTGTAAAACATCTCATATTTCTTTGTTTCCTGTGCAGCTCAGGGCCAGACTGAAGTTCTTTTCTCTCAGCGCCACAAAGGCAGTTACATAAGAGAAGCAAGTGTGCCAACATGTACAAATAGGACACACAACAACGCTTTCAAATGGAAATTAAAGCCCCCACACATGTCTAAACACACATACACACACACACACACACACACACACACACACACACACACACACATAGCTGGTGGCATCCAACCAGCTTGTTTATTATAAAATCGAGAAACTTGTCCACCACACAGCAACATGCTCCGGCACTGACTGCTGGAGAACGTGTCAGGAAATATGAATTTATATAAATACAGTCCAGTGTACGACAGCTGTTTTCGTCTGCTTCTTCCTTCTGAGATTTCAGCAAGAAATCCACATATTTGTGACATAAACACATAACACACACACTTCTCAGTGATAGATGGCGGCGCAGTGATCCTGTGTTCTGCCTCTACATCAACCTCTTATTTTCTTCTCCTTCCTCGCCTTCTTGTGAGGCTGAAATGCTTTTTGTTTCACCCTCATTAACCAAACCATTCGACTCCTTGCCTTTTTCTTCTTTGTTCTCTATCGTCCCTTTTCGCCGGGTCGAGAGAGGCCGTTCAGGATGAAATAGCACCTTATAAAGCTTCCCTATAGACTCATTAATTCATTCCATGGGCATGTTCGGCCCTGAACACTCTCATGACCAGCTGCTTCACAAAAAGGGAGAGAAAACTGAGAAAATGGAGGTCTAGCCTTGTATAAATATCAATAAAGCAACGACTAAATAGTTTTTCCTGCTTTCTGAAACTGTGAACAGAATCAATTTTCCATTTCATTCCACATTGATCAGCTCAGCAGCCACAAAAAACCCCTGTTGTCGGTAGGTTTTCAACTTCATTTACTTGACTGATCAGCACAGGCAACTTTATCCACCATCTGCTTGTGTAACATCTTGTTTTCTTTTGTTAGTTACCATCTATTAAAGAAGCACCAATCATTCATCCAAACTGCTAAACTAAATGTATTGACTTGCAGATGGAAGTCGCTCTGCTTTCACAGCTGGTTCATCATCGTCCACTTCGACTATTTTACCAGCAACGTTTTAGTGCGCCTCCACTTTGTAGATTATAACTCACTAAATTCTCAGCCAGAGCAGATTCAAGGGCAGCTAAGCAGCAGCTGAAAGTCAGAAAGTTGTTTTCTAGTTGATCCCCGGTTGTTTAATGTCTTACCTCGCTCTAATGATGTAGAAGTGTATCCCAGCACACTATGACGTCACTGTTAGGTGTGGTTATAGGTACAACAGAGCACATTTTTTGTGAATCAGCAGCCTAATCACCAGAATAAAAGTAAACCCTAACCCCTTTGAGAATTATATCAAATGATTCTTCTGAACATTTGGTGAAGAGTTTCTGGCCAGTTGTCCAACAACCGCTCTTCATCTGAGAAATGTTGTTGACCCTCTACAGCATTTCTACTGGAGTTAAGTCTGAACTTTGATTAAAAAAAGAAGAAAGTCTTGATTTTGGATTGGTTGAGTCAGTGAACCCCAGACACAGTCTCCTCCAACTTCTGTTTTTGTTTTCCCAGCCTTGGCGAGCCAGCCAGGTCCTGAGGCAGTAAAGCAGCTCCAAACTCTGATGCTGCCAACATGATTCATGCTTTCAATGAGCTTCTTTTTTTTTGAACGCAGACATGAACACTTGTTAATGAAGCCAAAAAGTTTGACTTTGGGCTCATCTGTCAGAACATTCATCCAGTCATGTTCTGGCTGGATTTCTTGTTTTTTTTATCAAACTTTACACAGGTGTTGACTTGGCGGCTTCACACCTGTCCTTTTCAGTATTTGCCAGATAGTCGACTCCTGAAGACTGATATTGAATCCATTGCAACCTTGTGGGAGTTCAGGTAGACAAAAAAGTTGTTCATAGTGTTGCATAAACATCAGTTATGCACATTTTACTATCATGGACTCTGAGCAAACTAATACTTGAGTAGATATTGTGCTAGTAGTACTTTAGTAAAAGTGAAGTTTACCCTTATGAATCTTATGAATAGTACTTGAGTAATAGTCTTAAGTTTAAGTATCATATGTAAGAGTAAATTATACATATACTTACAAGTAGGTTGATTTTAAATGTTGTTGCTGGACTGTGTCACCTGGACATCGTAGCTGCAGGCTGAGTGTTGCAGCCCACCTGACCCCATCTGTTTGGTTCACTTCTGCTCACACAACCACGGCTGACCAGTCTGATGAAGCCTTAGCGCAACATGTCCACATGCATCGGCATATTTAAAGGTACAGCAGCTCACATTCCTCTAATGACATCATGTTTGTTTACTGCTGCAGTCATGCTGGTGCTATGATTAGCTCTATATCATCCATCACCATTTGAACACTGACATTTGTTACCTCCACTGGTTCGTAAGCGTGTGCGTTGAGTATTATCACTGGGGACGAGTGTTTGTGCCAGCAGGGCCAGGCGTTGTTTCTTGCATCCTTGCGTGGACAGTGTTTCTGGCCTTAAACACAACGCAGCTGATCTGAAGTGCTTTACAATGAGTAAATAGGAAGGGGAAACAGAACAAAGACATAACTCAAAGTGAACCAAGGACTCAGGAGAGATTCAGGAGCTGACTGGTTTATAAATAGTTAAAGCCTGCATCTAAAGATAAAAAAAGAAAAGTGTTAAGGTCGGCTTTTGAAACATTAATAACATATGGCAGGAGGAAAGGTTTCCATAAGTTTGGGGCAGAAATTGATCTGGATCCTGGATCTCGGATGGACTAAAGCCTCAGTAAAAACAAAAACAGCTCTGAGACCAGGCCGGTGACTAAAAAAGCTTACTCAAGGGTGAAAACAAGCAAACGCCAAAAGCAGGCAGGGGAGATGAAGCAATAAAGAGGAGATCTGAGAGAATGGCTGGACATCTAATGGTGCAATCACACTACGAGAGTTTCCCACTTCTGATAATTGGAGGAGAAATCTGGTCTCGGAGCTTGTTAAGTACCGAAGTTTAACCCAGTTGTGTTTTTTGTCTAGTTGGATGATATCAAGACCACACAGAGCTCTTCTTTGTTGTTACGGTGTTTTCCCTGGACTTGAGGAAAAAAATCAAACGTCAGTCTGCGTCATAAAAAAACTGTTTCTGAAACTGAATAATCAAAGCAGAGTGTATGTGTGAAAACAGGGCAGCTTTCGAAATGTTGTCTTTGAAACAGTTACAACAGAATAAAGTGGTAATACTGGTGTCTGTTACATACAGTACGTCAGTTTATGCTCCGTGATATAAAGTGACCCTTAAATGAAATATACCAAATGAAAATTAAGTTGGTTTAGTTTATGATTATGATTACGTTGGCTGAAGAAGGTGGTGCACGGTTGCTTGTGGCATTATGGACCACAGGCAGTTATGGATCCAAATATTTGGACACTAATAACAATATGAATATAAAAAATTTGATGGTGCTAAGATTGGTAGATGCTAGCATTTAGCTCAAAGCAGTCCACAGTCGCACAGAGCTGCTAGCATCGATTTAATCTGATTCAACTGCAGGTACAAGCCTGCTGTCTCGGTCTCTATTCTCCTCCTTTCCGCTATCTGTGTGTTACTGTTTTTAAAATACCTGTCTCTACTGGAAACAACAACCTCTGAGCTAGCAACCTGCACGCTGAAAATGTCAAGTTACTCTAACACTAACCTGGTAACTAACGGGTCAGTTAGTTGCTACCTTTCGTTTCAATATGTTGATGCCAGGGCTCGCCTTCCCCTGTGCAAAACTTTCCCCCGACAATATTTTGCATCCTGGACTCGTCTTGTTAAAACTTTACATATTTGCTTCCTCCTCTTGCTGCTTAGCTTGAAGTATGCTAAATGCCTGGTCCAGCTTTACATAAAATTAATGTTTCTGATTTAAAAACGTTCCAAAGAGGACGAATCTCCCAGATTACTGAAATGATACAAAATGTTCATATTTTATCGCCTTTAATCCCCTCTGCATTTTCTGCTGAAAACCATCTTAAATCTACATACGTTTGACAAGAAACCTAAACACTGAGCAGAACATCATCCATGACTGCATCCTAACTAAGCTGCTTTTCTTCAACTCATCTGAACATAAAGCTACACAAGCATCCGACCATGCATTTGCATTTAATCTACATTTCCAGCTGATGCACTCACTCAGAGAAGAAGAAGAATCGGCTGAATCTCTTTTATCAGGAGCATTAAGTTCCCGTCAGAGGGACAAATTCCATCATATCTGACACATTTTGCATCATCAGCGAGAAGCTTGTGACCTCCCTCAGAAACCAGTGACCCAGCCGCCATATATAACTGTGAAATACAATAAGTTCAATGGGCAGAAAGATGCCAGGTATTTGTCTTGATCAGAACCTAATCAGCAACAGCGACTCAGAAATATATCACTGTTTCCATCGTGCCACCCTCAGCCTGATGAACACAAAGCCCTGAGCCTCCTAAATCTTCTGACGGCGAGGCCCTGAGCAGCAGAATCATCCATCCGTACTATCATTCATCTGCAGACGCTCTCGGTAAGCAGCTGACTCGCTGACGCATGAGCTGACAAACATACAGTATGTACTTTGGAAGCAGATCAGGTGAAAGCCTGCTCGATCTTCTGGCATATGGTTGTATTTGTGCAGGAGGGAAGAGAAAACGTGCGCTCTTGTATACATATGCATGTCATTAATCTGTGTCTTTACATACAGTGAAGATCTGAACAGTTGCCGAGTTTCTGTCGCCTACAGGTTCTGCTGCACGAGTCACAGCTGCTCCGTGTTCACTGATCATTTGATGTGTTTCATGCACTGCTTCAGCAAGTCTGACTCGACTACCCACACATAAACCAACATGCAAAGACTTTGAGCCATGCCAGTAAAGCTCAGGATGGTGGGTCTGCTGGTCGGATGGTCCGTCAGTTGAGTTGAGGTCAACAGAAGTAGCTTACGCCCTGGCGGCACTGTCAAGGCTTTAGAAGCGTTAACCCTAACCCTTCAGGATGAACCTTAATGACTCTGCTCCTCTGACTTTTCATCAAGCGCCATCATCAAATGACTAAATACCTGCAGAACTAATGATGAACTCACATCAGCCTTGTGTTTTGTGCTAATTAGCAAATGTCAGCACCCTAACACACTTACAGTAACTGAACGGTAAACATGGTATGATTCAGCTCATTGTGAGCATAATGTTGGTATTTGGCTCAAAGTTCAGCCTCTGAGAGCTGCTAGCATGCCTCTGATTGTTTGATGCCACCAGGCATGGTCCAATAACGTTTCTGAAACATGGTTTTGTTTCATCCTCTGCACGGCTTCACGGAGCGCTTCAGAAGCGTTTTACCAGCCAGATAATGTTGACCAGCTCAGATTATGTCACCAATTTGTTTGTGTCAGGCTATGTAGTTAAGAGGTTTCTTTTTTCCTCTGTTTTTAACGATCAGGAGTCAGGATAGGGTGTTTGATTTTGAAAAAGCAGCAGAGGACAACAAACAGAACAAGAAACGTCACCACTGCAGTCATGTCTTGTCATATGAACCCTGAAATTTGAGTTATTACATGCTCCTGAAACAGAACAGAAATAGACATCCCTACAAAGCATTTTGTTTGGGGAGTTTATGCTAAAATGTGCATGCTAAAGGCAAAGAAACTGATAAATGTGCATGAGATGGTGGGTGGTGAGACAAGAACTGCAGGGACAGGAAACTGCAGAGAAGTTAAGTCAAACGGAGACAAACCCCGATTGTTAAAACATTCTCACTGTGGGTTTCTGGCTATCAATAAAAGTAAGTGCTGTGTTTTTATTATTATCAGTAGTAGAACTAATAATCTGTCCATGTGACCTCCACATGTACCTCCACAGACACAGAGCATTCAAGAATCACTCAGCCCCGTCGACTCTGTCTCTTTGTTAATCCGCTGACACAATCTGCTCCCGACACCCTCAGCAGGCAGGTGGAGGTGGAGAGGTGCAGTCTGCCAGATCACTAAAAAGGGAAAGAGGTAGAAAATTGCAAACCTCACATCAAGAGGATCCGTCAGCCTCTCTGTGATTAGGGAAAAATGCCTTTTTGTGTTTGAGATGATGCCCACGCAGCAAAATTACCCTCCGCTGGTCTGAAGTGATGAAAGGGTTTCTGGGTAAATGCAGGTTACTCAGCACGGAGAGTGGCGTGTAAGAGAGGGAGAGTATGATAGAGGGATGGAGAGAGGACCCAAAAGGAAATAAGGGGGAAGGAATCAAAGCAAGTAATGTTTCTGGGAGTCAGAACAGACGAACAACGCAGAGGACGGTTTCTCTTCATATTCTGTTCTGTCTCTGTTCGTCAGTATTTTGAGCAGTGCACAGAGGTGTAGGCCGACACGTTCATGACTCATGCAAAACCTTTAAACTTATAAAAGATGTGGATGTAGGAGAACCAACCAGCAGCCTGCTAACCACGTCCTGTGATGAAACGTAAAGACTACGTTGATTTGAGAACTTTATTAGCTGTGTGTAAAGACAATCTAGATGTCGTTTATCGTTAATATTGACGAGGAGTGAAAAGAAAAAGATCTCTCTCGCATTTTATCATAAAGAAAGAGGCCGAGGTGTGAAGTAACCAAGTACAAATACTTCTGACAGCTTCTGGCTTTCCCTCTCTACATCTGAACACACACATCTGAACTTTCTCCTCCTCGCAGCTTCAAACAGCCTCGTTACTTTAGTTTGATGCATTTGAGGTGAATTATGGATTACTGTTATTTGGCGTCATCGCACGCCGCCTTCCCAACATCACGAGACTGATGTCGACCTATCAGAGCACATCACGCACAGCAGACGCAGCGAGACGACACAAAGACGTAAAAGACGTGAACAGACAGAGAGGGAGGCTGAATGGGGAGAAAAGGCGTGTTAGTGTCTCGTGTCTGCAGAGAGTTTCTTATTTTCTCTCTTTGTTGCTGCTCGGACGCTTTACCAACCCAACATGTGGCTGTTTGACGTCCTGGGAATGAGACTCAACAATCAACTATCTTTGTGGTGCGTTCAGGAACAGCTGGGACAAATCCTACTGACTCTACCTTTAACTTTAATAGTCTCTGAATTATATTAATATGACGTGAGCTTCAGTTAGCTTTGACCACACGTGTCCTTCAGAGGGAGACTTTTTACTGTTGAGTCAGTCCTTCTACTTTTACCAGAGTCTTGTTTTCCAGAAGTTTCTGAACTTCTGCTGGAGGACGGATTAATCATGTCACCTCTGGAAAGGAGCAGGTAATGAAACTGTTTCTTTGTGCTCTTCCTCTTCATGGAAATGTGTTTGGGTGTATTATTTGTCGGCCTGTTTAGGGGAAATTATACACTAAAACGAGCAAAATAAGCAAATATGAAAATCCATGAAATATTAGGTTGTTCCATATTTTAGGTAACGATTGCTTCGCTGTTGTTTCAGAACCGTGGCGAGTGCCGAGAGAGAGAACTGGACCCAGTGTTTCCGAACACACAGTGACGTTTTATGAAATACTCTGTAAGTGCAGAGACATGTCAGAGTGCTGCGGGGCTGTCAGGCTATTTTCAAGTATGCCGTTTGCTTTTGATCAGATAAGTACAGCGTGTCAACGTGGGTAAAAAGGGGGAAACGGTCTCCTTGTTGCAAATAGCACGTTCAATGAAAAGGGCTCACTGACAACCATTTTGTCTCTTTGAGACGGGTTTGCAAAAATGACTTTGTGACGTATCCTTGATGTCAAAACCTTCAATAAAACCATCTCTGTAAAGGGAACGTTACAGCCTATTCATGCAACTGATTATCACTTCTAAATATACAACCACCCCCCGCTGTGAAGCAGCTTTACAGGAAAAACCCTCAACTGAGCAAAAATGACCAAATATATAGAAGAAGCTACGAACACACAGATGTAAACACACATGTTAAAGCAAAAGGGAGATGCACAGTTTGTAGCACACACACACACAATATGTTGCCAGGCAACAGAGTGGTTATACAGTGAGATACAACAATCCAGTGTCGTTCACTCACCTGTGTGTGGAAAACCTCTTCAGTTTTCTCAAGGTTCAACTTCTCGTTCATTCTCAAAGTAAAATATAAACAGCCTCCGTCCTCAGAGTTACTTAGAAACCTGTGAACTGAGCGCGGCTCTACAGTCCAATTTCTTCCCATATTTTATATTAAAACAACAGGTTATTTGAACAATTCCTGCCTCATGGGTCATCAATGTATCAATATTTGTTTTTAAATCAGTTTTTTAACATTCAAAGCACCAAAGAATGAACTCACAGTCATGTACAGAAGGAAAGGAGTTCAAACCATTTAAAATGCAGAGATATACACATCATTATATACACATGTGTGTTGACATCTGAACCATGACCTTTCTTCACAGATCTGCAGGAAGTAATCCTGATATGCAATCCAGTGTAATGCAAGTTTAAGGACAGTACTTGAGTAAATGTACTCAGTTACCTTCCATCATAGTTTATGGTTCATTATTCCACTCAAAAACTTCAACATGAGCTCCATCCATCATACTGTTTTTCAATTAAAAGATAATATAACAGACATATGGAGCGCACATCTGAAGAGATTTAAAAGAATGAGTGTTTAAAGAGGAAATATGTGTCAGAGTGCAGAGCCAATATAAATGTAAAGAAGCACTGAGTACGCTGATGTTTCTAACATGTCATACTCCAAATGAAAATGTGCTCCCGGCTGGGGAGGATAATTTGTCTTCCGGCTTAAATTTGTCACAGGAAGGATAAAAAATACTGTGTGTGTGTGTGTGTGTGTGTGTGTGTGTGTGTGTGTGGACGAGGCGGTGTCGAGCAGTAAACTATTAAATGATTATGAAAAGACATCGCAGTAGTTGACGTTGTGGCGTCAGTGATGAATGAAGTTTGAAAATAAACCACCTTTAAACTCGTCGCCTGACTGGGATGAAATGATGCGTTCAGGCTTCGATCGGATCGAAGTTGCATTCAGAACTTTTCACTGGACGGCTGCACCCCGCAGCCCTTAATGTTCAGTTCTGGTTCAGATCCAATAACCACAATAATTAGCGACCCTCCTTCCCGTCACCACCTCCTCTGCCTGGGTGTTTCTGGTTCCTGTCTGTCGTCTCCTCCCTCACATTACGCTCCTCGTGGAGAGATGAGTCTGTCAATCCATCCGTCCATCCCGCCACATCGCTCCCTCCCCTCCCTCCATCATTATGGTAATGTCCCTCCATCCATTTATCCGTCCTTCACCGCCTTTAGATTTGTCTGCCGGGGAAATTACCAATGACATATAAAAATTACACGTAACCTTCATCTCCAGGCTGCCGGCACGTGTGTCTCACTTGTGGAATCGGCAGCATCAGAAACCGTCCTGGAATAAAACAGGACGGTGACTCACAGCCGATGTTGTCACATTAGACCAGGAGCTGAACAACGGCTGTGAACTCTGGTGTGGATGTGGGATTTTTCACTTCGTCGACTTCCTGCTTCTTTCTGCCTTTTCACCACTGTCGCTTCTTTCTGTATCAGCGCGCACGTGTTTGTTTTATTTGTTTCTGCGTGAAAATTATCCTGTAATCTCAGGAAATCTGTAGTTTATTGGTGATATGGACATAAACAACTTGTGATCTGCAAAGAAACTAGTAACTAATATAATGTTTGCCTCCAGAATGAAGCAAGGTGGAAGGATGAAGTAGCAGAACATGTAACTACTCAAGTACAAGTTCTTCAAAAAAAGTCCTCAACTAAGTCATTTATGTCAATATCACAGAATAACAATCATTTTTATCCGGAGATAACAAGATAGTTTTCTCTATGTTTCAGTGATATTGACATGACAACAAATCAACTTTAACTCATTATCACGGGAACAAACCGCTCTGAGGTATTTGTACTTCACTTAAGTATCTTCATTTTCTGCTACTTTATACTTACACATCACTACATTTGATAACTTCAGGTACTAGTTAGTCAGCACATTTTAAATGTTATCAGCAATCGGATAAGTTATTTATCTCAACATCAAGGAACACGTTTTCTGGAGAAAATGATCTCAGAAAACCTTTGTTGTTCTGTGAAACTGAAGTACAAATACCTCTGTTGGATTGTGTCCTTGTCCCCTCAAACCTTGTCTCAGACACTTATTCAAGAAAAATTCAAACTTTTTAGAGTCGGGGGATCAATTTAGTGAGACTTTCACTTTTAATCATGCCAAGCACGAACCAAGTTGTCAAGCAAACTATGAAAATCAAACCAATTAAAGCAGAAATATGAACAGACGAAAACCGAAGTATCAGTTCAAACAGCCACAGGCCGACGTAAAGCGTCCGTGTGATTCAACAGAATTCAGTTCTAAGTCACTTAATTCATCAGATTTGAGTTATTCGGCTGAGATGCATTATTTAGAGGAGTGCTGAGCGGACAGGCTGATAGAAAGTGAAAGATTTTGCTTGAAATCGAGTCTGTTTGACTTTTGGTTGATATCTGCTTTTTAAATGAGGGATTAAATGGGTCACGTTGCTGCTGAGCTGCAGCATCTCATTTGAAAATAACAAACTTTCCATGCTGGGGGGGGGTTTAAAATTGGAGATTTGGGAACCTTTGACTCTGGAAAACCAATCAATAAATGTAAGAGGCTCAATATTGATGCGGGGGCCGGCAGCCAGAAGCAGCCGCCGCCTCCCCCCTGACTGAGGAACATTCACACCCTGGTGGCGGCTCTGCGGGGAGGCAGAGATGTTGTTGGCAGCAACATTAGCAGCTGTCATTAAATAAAAAAGAGGCTGGTCGTGAAGGCAGCGTGATGGAGCTTTAAAAGGGCTGATGTCCTGCGGAGGTTATCAGGGGAGGAGTGACGCACAGCTGGAGTCTCTGCTAATGCTTTTATCCTGACGTCTGAGCAGTTTAATATTCAGTCGGGAAAAGTGAATCAACACTGAGACACAAACAAACACAAAAGTGTCTCATTCTGCCAAAACAAACAGAAGGGAGTTGTTTTTAAGTGATGTGAGTCAGTCGACGTACGTACAAACCGCTAGCTTGACTCTACAAGATAGATACTTTATTTATCCTGAGGGAAATTCAAGTGTTTACACATTTATAATATATAAAATTAAAATGAACAATGCAGTTTGTTCTCACAGTCCACACACAGTAAAACGTGTCCCTCTCTGTGGTAAAACATGAGAAAACAGTGGTAAGTAATACTGACTGACTGAGCTGCTGGGAAGGCAGATCTACTTGCCACGACCGTCATTAGCGATGTGATTTACTGTCAGCGAACACAACACACAAAGTGAAACATGACACACAATGTGAAGCGCGCCACTGAGAGCCCTGTGGTGGAGGGAAGCTTCACCAACATGAAGCTAATCCTCGTCGTTCGTCATGTGTCGGCGGCGGCGGAGGAAAAGCCCGTCTCTCACCAATACGCAGCTTTTCTCTACATTTCCAGTGTTTGAGTTTATTTTGCTATTATTTCATGTAAAGGAGATGGACATCAAAGTGTGGGTGGATCCACATTCAAAGATGCTGTCTTATGTTAGCCTACACACATGAAAACTATCAATTTCAGTTTTTATATGTTGATGTAATAGATGAGGGAGGATGTGTGAGTCTTCCACAGGGAAATGACAGCAAGCGTAAACTCGTGTATCTGATACGTTTGATCAGCAGCGTGAGACGTGCAGCGATTGAGCTGTCACTGATTTCAAAAGGAGACGTCTCCTCAAATGCTCACGTCTACGAGCTCTGAAACCAAATGACAGCGTCAGTGACGGGTGGGATGGTTGTCGGTTTACACTGAGGTTATTTTTGTTTTTTTAATCTTACTTTTAAAGCAAAGTTGACTCAGTAGATGTTTGGCATCATGCAGCTACAAATTCAGGAATGTGTTCAGTCTTTGGAGGCGCAATGATCACAGCTCGGTGAGGCTGTACGTGGAGGCACAGAGGTGCTAAATGCTATAATGAGCACACTTACGTACATTAATCAGACAATATGTATTATTATATTATATTTCTGCCACCAGAGGTCTGTCAGTCAGAACAACACAACAAATCGAGTTTGTTACTCCTCCTGTGGGGGTTTACTCCTCCTGTGGGGGTTTACTCCTCCTAAGGGGGTTTACTCCTCCTTTGGGGGTTTACTCCTCCTATGGGGGTTTACTCCTCCTAAGGGGGTTTACTCCTCCTATGGGGGTTTACTCCTCCTATGGGGGTTTACTCCTCCTAAGGGGGTTTACTCCTCCTTTGGGGGTTTACTCCTCCTATGGGGGTTTACTCCTCCTTTGGGGGTTTACTCCTCCTTTGGGGGGTTTACTCCTCCTATGGGGGTTTACTCCTCCTAAGGGGGCTTACTCCTCCTATGGGGGTTTACTCCTCCTAAGGGGGTTTACTCCTCCTATGGGGGTTTACTCCTCCTAAGGGGGTTTACTCCTCCTATGGGGGTTTACTCCTCCTTTGGGGGGTTTACTCCTCCTATGGGGGTTTACTCCTCCTAAGGGGGTTTACTCCTCCTATGGGGGTTTACTCCTCCTATGGGGGGTTTACTCCTCCTTTGGGGGGTTTACTCCTCCTATGGGGGTTTACTCCTCCTAAGGGGGTTTACTCCTCCTATGGGGGTTTACTCCTCCTTTGGGGGGTTTACTCCTCCTATGGGGGTTTACTCCTCCTAAGGGGGCTTACTCCTCCTATGGGGGTTTACTCCTCCTAAGGGGGTTTACTCCTCCTATGGGGGTTTACTCCTCCTAAGGGGGTTTACTCCTCCTATGGGGGTTTACGCCTCCTTTGGGGGGTTTACTCCTCCTATGGGGGTTTACTCCTCCTAAGGGGGTTTACTCCTCCTTTGGGGGGTTTACTCCTCCTATGGGGGTTTACTCCTCCTATGGGGGTTTACTCCTCCTGTGGGGGGTTGACTCCTCCTGTGGGGGTTTACTCCTCCTATGGGGGTTTACTCCTCCTGTGGGGGGTTGACTCCTGCTATGGGGGGTTTACTCCTCCTTCTGGAGCAGAGGGTCAGAGCGTGTCGACAGCTGTCCACCTTTATGAAAACTGATAACTTCAGTGTCAAGTGGAGCCTGCTGGTCTCAGGAGAACACAGAAATAGTCCAGTATGAACTGAATTGTCCTGAAGAGAGAGAACTCACATGAAGATACTTCATATCCAGTGTTTCCTTCACCGGCAGACACGATGCTCTCACTTTCACTTTGACTTCTCTCTCAGCTCAGCGGGAGGAAGGACTCGACTGGCACAACAACTCCCTGCCTCCAGGCAAGAAGTTACATATTGTTGCTCTTGAAAAGGAGCATTTTCCTCTTTCTTTCCTCTCCGCTCTCTCAGGCAGCTTTCATCATCGTCTGTGGTGCGTCGACTCTGTGTTTTTTAATCGCAGACGTAGTGACTGGCAGGCTCATTACAGCCGAGCTTCAAACGCTGACGAGGAGGAAGAATTGACGCCGTTGTGACAAATATAGACCGCGGACACATTACAAAGTTTTCAACAGCGCTACCGGAGAGGTTTTCTGTGTGTGCCTGTTTAAATGTGTGTGTGTGGAGACAGAGAGAGTGTGTGTGTAAGAGTTTTATGAAAACCGTAAGAAATGAAATTTCCTCGGATGGACTGATGGATATTAAAGTGCCCAAAAACCTCTCAGTGTGTGTGTGTGTGTGTGTGTGTGTGTGTGCTGGGTGGATGAAGCCTTATGTCTGCTCTTCACACTCTGCTGGTGGTCCTGACAAGTGTAATCCATCTTCTGTCGGGACAGAAAGGATCTAGGCCACCGAGAAATCCTACAACTTTCTGCAGCATCAGTCACTGCAGCAGTTGTGTTTTAAAAATGCACAAGTGTGTTCTGATAGTGAACGAATACACTGATTGAAAGTGACACATCCATTTTGGCCTCACAGGCAAGAACGTTAATGTCTGGTTGCAACCGATTCAACAGACTTTAACACTTTTTTGGCCGATTGTATCCCAGTTTAAACCGGATGTGTTTTCCACCTCCCAGTCAAAGCTCCCACAATTCCCACAAGTCACCTTCCTGTTTATATTGAGGAAACATTAAACAGTCACTTCATAAAGGAAATGTAGGTACAATTTTCCTGGATTTGAAAAAGGTATTCGATACCTTAAATCACAGTAGCTGTTGTTGATCACATTCAGCCTCCCTTCCATCACATTCACGTGAAAACGCAGCTGCTGGTGAATCATCTGCCCCCTCAAGTGTGTGCCAGCTTGTTGCACTGGCTAATGTTGCTAATGCTAGCTAGCAAACATTAACATTGCCAACGTCAGCTAGCGCAGTATGCTGGTTGCATCCTGTAGATACACCCACGTCAACCAGGCGATGATGGAAGTATGGTGGCTACTCCTGAGGCTAGATGTTTGCTCAGCTGGAAACATGTGAACACTATTAGGTCACAGTATCTCTCTGACGTCCTGTAGACTGGCTCATTTACCTCCTGGCATTTTGTTCCAGGGATTTTACATAATTTTGTCTCATGAAGAGACATTGAAGAGGAAAAAACTGCTTCGAGCTAGCTAGCTTGCTAATTGGCAGCATGTTTGGTTGCATTAGCTCAGCCACTAACCCGGTTTTGGACTTTATTCTGAAAACATAGTCGTTGGTTGAAAAGTAAGCGTGAACAGCGGGCTTCAGAGCCATCAGGTCCATGGAAATGAGGGTGAGAGTAAAAAGTTCCTCCTGAGCTGTGGGTGAAAGCTCCACTTAGCTTCCAGTGGACACCCAGGACAGGAAGAGAGGCTTCGATTGGGGTTACTGTGCCTCAGAGTGTGCATGTTTCAGTGTACCATGATTAATTAACCACAGTGGCTCTGCTCATGAACAACAGAGGCTAGTGCTCTTAATAGGCCCTTTAATGAGGTCAACTCCCGAGCTGTTAAACAATCTATTACAGAACAATGTATGAGATAGATGTCCTCGACCACCATGGTCTTCTTTCTCGATGTAGATAGATAATGTGCCACTGCAGTCCAATAAAGAAGCAGTATAAAACCAGGAAGGTCAGGGATTAAAACAAAGGGAACCAAAAGTGATAGATCTTCTTCTTTTGTGCCGTCGAGCTCCACTGCTGGTTTTAAAAACACTTCAGTGAACCACAATCTTCAATACATATTTAGTCCAACGTGATCATTGTCCCAAAAGGTTTCCCTCGCTGTGTCCTCCCATGCCTTTATAAACTGGGCCACTTCCAGGGGCAGTCATTGTATGTCCTCTAGGCGATCCGTTTCTATTCGGGCCAGCTCTCCCTTAAAGGTCTTGTTGTTCAATAACTGTTTCCTTTAGGGAGGTGTTCTCTGTACTTTGAATCCTCTGCTGAAAACTGTTATTTTCAGCCGCTGCACTCCTGTTTTTTGTTTCCTGCAACAAGTCCTTTCAACTGCTAGAAAGTTTTTTTGCTTCTTAAACATCCAGTTAGTATTATTTTTTTTTCTCGATCATTAAATAGTTGGCAATTACTTTTCTTTTGATTGATTAGCCTGTTTCCAGGAAATGTATGTTAAATTATCCTAAAACACCTAAAAAGTCCAGAGGAAATTCAAAGCTGTTGTTGAACCATTTGAATTACAGACATGATTTGGGCTCTGGAAGGGTTATAAGCTGAATTTTAGTCTAGTTTGAACACACTGCAGATGACCTGTAACTACCCCTATTAGCTGGAAAAGTTCACATTTAATAACAATATCACTGAAAATGTGACTTAACACATGTTTTTTTAAGGAAATAATTAGGCACCTGCCAGAAATAAATATTTTGAGACCTCATAATTGTCCTGCCTGAGAGTAACAGGGGCAGAAAGTCATTATAGTTCTTTATTTCCTCATTCACACTAACTTTTTGCAGATAAAATAGTCAAAAACAAATGCTGAGGTGGAAAAACAGCCTGATCAAATAGCAAAACACATACAATTTCATAAATGTGCACAATTAAAAAAAAATGTAGGGCCTTAAAAACTGATATAAACTATATATCACTGGATTTGAAATCTCATTGGCTACATGATGCATCGATTATCTGGAGGCTGGTGTGTGTGTGAAAGAAGAGCGAGTGGGTCACTTGTCCACACGATCGCTCATTGGCTGTTGTATGTTCTAGGTTGGGCATAGAAGCTCCTACCTGCTCATGAGAGGAGTCTTTTTTACAGATAACAGCATCCACGATCAAGATTTTCATTTTGTCACCATTTAATCATGGAGTACTGTGTTTTGGACTAAATATGTTACTGAAACGGATCTAGTGAACATTTGGAAATAAGAGAAAACAGTTTTTGTTGGAGTTTGATGCTCTACTGACACACCCAGACACTATTGATGAGGTTGTAAGAACTTCGTACATGTTAGTTTGTCAGCTCGTTTGTTGTTTGTTGACTTACTTTGCTGATGTGGTTTTATCTTGAAATCTTTCTAACGATATTTGGCATGACTGTACACTTCAACTGAGGCGTGAGCCATTTGCTTAGCTGTGTTTGTATTATTTGGCAAACTAGCTGGATGGTTCAGGTAATCCACCCGATGCTAGTTGTTTAGGGAGGTAACAGTGGCTATTTTACCTCAGATTTTCTTTATCCACTGTCTGTTCACTGATTGATTAATCAAGAAGCTGTGAAATGAAAAAGGGCTTGTCAGGTTTCCTACATTTTTACGATCTGCGACCTGAAACACTGCAGCACATCATCTGAGCTTCCCACCCTCCGCATGGCGTCAGAGGAGAATGCCAGCGGGTGTGCAATGTGACAGCATCATGTCGTCATGCTTATCTGGTCGTGTGCAACACAGCAAGAACACACAAGGCAGAGATTACATCATCATTACGATCATGATGAGACGGATCACAAGATGGATTAAAACTACTGATAATTACATGTGTTCCCTTCAGGCTACCGTAGAAAGTTGATCTTCTGCTTTAAGCTGTAGAAACAGTCCCCGATCAGCCTGCGCTCGATCATACTCAACAACAAATGTCTTCACAGATATATTTCTTTCCCTACGCTCGCTCTGTGGGAACGAGAGGTCATGACTTGGAGATTCTGCATAGTTGTGACGATCCTGAACGCTCGGCTGACTCTAATCCTCTGGACTCTGGCATGCCAAGAAACACACACTCACACATGCCACCTATGTATGCAGCACATGCACACACACTTATGCATCACTGAACTGAACACTTACACACAAAGATGACATGCGATAGCTCATCACAGCATGCAACATATTCACGCATGCATACGCTCACACACACAACGGCAGGCATGGAGCGGCCTCCTGACAGCACTCACACATGGCTGGTGACCCGCAGCAGCCGGTCGTCTCCAGATTCTTCAAATTCCTCGACGAGTGTCGCTTTGATTTTCATCATTCAGGTCTTCAGGGCGCTTTTATTGTGAAAGAGCAGTGCAGCTGAATCTCGCTCATCAATATACATGAGTGTGGCCTTAGAGGGGGTTTATTTTACAGTGTGTACATTATGCATGTGTCAGGGCCGGTTTTAACCCACTATAATAGGAGGGGGCTGGTAGGAATAATAGGTGGGAACGTGCTTGGTGAAGCTGAGTAGTGGCCAAGAGGTTCCCGCTCAGGTTCCCTGAGCAGATAGCACAGAAATCTGGCAGAATGACAACTTGCAATCATACGGTTGTTAGAGTCGAGATTGGATTTGAGATCCTGCCAGTCCTGCCTCCAGTTTGGGAGGTAGTGGAGCTGCTACCTTAAGAGGAAAAAATCCTTTATCAAGATTTTAATGTGATCAACTCCTTAACATTTCTTTTTTATTGGATGTGCTTGGTTCTCAAATAGCATTAACACAGAAGTCAGTCTTTGATTATAGTTCCTGGAAGAGTCCCAGTAACTATAAATCAAGGACCCCGTGTCCGTCCCTCTGGATGTTATTCACATTATCTCTAGAACCGCTCATTTGATCTACTTCACACTTGGCTGGTTTGTTGCTGAGGACTCAGGGAAGTACAGTGTCCAATTTGGTGCCATATGGACACGTAACACGTTCCTGATCCCTCTCACGTCATCTCATGGGGAAGCAGACGCTCGCACAAGTTTGGATGAGTGGGGAGACGAGTTCAACACAGGTTTTATATTCCTCCGTGACAACAGGAGGTGACATTTTAAGTTTCTGTCAACAGTAGTAGGCTAGATAACGTTAGCCTCAGTGGCTACAGTGTTTCCTGTTGTTTGGCAGCACTGTCAGCTGCTGCAGGATGCCTCTCTCATCAGTTGTTGTGGTCCGGCTTGGAAAGCAGCGATGTAATCATCCAGATATTAAATATCAAACGTTTGATATTATCCAGGCAGCCCGGTGAGTCTGTGAGCAGTTCAGAGGCTTCAGACTGGATCTGTAGACTCTCACGTTACCAAACCATCTGTGCCGAATGGCTTTTTCAACAGGGACTCTACCAGCATCTTTAAAAGTAGTAGTTTTATTTGACATAATATTTTTTAGTTTGTATTTATTGTCAGTCTTTCAATCTTATATTAATGATTGTTACATTTTGCTAGTCTGCTCTCGGTGGTAATGCCAGCACATGTAGCTTCAAATCTTGCTATAGTTTTGTCTCTTAGCATTAATTTTGTTCGGCTTTATTGCTGAGACAAGTATTACCCATGACAATTGTGGCCCAACCTGACTGTTTGGACCACCGCAGGGAGGATAAGAGTCATGCTAATCCAACTTGATTTGAGTCTGCTCTTGGCTGATGTCTGGTCGCAGGGAAGGGAAATGGACAAACGGGACTCAGGCTGGCAAAACAACGTGATATCAGAGACTGTTGTGGTGGAGACAGGTCTCTGAACGTCTCAGGACATCTCCACAGGGACCTGTCTCCACCACAACATCCAGGATCAAGCTGTTGCACTCGATGGGCGGACCGTGTTCTGGGCCGACAGGTCGCAGGACCACAGCGGGATGAGGGGAGGTGGACTCTGTGTTTACATTATCGATGCTTGGTGTTACACACAAAGTGAATGGACACTGTTTACCTGATGTGAAGTTTTCGTGTGAAGATACCGACCACATTATCGTCACTATCTTGCTGCTGCTGTTTACATTCACCCCAACGCAAATTTGAAAACTGTCCTACATGTTTATACATATTTGTGTATAAATGACTGTATATACGTTCTCTGTTTGTGTACTTTGATGGTGTTATGAAGAATAAATCATCTTGAATCTTTTATTTTTTCATATCTTCTTTCTTCTTACTGTGTTTACTGGTCTGAGCCGACAGATTCCTGGATGTAAAAACCTACTTGACACAAACCTGCTGCTGATTCTTTGTGATACGGTCGGTGAAAACAGATAGTTCGTAAAAGACATTTGTAAGCTTTCAGCTACAGGTCATCTTTTGTTAACCTGCACCTCTGAACTGTGAAGACCAAACATACAAAGAGAGAAATTCAGTGTTGGGTGACTTTAAAAAACCTGCCGAGCTCTCATGTGGACTCTGTGGCAGCAGGTGTGTGTGCATTCATGAGCAAATTGGAGGCTGACTGGTGAGATGAAGGCTCTTCGGCTGACGGCTCCCCAAGGCAACAGCGCTGTCCTCGACACTGCACCTGCTTTTGAACCCGTTTTTCTCTCTCTGACACATTTTGGGCACATGAACACACTTCTCAGTACATGCAGTATCCACCGCTGACCTCAGAGGTCTGAAATAGACACGCGTACCGCTGCACTGACGCGTACCGCTGCACTGACGCGTACCGCTACGAATCACTCCCTGTGAAACTTCCAGCTGCTTTTGGTTGTGACAAAAAAGGAAGGGAAATATCCTGAGGTGTCATTAAAAAACCTTATGACGCAACACATTGGATGGAAGGTGTCCTTAAAAATACCTAGTCATGCCACCTGAACTGCAGTCAGCCGTTTGGCAGCCTTGTCTGCTGTGATAAAACCAAATTTTGCTGCGTGTCTCGTCTCTAACGTGAGCTGCAAACATGTCTCGTCCTTTAAGCTCCAGACCTGGTTTGAATGCTGAGAGAAGGAGCTTGTGAGTGAAGGATTTCAGGATCACATCTCCTGGATAAACTGGATCCAACCGTAGTGAGAACTCTCCTGTTCTGCACAACGTGTTTCCTGTCTGGGTCTTATGGGTGTTTAAGTGTGGTCCTGTGTGCTGAAGCGGTCTGACTGAACATGACTGGCAGCTTGTTAGTTAACTCGATACTCTGTGTTCAGTTCAGTCTGTCAGGAAAATGACTTTGTTCACTGCGATGTCTTTATCTGCTGCTTTCTGTGTGATGAATGAGGACAAATTACCGTCATGCATGACTGACAGTTATTCTACTGCACAGAGCAATTCATCCTGCCGGGCGGAAAAAAGATTTATTTTGTTCCCATGAGTCGTATCAACTGGAGTGTGCTCAACTTCTGCTGAGGTAAATTAATAACTGGGGCATGAACGACATCATGTTATTATTCCTGTACACTGGCCTGTTGTCACTGAACCAAAAGACTTGTTATATTAAGCAGACACTACTGGCTTTAATTCAGTGTAACGCTGTTAGCTACGTATGTGGGGGTTTCCATCCAAATTTCCGTCAGTCATGTGATGACAGGGAGTTTGTTCATTGAGATAAACAGCTGTAAAAGACAAGGGTGCAATAAGTTTTGCTTTTACTGATGAACCAACTTTTCAACTTAAAGAAGCACTATGTAGTTTCAAAGGTCAGACACCACGGTTAAAGATGGTGGTAACGTTTGTGTGTGAAACCACTGGATGTTTTTAACGAGACGTCGGGACAATTTCCTGCTTCGCTTGTGGCGACAAAACCAGGTATTTTTAACGAGATCGGGAAGATTTGCCAGCCAGAAATCTGGATACTTTTAATGAAACATCTGGACAATTTCTAGCTCTGCTTGTGGCTATACATGTGGATATGTTATATAACCAGACATCTGGACGGGCTCAGCTGTGTTTATGGCATCAGAACCAGATATTTTTGACAAGACGTTGAGAGTTTACAGTCATGTTCGTGGTTTGCTTAGTTTGGTTTTGGTTTAATAAAACCAGATATTTTCAATGAGACGTTGAGACCGTTTGTTTGTGGTGTTCATTTTTAACAAGATGTTGGGAAGTTTTCCAGCACAAATACGAATATGTTTAATGAGACATCAGGACATTTCACAGCCATATTTGGGGCAACAAATCTTGATGTTTTTAAGAAAACATCTGGAATATTTCTAGCCAACAACACAAACAACATCCAGTGTTGTTTCCACGACGAGACTTTGTTTGTGGCGACAAGACATTGGGAGACATCTGGTTTGTGGTTACAAAAAAATATCTTTTTAAACAAGATGTCAGGACATTTCGAGCGGTGTGTGTGGCAACGAAACAGAATATTTTTAATGAGACATCTGGACGATGTGTTTGTGGAGACAGGACCAGTTGTTTTTAGCTTTTCAAACCCTGACCAGGTGTTTTTTGAGCCAAAAGTTAACGAGACCAGAGCACAGTGTTGTGAAATGTAAGGTTTCAGTGGTTTGCAGAAACACTGGCAACATTTATTCTGCTGAATTGTTTGACATTTTAAGCTTTTAGATGTTTAATCTGTGAGAAAAATGTTAAAATGATCTGATTCCAGCTTATTAAATGTAAATGTGTTCTGGTTTCCTCCTCTGTGACAGGAAACTGAAGACATTTGAGGACGTGGTTTTATCGACCGAACGACTGATCGATTAATCAAGAAAATAATAAAACCTGACACTTTCCTCTTCCCCTCCATCAGCAGCAAAGTGAACCTGGCTGCTCCGTCTTGTTTGCGTGGCAGCCTGTAACTCGTATTGTTGACAATTGCTCGGTGATGTTTGATGGCTGCAGACACACCTCCTGCCTCACGCCACGAAACAGCCATCATGACACCAGCCGGAGAGCGAACACATTGTATTTACACATTTATTGGACCTGACACACACACACACACACACACACACACACACACACACACACACACACTGACATCTGAATACATATTCCTCCTCCCTCCTCTTGTCTGCAGCTGTTATCAAATCACCTCTCTCCTCCTCCTCTTCATCTCCTCCTTTCCTTCTCTTCTCCTCTTCATCCTCACTCTCTCTCTCCTTTACTTTTGACCTCCCTGCTTCCTCCACCTCTCTCTGTTCCTCTTCCTCCACTTTTTTTTTACTCCATGCTCACCACCCCCCTCCTCCCCCAACAGCCACCTCTTCTCCCTCTCTCTCTCTTCTCCCTCTCCCTAAAATCCACCCCCTCCCTTCTCTCTCTCACCCGTCCCTCCCCTCCTATCCCTCCCTCAGCTCGCCTCCACCCCGCCAGAAAAGAGAAAACAAACCTCCTCCCCTCGATCTGATCCTCCACTCGGCTTTTACGCGCCGTGCGTAAAGCGCTTCACTCTGGTGTCCGTGTCCAGAGCGCACGGACGGACGGAGAGAGAGAGAGAGCAGAGCTGGCTGAAGAGGAAGAGCAGGACGGTTGCTGTTTCATTAAAGCTCCTCGGCTCCTCGGAGCGCTTCCGTCGCGGGACACATGGATGAATCCACCGGCGGGTTCCGCTGAGCCAAAGTGAGAGGAAGGCGGATGTCAGCGCTGCTCTGAGGCGGGATTGTGTGTTTTTATTCCTAAAAACCGGGAAAACTAAGAGGAGGTCTGGCATCCCGCTCCGATCAGAGTGTCAGAGAGAGGGGGATCTGCGGGAGCGGACGCGCGAGGATCCAGAGGATGAGGATTTAAACTCACAACCCCGCAGCTACACCTTCACACGGTTTATATCTGTGAGCGCCGCGGGGACCCGGAGACACGCACAGAGGTCAGTGTGTCACTCACCCGCACGCACCAACACACACACACTGTGGGACGAACGCGGCGGCGATAAACGCGCACACACGCATCGGTGTCACAGTAATCACTCACACACACACGCGCGCTCAAAACCGTTCGTGTGCGTGTACGTGCACGTGCATACTATAGATTACGATGTACAGTAGAGTGCTGTCAGGTGAAAAACACGTATCTGCACGTTTGTGATTTTTGTTTTGTTTATTTCATGTTTTTTAGTTTTTTAATTTAGTTAATATTAATGAACTAAAAACATCAAAATAACCTAAAATATCAACTAGAAAAGACCAAATAAATACAACCTACACATAACGCAGGTCTGACAAACTGTACTGTTGCAGTTGTGTAATGTAATATTGAATTTCTCCTATGAGGGATCAACGCAGGTCCAGGTCACTGCACTATATATATATTTACCATATCAATGAGGTAATAATACAAAGTATTTTCCAGCAGGCTGTTCTCAGAGGAAAATAAGCTCCCAGAACAGCTAGAAAGGTGGCAGGGTCCGCCACATATAAACAAGTAAAACAGTATAAATTGTGTTTGTGAACACAGAGCGAGGGAAGAGTCAGTCAGTGAAGATCCTTCTCTTCTGATTAAAATGTTGTTTCTCAAAACTACGTAGTGCTCCTTTAAGTACAGTTCTGCTGTGGCTGCAGTTCACTTCAGTGAAGATTCATCCAGGTCGTGTCGAGGTCTGAAACGAAGGCAACTGGACTCGCTTCAGTTCCTTGAAGATGTTTCATCAAGAACTGAAGAATTTCTTCATGAAGCACTTTTTAAAATGTTGTATGTAGCCTGTTCTCATCCCCAGCGCGGTGAATACAGTCTACATGAAGCGCCCCTCATGTGCAGCAGTGTGCAGAGAGAGGAAAGTCAGGGTGGTTGGACGGTCCGACGCTGACGAGTTTGCGTTTCTTTTCTGACCACGAGTCGAGAGGATTTTGTTTTTAATTGAAGTCATGTACGTAAGTCAACGCACATGAATCTCCTTCTCTTCTCCTCGTCATCCTCACTCTCTTTTCCTTCTTTCCTTTCCTTCAACCTCTCTTTGTTTCTCCTCCTCCACTTTAACTTTCCGCCTCTTTTTCCTCCACCTCTCTCACCCATCCCTCCCTCAGCTCACCTCACCCCCCAGAAAGGAGACAACACTCCTCTCCTCCACTGATCTGATCCTCCACTCGGCTTTTACGTGCCGTGCAGAAAGCGCTTCACTCGCAGTGTCGACTAACAAAACTCACACAGTCGTTTTAACAGAAAGCATGATCTTTCCCTAGACAAGTAGTTTTGGTGCCTCAACAACCCAAACCCCAGAATAAATAATAATGAGTGGAGAGTGTCCCGAGGTCTCCTTAGACATATCCAATGGTGTCACCCTTACAAATGTTGAAACCTAAATGAAACGCAACCAAAGTACGTCTACTACGTCTTAAATCCCTTTAGGTTGAATTTTTCTGTTTCTCTCTGGACACAGCACTGTGGTTACGCTCTGGTTAGGATGAGGAGAACATCATGGTTTGGCTTCAAATACCTGTTTTGGTCGCCAACACAGCTGCAGATGTCCCGAGGTCTCCTGACAAATATCCAGTGGTGTCACCTTCACAAATACTAAAAGATTTAATGAGTTGGGAGTGAAGATGGCCTGAAACAATACAAGACATGTTAATTCAGCTGAAGCTGAGAGTCGGTGCAGATCCAGACCTTCTGGAGGAATAAACATCCAGACTTGCTGCTCTGATCCGGAGCCGTTTACCGACGATAATATACATATTATATCTTTAAATGGAGTATTTTTACTCTGTAGTTTTACTTCTTTTTACTTAAGTAAAATACATGAATACTATGTTTTACAGTAAAGTTGTTGTTTTTTTCATCGACAGTGAAATAACTCTAAACGTATTATTTTATTTGGTTATCATAAAGTGCACCTGTCTCATTTTTAGGGCAGAATCATAACCAAGCTCCAAAACAACATTTGGTGTGATTCCCAGGCAGCGTTATTCTGCTGTTTAATGAGCGAGAAGCAACATGCACACACATTCACGTAGAAATGAAGCCGCTCCTCTTATCCTCTTTATGATAAGGGGAGCCAGAGGATGCTGTTTAAACATTAAACCGTGCCAGTGTGTGTGCAGCAGTGTGCAACCACCTAAATTCAGGTCGGACAAACTTTTGATACCTGCAGCAGTGATGCACACAGAAGTCTGAGCCGTCATGGGAGAAACTTTCCAAAGTCCAGATGTGATCCTGTTGTCTGTGCGCCCGTAACGAAGACTGAGGAGCAGACAGGAAATTCAATTCAGATTTTGGAGCTCTTATCTTTAAAAGAAATCACATCAGAGGCGTAATGAGGCGTAATGTTTCCCTCGGAGCCGACAGCTGGTGACCCATTTCTAATGATTTATCGCTCTGACCAAATTTTAATATCTTCACCCTTCGATTGCTGCTCTTGCTGTTCCTAGAAATTGAATCTGTGACTCCCGGCGTCTGTGGGGATTATTTGTTGGATGTTGGATGATATTACAGTTTATCCAGAAACTCATCATGTCACTTTTCGGGACGGGACTGGAGGGGTTTCCTCAGAGCTGTGAGTGCAGACTGTGCTCCTGTACAAAAACAGCCATTTTTATGCATTAAGTTTGGTTGCAAGTCGTGTGTTTCGACTGGGGCTCTCGACTAAAACCTGCACAACAATCAGATTAGATTGTACAGAGAAAAAGTGAACAAAGTTGAGTTGTCACTTTAAAGAGTTGTGGCTGTGAGATGTGGTTGGAAAGCTCCTTATTTCTAAGAGTAAGAATGACCTTTGGCTCTACGTTCTGGCTGTTTTCCACAGCGATAAGAGTTTTCCATCGATGGATGTGTGTGTGTGTGTGTGTGTGTGTGTGTGTGTGTGTGGAAACCTCTGGGGATCGAACCTGCAGTTGTGTGTGTGCAGTGTGCTGAACCTGATAACCAGGTGATCGCAGACATAAATCCTCTGTCGGTGGTTGAAAAAAACAGTCAAGTAAAAGTCCTCAATTCAAAACTCCATAAGAATTATCAGGACATTTACGTAAAGTATCAAAAGTAAAACACGTTGGTCCCCGTGACTGATAAGTTATCATAATATTATAAATACTGAAGCGCCGATGCTACAGCAGTGTTTTAGTCCAGTGATTCCCAACATGAGGGTCGAGGCTCTCTAGGGGGACGCAGTTAAAATCTAAAGGGGGCTTGAGATGATTAACAGAAGAGGACAGAACAAAAATGAAGTTCTGATTTCTGAAGTTAACCCAGTTTTGCATCTGTGTTACACTGACCCAGAGGTTTATTGGTTTTTATATACACAGAAAATACATTTTTTCAAGGAAGAGGAACAAAAGTTCTCTTTAACAGTCATTAAATGATTGAGGCAGAGAGATCGACAGCTCATCATAATGCAGACGGCAGAAATATAAACTGTTTGCTTTCCGACAGGGTCTTATAAGTCATGACGTGTGGTTTCCTGATTTGTCACATCCATATCATGTGACCCCTCTCAGGAAAAATAGTTATTTCACAGCAGACTGACTGAAGCTACTGTTAAAAGGTTTTCAAACTAAAATGGAGCCAGCAGTGTTTCAGTTCATGCAGGAGATGCATGAACATCTGGCATGAACGTAGCAAAAAGTATGCATTTTAAAAAGGGAAGTGTGGAAGCAGCCTGAGACGCACCTGTTTCCTCCAGCCTCTCTGTCTTTTTCAGGCTCATTAGCTTCTGGGGCTTTTCCACCGGAGTCAAATCGAGCTGTACCGATTTTGCATTTCCATCACCATCGTGTTCGCTTTAAGCTGTTTCTGGAGTCGTTCAGTTACTGCTGGTGAAAAGACGTTTCCTGATTGTGCTTCTTCATGATAAAATGTTTTAAATAAGTAAATAACAGAGGAGTTTTATTGTGAAGATGACGTGTGTTTGCCAACGTAATAATGGTGCTCCGCGTGCGGCTTTTTACAATACCGCTGCGAGGCGGACGGGTGCAGCTGGAAATGTCCTCATGTCTCTTCAAAAATATCCAGTGGCTTCACGCTAACAGAAGTTAAAAAAACATGTTGAAGACTCTCTGTGTGGCTAGGCTCACCTGAAAGTCAGCTCCTGTACGTGTGATGTAGATGTGAAATGTTAATATGATAAACATGACACGTAGAAACATGAGCTGCCAACATTTTCATTCTGGTGACCAGGCATGATCGCAGCTGCAGACATCTTAATTACAATCACTTTCCTCTTGAAGGTTTCTTAATTTCTGATAACGGCGGGGCGGCTTCCAGTCTAATTTCTGTGAAAAGCTTCTGTTCTGATTCATTTCATTCAGCTAAATTACCAAGATTTTCATCAGCTGATTACAAAAGCTGGGTTTTGGATCCAAAATCTGACCAATCAGACGGCAGGACGGCGTGTGACTCGTGAGCGGACGGCGTCAGAGCTTCACAGGACGGCGGCCGTTTCTCTCAGCAGACGAGCGTATCCGTTTACATGCTCATGTAATCACAAAGGCCTGCAGCTCGCCGTCCTGCTGCGCTGGGACCTCGCTGCCAATCGCCGTTTAATGGCCCCCTGCTGCGGCCGACACACACACACACACACACACACACACACACACACACACACACACACACACACACACACGTCTGCTTAGAAACACACACCAGGATTCAGCATTCAGCATGATTTTTATTGTCTCACTTTCTGTCTGATAATGAGTGTACCGCGGCTACAGGTGTTGGCCAATTAGACAAACACACACACACACACACACACACACACACACACACACACAAGGAGCTGATCTGGTGGCTGCTGAGCTTCAACACACAACTTTTCTCCTCTGGACAGAAAGGGTTGACTTGAAGCCCCGCCCTCTGTCATGTATCATCACCTGTCAATCATTTGGAGGGCCCGCCTCCAGCCCTGAAGGTTCAGACATCGGCGCCACGTGTGTTCGTTAAAGAGGCATCCGATGAAGTGATGTTTCCTCATTTGTCTCCTGTGAGGAAAGGGAAGAAGGGAAGGAGACAGAAGTGAACAAATGATGCTCCTTCTCTCATTTTCTTTATGAGCTGTCGTCATGAGATGATGAAATGTGTAGCCGTGGCCCTGAAGAGGTGAAGGGAAGAGAGGAGGGGAGGGGAAAAGAGCAAGTACTGGAGAGGAGGGGTAGGAAAGGAAGAGGTAGGGAGATAGAAGGAAGAGGTAGGAAAGGAAAGGACAAAGCAGGAAGGAAAGGAAGTAAGAGAGGGTATAGGAGCTGGTAAGGAGAGGAAATGAGGAAGTAGGAAATGAGGAGCTGGGAAAGGGAGGGTAGGAAATCACAGGAGTGTGTAGGAAAGGAGAGGAGGTAGAAAAGTAAATGAGAAAGGATGGAAGGATAGGAGTGATGAGTTAAGGAAAGATGGGATTAGATGAATGGAGGTGGGGAAGGAAAGGAAAGGAGGAGGTAGAGGAATGGTGGTGGAGGTGACGAGGATAGAAGAAGCTAGGGAAGGAGAGGAGGGGGTAGTGAAGGAAATGAGCATGAAGGGAAAGGAGAAGAGGAGAAAGGAAAGGAAAGGAAAGGAAAAGGCAGGGAGGAGGAAAGAGAGAAAGAAGGAAACGAGAAAAAAAGGAGAGAAACTATCTCATCCTTCCTTCACTCCCCTCTCTCTCTTTCTGCCCACTGGTCTGTTATCATGTCTCTCGCCCTCCTCCATCATCCTCCCCCATCTCTCTTCTCCTCTGTCTGTTTGTGCCCTGACGGCTGACGACACGTGGCCTTCATGTCCCTGTTCGTCAGCGGTTTCCATTCTGGCTCGGACCCTCTGGGGACCGGAAAGGTTTCATGAGAGGAGACACGAGTCCTGCCGGGATTTAAAGGAGAACAATGCCGGCAGTGAAAAACAAAGGGATGGATCGATCTGAGCTGCTCGACTCTGATGGATTCAGAGCCAGTTCTCTCAATGCACATTTAGCATGCTAACATTTGCTCATTGAGCTAAACAGGAATTCGGTGAATCAAAGTATCGGACAAATTGAAAATGACCTGATGATGCTCTCGATGAAAAGTTAGAGGATCACCAGTGATTACAATTCC